>NW_005841941.1:1561663-1582228 GCF_000455745.1 Alligator sinensis
GAACGCACACCGGAAATCTATCAAAGACAGAAACCCTCAATTACCGGTGGGGGCACATTTCTCACAGGAGGGCCACTCTCTCTCCAATCTCTCAGTCCTGATCCTCAAGGGAAACTTACACAACACTTCCCAGAGATGAGCCTATGAGCTCCATTTCATCAACCTGCTGGATACTAGAGATCATGGACTAAACATAGACATTGGATTTTTGATACATTACAATCTGCCTGGCAACTGACTCCCCAGCCCAGCCAGCCCAGCCCCTGGCTTCTTTACTTTTCATTCCATCCAGGAAGAGCACACACCGACTGCTGCAGCTTCCTTAGCCTGACGAAGGGTTTTTGAACCCGAAAGCTTGCTTAATAACTATTCTCCAACCATTTGGGTTGGTCTAATAAAAGATATCAAATTCACCCAAGGAACCTTGTCTGCCCATCCTTCCTTTGATGCAGTTCAGAAAGTCAGGGAGTTAATTACAAAGCTAATTCAGATGAAAATGTAGGTGGATTATAGACAGCAACAAGGTTTCGTTATTACTTCACTATGTTTAACCTGTAACATGGTGGAACAGATTACTCTGTACTTTTCAGAGAGAATTTACATGAATCATCATATGTAGTATGAAGAGATTCAGCAAAACATCCATCATTCAGATGCAAGCTGCCCACTGCAGACTCAGGACTCCCCATCCTACTGCCCCTTCCACCCAGGGCGTCCCTGAAAGAACAGGGCAGGGAGGCTCAGTGCTGCTGCCAAGAGCCCCATGCTGGCTGTGCCACCATGGCAAGGTGCTCCCTGCCCCCCAGCAGCAGCAGTGGTGCAGCTAGCATGGGGCTCCCAGCAGCAGCACTGAGCCTCCCCATCCTCCCACACCAGATCCCATCCACTGTGCCTCAAAGGCCTTCAGGGGAGGGCAGCAGGGTGGGGAGCCCCAAACCCACAATGAGCAGCCTGCATCCTCCCTGCCATCCACACACCACAGGCTCCGCTCTGGCCTTTCCGCCCATACAGGGAAGGGAGCTGGGCTCCACGCTCTGCTCCAGCTACAGCAGCCAACATGTGTGGCAGCCAGAGCTCTGGCACTGCTGGCAGGGCAGAGGGGTGCAGGCTCTGGCCCTGGTCCCCTAGCCCAGGCAGCTGGGGGCCCCTGTGGGTTTGGAGTGTGGGGTCATGCTGAGGAAATGGGGTCATGCTAAGGAAAAGGCTGGGAAGCACTGGTGTACTGAATAGCTTCAAACCGCAAGTTGTTCTACATCACTGAGTTTTACCACTGCACACTCAAGTTACAGGCATGGACTTCTTTAGCCACACACTTTTTAAACATTTTTAAAAATGTTTTAGCATGCCCAGCATAATATCACAGGGTCATAACTTAGTCAATGAAAAACCAAGTTTAATTAAAAAAACCCTCAACACTTCTAAATTAGGATTACTTGCATATTAAAATTTCAAATGTTTAATTTCAACCATTTTTTCTGTTAAGACGTTTAAAGCCACGACAAATGGTGCTCAATTGTTTTCTACTGACCCATAAATCATTCATCTTTGAACAAATCAGACTTTAAGGTTTTTACCACAATGGTGAAGATTTTGTACAACTATGAGTAATTGAAAACAAAGAAGCATGGAAAATGCTATGCAAATACACTATAGAAGGAACAGTAACAATTACTATAACTTAAAAGTATATATGTGTAAGTATATGGCTAACAGTTTCCTACAAAATCCCTGATAAGTCTTGAAGACTAGGAAAAATGACTGATACAGAAAGTTATGTATGCTAAATGTACACACAATCAGGCAGCAACCACTTAATATAGTTTTGTACCTGCCCATTCATAACAAATAAAGCCTGAATAATGCTTTGATACTTATGAAGTAAATAAAAGTAAGTTGCAGACAACTAGGTTCTTTTGTATGATAAAAAGGATAAGTCATCTTGCTCAACTCCTTCAGAAGTAGCCAACAAACTCAAACTCATGCATCTGAGCTCGCCCTTCCAACTGACTGAAAGGGAGAATTTAGGAAGGCAATTAGGAAGAACTTTCTGTGAAGTTAGTTGAGTACTAGAAAAAATATACCTAGAAGAATGATAGACTCTCTGTGACTGGAAGTTGAAGTGTAGGTCAGACAAATACTTATCTTGAATGGGTCAGACGTATATGATTCTGCCCTGAGCAAAAGGTTGGAGTAGACTTCTCAAAGTCCTTTCTGGTCCTATTTTTCTGGGATTTTTTTTTAAACTATAGGTTTTCCATTTTGGTGTGTAGGTGGACACAGGAAAAGTATGATAATTATATCCAACAAACTTGCTTGAGAAGTTTTCAACAAAGTGCTATACTCCTAAGTACTGAGGTTGCTACAAAAAAAAAAACTCTTCAGAATCAAAGCCTTGACAGTGAGCAGCAATCCTTGCCTTGTAGTTTACACACACATTAGCCATGCGAACAGAGCCAAGGCTACAACTTTCAACCCAAATGAATTCCAACTTTTGCTGGAAAGCTGGCTTCTCTGATTCCCCAGTGACACTGCATATTTTATAATATGCCTGACCTCACAGGGTAATTTAAGACAGAAAACTGTGGTTAATATAGGATGAATGGATTTAAATGAATATTAAATGGATAACTGAATATGCCATGCTCAGGGCCTAATGTTTTCCTGCACCTCTCTTGCCTTCCGCCCCTCCAAATCCACAGAAGCTTAAGGCTTTATCCATGCAAACTAGAGTTACATTTTATGCAACTGACACCAATGTTAAAGACTAGTCTACCATATTGTCAAAGCTTGAATGAAATAATACTTGTTAAAAGACATAATGAGCCCCTCTTTGTTCAGTCCCTACCCACAGACCCAGAATACAAAGAATCAAACCAAGACAAACTGGAAAGCAAATCTAGGAGTCACAGAATCCAAAATTTCTAATTATTGTAAAGCTGCCTGGTTTCTCTCTCAGCCCCTACTAATAGTTTAGGGCAGCCCTGGACAAACGAAGACATACCCTGGGGGAATTTGCACCAGTTTGTATGCTAATATAAATATGCTGAGATCAAGAACAGATGCAACAGACAGCTATTTTGGAGGTAGCTCACATGCTAGTTGGCTACTACCACATCTCTCCTTTTGGTGTATGAAGAGCAGGTGCCTGCTTGCCTTTAGCAAACTGGCACCCAGGACAGATGCAGACAGACAAAACCTAAACCAGTAAGGAGTTTTATCCTCAACTTTCCCTCTCCCTCTGCCCCTTTCTGGTACATTTATGTAACACATACTGCACCACTGTAAACACTATCTCCCCAGATCCCAGGAAGAACAAAATCAAGAGCAAGGGACAAACTGAGATATGAATCTAACCACCAGTAATTTTTATACAATTCTAAGGGAGCATCCAATACAACCCAAGGTGACCAAAATTTTAAAAATGAAGCAGCCAAGGCACAGAATATTACGTGCATCAGTAGTATCAGTTTCTGACTAAACAGCAAGATTGGTAATATTTCTGGTAGTAATTGGTTTCTTTCCAAGAAACATCTGGTTATCACAAAGCATTAACCAAGTGTTAACATTCACTTTGAGCAACAGAATAGTACCTACACACTCATTCAACTCCTCTCCACTCCCACTGCTCTTCAACACACCAAACTGTTCCTTCACCAGACTGTCTGTTCCTGGCAAGCACATCAAGAACAGAAAGGGTTCCAAATAATAGGTCTTGAATAAGTATTTTGTAGCAGCACTGTATTCAAATGAAAAAAACTGAACATTTCAGGTATTATAAAAGAAGTTCCCAGAACAATTACAGCATGTCGTCCACACTTATCAGGGAACGTGACTGAAGGACAAACAGCTAGTCTTCAGTACCAGTACTTGAGCCACAGCCACCTGAACTTCAGCGTGGGCTGTAAAAAAAACAAAATCACACCAGGGACCTCAGGTATTTATTCAGGCACCACGCTTAAACCTGTCCCACTAGCTAAAACTGAAACTAGCACCAAGGGTTCTCAATTTGATCACTATTAATGCAGAGATAAAAGCTTTCTACTAAATTGTGTGCCCAGCCTGTACACAAGTTCTACTCAGGGCATGGGGAAATCAAATAGTGGAGTAGAAGACTGGAAGGTAAATGGGTCAATTTAGAACAATGCATTTAAACTCTTACTAAAAATAGCTACAAAGACTTTTTCTTAAAGAAATGGAAAGAATATCTTGAGAGTCAACAAGGGAGACATCAATGCCTTTCCCAAGGTATTTAAAAACAAAATTTAAAAGATTTTGTTAAAACGGTAGGGCAAAGGCAATTCTCAATAGCCATATTTATTCCTAAACTTGCCCTATTCACTGGTTTCAATAGAAACAGTTCCACATATATTGCAATCAACTCCCCTTTATTATAAAATAAAGTAGATAACATGCCTTCTATCAACATTTTCTGGTCAATGTACCTGACTTACATGACAGTACACAAAGTAGTTAGCAATTCTCGTACCACTAAACTCCGGCTACACGTTATGGCTAGCTACCTCTCTCTGTACCTTACCATCACTATTTTCATTCTTTCCTCCCATACTCCGCAATGACATCTCATTCCCACTATTCCACAGTGAACTATATTATATACCTCTCTCAGCCCCTTTATTCTAAATCACAGAGCGCTTCTGTATTTTAACGATTATTCTCCCAACATTAAAATCCCCATTTTTAAGTCAGGGGCTGAGGCATCAGGAAAGAAATAAGAAGGGGTGCACCAATAGGGATTTTTACGGCCGATACCAATAGCCAATATTTAAGGAGGCATATCGATCGATACCAATCTGATACACTGCCTGCAGTGTGATAGGAGAAGGGGCGGGAGGAGAGGGAAGGGGAGAGGTGTGGCGGGGCAGATCAAGGCCCCACTGTTGAGGAAGGGAGGCAGGGGCAAGCACTGCCCAGTTAGGGAGGGTGGGCTAAGTACAAAGTCGCAGCTCGTCTGGGGGGCGTGGGATGGAGCAGGGCTCATGGGGGGGGAGGCAGCTCCCGCTGCTACTGCTGTCATTCATTCAGGAGGACTGTTTGTTTTGTTTTTTTTTTTGGGGGGGGGGGGGGGGAGGTGCCCCTGGATCTGCACGGGGTGGGGTGCAGGGCTGTTTCCAACAGAGCATGGGCCGCCCAGGCGGGTCAGAGCACTGCTGGGAGCGGGGGGCTATGAGGGGGTTACAGCAAATATCAGGGTGGCTGCAGCCCCCCTGTAGCCCACTCCCAGCAATGCTGCCCCATGCCCCACCCAGCCCAGCCCAGGCTCCGCTGGGAACTGCCCTGGCCCCAGTCCGCCTTACACAGATCCGGGGCCCGTTTCTGGCACAGCCTGGGCTGCGCAGGGCATGGGGCAGCACTGCTGGGGCGGGGGGTGTCTTTATATCGGTACTGATCTGATATCAGACAGATGTATTCAGTGCACCTCTACAAATAAGCCCAAAAGTACAGAGAGTCTGTAGCAGAGACCTTTTGTAACTGAATCTGGGTCCCTAAACCAGGCTACCACTAAACTACTTCCTCTTCAGTTTGGAAACAAGGGGAAAAAATGACCCTCCCCCTTAGTTTCTCAAGAAAAACCATGCAAAATTTGTTCTACCTTGTCTGCTCTAGGAAAAGAAGGGTTTATAATTCACCACTGGTCAGCTTCACAAGCGGGGGGGGGGACGACGGTTTGTGCCAAACTGGATTTACACACAAAGCTTGGTGGGAGGGGGATACGGACTCGGAGATCTTTAGATGTCTTACTATTAATTATCCTACAAAGACTCATACTATATCTTTACATATGCCAGTAAAAACTGGCCGCCTACATTGCAAGAGTCAAGCAATCTATCCCCCAGTCATAGATAAGTGCTCACATACTGGGTACCTATCACCATGTCACCTAGCCCTTCTCAGCACAGATGTAATTCCTGTGAAACAAGCCAAAATAAAACTCACTTCACTTCTGCTGATTGGACTCTTGCTTTGGCCAACTTCAGTTCTGTCTGGTTAAGAAAGGGACCAGGGATGAGATTGTTGAACTTTCCTGGCGTTCAATAATCAGAATTTATAGCTGACTGGGGAGTATGAGATGCTTAGCACACCTAAAACAGTTCTCTGAACATCTCTCTCTGCTGACAAAACCCAAAGAAGATGGAATAGAGGTTAGAGAAAGACGCATCTCTGCTAGGAAAATTTAAGAAGATAGATGAATATCTTGGCATCTGTAGTATGTCATTTTGTGCTTATGCTACCTTTATTTGAAGCAGCGTACAACAGTGTGAAAGAAAAAATAGGAGTGGAAAGAATAGTCTAGTTTTCACTACTGGGTTCCAAGACTAAGTACTAATCATGCCTAGTTGCCATCTGCAAGAGAATTTACTCCCTTCATCAGCTATGGATTGGTGGAAGTACATGTACTCTTCATTTTAAAATATTAAACTATAGTTTTTTCCACATGGACTAAAGTTCCAGCCTTTCTTTCCCAGTTGGAAGTGTTATGATTCCTGCATGTCCCCTTACTATCAATTAACAAGAGCAAACAATAGCAAGTTACATTTCACTGTTATGCTGTGGTTTAGCAGCTTTGCAAAGGATTGTATGTATTGAACTGTATGCTTACAGGACCACATTTCAACTATTAAAGGGCTTCATGAGGTCTACAAATCATAGATAACTACACAACTACTGGAGCTGGTGTCTAGCTTGTGTTTAATTCTGAGCTTTCAAGAATAATGCCACCTTTAAACACAAAAGAACAAACTGCCACAGCTATTCACTGTCAGACAATCCTGGACAACCACAACTTCAGCACATTCTGCATTTTTCTGCCCTCTCATCTATTTCCACCAGCACTAAGTTTTCACTTCTGCTCGAATGCCAGACAAAACATCTTTAAGCTGCCAACATGCTCTCCACTGGCATTGCCAAGGGCTCTCTGAAAAGGTCAGTGGTTTGAAAAAAAATCTGTGCAATGTATTTGAATGCCCTATAACATGTGAAGCCTGAAATGAAAGACTGATCCATAATTAGATGTTTTACTATTTGTTATCCTGAAAAGAGTTCCACTGTGGTATTTTATGAGTCCAAAAATTTTAGACAGCAGAATTTATTTTCCTCATTTGTAAAAAAAAATAAAAATAAAAATAAAAACAATTCCTGGGTTATTTTGATACTCTGATTTGTGGCCTTCACTTGTGCTGACAAGCACTGTACTATCCGTTCTGCTACAGCACCTAAAACTAGCACTTGAGTACCTCTTAAAATGTTGAAGATATGCGCAAATCTATATGAAATCTTTAATCTGGGAGTTAACTCAAGAGTTCCCAGAGCACTGGTAGAGAAGACAAAGAGGGTCAGTATGACCCAGTTCCCTCCACATCTCATTTTAATTGCAAGGGAAACATCTTAAACCCCTTGTTTAAGATTCTTCTTCTACTTACAACACAATATATTCCAGAGAACACAAAGCAAGACTCCTCTCCACAAGGGTGGGGAAAGCAGAGAATGAAGAGTTAATAAGAGCAATTGCCTGATCTGAAATGTAGCAATCAGTTCAACACCAGGAATGTTAGCAAGTAATTAAATCATTTATAAACTATTTACAGATGTGACAAAATAGTCACAGATGGTAAATAAACAAGTCAAGCAGGAAAAAAAACAAAAGAACAATCAGAAAACAAGCAGCTAGCAAATATGGAACAAAATTTGACAAGACCATCAGATGTACTATTCCATGTTCAAAGAACCAGAATGCTTGTTGGGATAGGCGATACTTAGTATTCCTCTAACTGGAGTAAGTATTCAGAATTTCAATATAAGTTCATTGTAAATATACCAACCAACATTCAAAAAAACAAAAAAAAACAAAAAAAACAAAAAAAAAAAAAACCCCAAAAAACCCAAAGCAAAACAAACCAGAAAAAAATCCAACAACACTATTTAGCTTGACTGTTTAATTCAGTGATTGTCAGATACTTGGAAAGGTGCTAGGGGGTACACGCAGGCAGGGACAGAGCACTGCCACCTCCCAGGAAAAGGGTTGGGGGGAGGAGGGGCGAGGGCAGCAGCTCCCCTCTGCGGGCCACACAGGCACCACCCGGCCAGGCAGACACGGGTGGGGGAGTTCATATGCAGCAGAAGCCGCTGCCATCCATCACCCCACACTGCCATGTGCAAGTCCCTCTCCCACGTCAAGCCGCCACCAGCCCCCCCTCCAACATTTGTCCAATTTAAACACAAAAATTACCTGAACACAAAAATAAAACCCTTCTGGCAAAGTCAACGAGAGTTGGTACAGATTCCATATTCAAAATTAAAATATCCCACCCAGAAACACCAGCACTATTTGCACTCCTCTATCCCCCAAAAAGTAAGTTTTGCAGCATGTACTAATTGTCAGATTTAGGCCATTTCTGAGTACTGGGGGAACACCCCTCCCCCCCAGAAGTTGAAAGCTTTCCCCAGGGGTCACCCAACAAGCAACTTCACTTCTAAGAAAATGAAGCTCTGGCTCAATCATGTGAACCTACCGCAGCTGTTGCAGAAGCACTGAAACAGACAACGATAAGTAAAACACATCCACCTAAATCAGTGGTTCTCGACTTCATCCAGGTTTTCCGTTTGCCATGGAAAAATACAGCAAAAATCACAGATTTTCTCCTTTAAAGAAAAAAAAAAACCTGGGAAACCTATACAAACTATACGTGATATTAGTCCAAAGCCAAAAGGCTGGGCCCCAGCAGAGTGAATAGCGTTTCAGCCATGGTGACCCCACAGCTCAGCACTGCTCAGTATGTGGGTGTACTCTAGATACCACCCCCTTCCAAGGAGTCATGGGCTAATTAGCTTTCCACTCATGACTCGAGACTGGAAATGGGTGTTCTTGTCCCGTCCTGGGATCCTCCAAAAAATGTATACCGAGAGGAGGCACAGGGCAACCTGGTCTGGTACGGTCTCATGGAGGATAGGGCCACACTAATCATAAGCAACAGGGCAAGAGAGGGGATGACAGAGTGATTCTGAGTGGACTGCTTTGGACCCTGTTTGGTGATGTTTGCCAGACATTTAAGGCTGGTGAAGAAACAGGAATCACCGGAAGTGAGACACGTAGGCACAGCTCAGTTGTGGGAGTGACGTCAAAATGTATTTAATGTTAATGGTTCTTCATGACTTGAAAAAGAATCAGTGCTTGAGTGGGCCGGAATGCAGTGGGCACTACCACATATCTTATTCAGATGGGTTGTACTTGCCTATTCTTGTGGTAGGTTTACCTGGCAGAGGAAATACCATGACCACCAAGGTGATTTTCCTACTGGCTGGGGAAAACCATGAATGTGGCAGGGGTAGTACCCTGACCGTGGTAATGCATTTCCCATTTTCACTTTCAGTGGGAAGATCTCACCTATACGCTAACTTTATGGAAATGGGAGACTCTGCCCTAGCTTGCTCCTGCAGCCATATGACTGAGGGCAAGCAAAACTCGGGGGCATCCAAATCCCAAGCCTCTGGGCTTGGGCCTGCATGTAGGATGCCCGCCAAATAATATGGAAGTATCTGAAGCCCCAAGCAGGGGTGGAAGATGCTTGCCAGTAGTAGTGCCATATATAGTTCTTGAATGACTTGCGTGGATTTGGAATTGATTTGGCTGATTTAACTTGGGACATGAAAAATCTTCCTTAAAAGAAAAAAAAGGTTCCCATTATTACATTTGCTCATCATGGGTCATATGTTTTATAGTCATGCTCAGTGTTGGCTGCATTTTAATCAGATTTGTAGTTTGTAGTTGATTTCCATTACTGAGCACATGCTGCTTTTGGCAGCAGTTTAATGATAGCCAATGTGTTTAATGAAGTTTCCTTGTGTGCAATTGTAATACTAGGAGCTTTTTATCCCATGCTGATTGGCAGGGAAGGGGGAGGCACAACATCACCTTATATTTGAGTAAATACAGTAGTCCCTACCACATCTTCTGTTTGCACAACTAACTTATTTCAATCTGCTTAGCCAGTTAACTAGCCATGATCCACGTGCCAATCTCTCACTGTGTACAGGTAGACTCATCTGTCATTTCCTACCAAGACTCTCAAACAAGAGTGGCCTTCCCAGCACACTACATCCACAAACCCATATGTCACGGGGCACCTCACTGCCCCGCTCCTAGAGAGGGGAAAGCTGCCAGAGGAAAAGCTCTGGCAGTGCATAAGGAGCCCTAGCAGTGATTAGGGAGTACAGCTGTGGGTTGCCGGGGCAACTAAGGAGAGTCAGCTGCCTGTAGGAGGCAGGGCCTGGCCCTTATAAAGCCCAGGGCTGAAGTCAGGCTGGCAGTTCCCTGCTAGTTGTCAGAAGGGCAGGAGCTTATGGAGCTAGGATGCAAGTACTACTCAAGCAGACTGAAGGATGGTGGCTCTGGGATGCGGAAGCTATGTTGTTACAGCCAGACAGCCTTAAGTTAAGTTATAGCCAGGAAGCTTGTGGTTTGTTTTGTTAAGTGCTGGTGTTTATTACACCGGTGGCAAGGGTGAGGCTATAAGGGGATGGAGGAGGCCTCATAGGGACCCCCAGAGGGGTGGGGAGGCCCCAGCACCTGAGGAGGGCACAGCGTGCTCATAAGGGCCTACAGGGTGTGGGGCCCTAGCGCTCGGGAAGGCGCAGTATTCTCAGGGGCAACCCCAGCGGCGAGGGGACCCTGGCGCCAGTAAAGGCGCAACTTGCGGGGTGCGTAGACCCCAGCCCCAGAGAAGGAGCGGCATTATTAAGGAGCCCAGCGTGGGCACAGCAAGTCCCCGAGAAGGGGGACTATGGAGAAGCCCGAAACGGGCGTAGCGAGCCCGGTTGTAGGCTAGTGCGGCAATAGCCCTCAGATAGGGGCAGGGTGCTGTGGTGGACCCCGACAGAAGGGGTTAGTAGCACAACACCCCAGGAAAGGCAAGGTGCTGCGGTGGTCCCCAACAAAAGGGGATAGCAGTGCGGTGAGCCTGGATAAGAGAGGGTAGCCGTGCGGTGGGCCTAAAGGACCGGAGACTCGGTAGGAAGTCCCGTAGCGGGCTAGGTTATTTTAGAGAAGGCCCAGAGTGGGCTCGACGAGAGTCCCAGTGAGGGGCCGCATATTAGAGAGGGCCCGGAGTGGGCCCAGGGAGAGCCCAGGAGGGGGAATCACCATAGAGCATACGGAGAAGGCCTGGGAGTGGGCTAGACTACAGAGGAGGCCCGGGGGAGCGGGCGTGTATTTTGACAGACCAAAGTCCACTACATCTACGAGGCTTGGGGCATGGTATTAGGGGTTGGTAGGAGCCACGCATAGCCCATAAAGCTAGGGTGCCTGGAATGCACCCAGTGTAACAGGGGGACCCCTGGTGGGTCCGGGAGAACACTGGGACGGAGGTCCCAGCTAACCGTGCCTAGGAGATGCAAGGCAGCCTCCCAACTCAACTCAAGATCAAAGACGTGGCGGGCGAGAATAGAGGGGGCCCCTGGGCTGAATAGGCACGGAGAGGGGGCCTTAAGGAGATCATGGCCCTCCTGTAGGACCCTGCTGTGACACCATATATTAAAGCACCCATTAGATGGAAAAGCACACACTCAAAAGTTCTAGCCTAGTCTCATGTTAATATCTTCACACTTATGTGCACCTCAGCCTCTTCCTAAGAGTTTACAATTTAAGTCAGGCACTGCATGAGCAACTGAAGGCAGCTGAACAATCACTTTGTATCCATGACAACATTTGGTAATTAGCATACTCATTTCCAGCTCATTTCTACCTGCACATCAACAGATTTTTTTTTTTCAATTCCTTAATTGCACTACAGCAAGATTAAAGTTATTTATGAAGGAAACTAAACCCAGAAACAACTGCTATATAGAAGTCAGTCACTTTCAGCCTTTCATCCTATGTTGCAAGTCACATAGGTTTTGCATACCTGACCCTTTCCTTTTGGCTTTCTATCACATGCTAGGAAGCCAAACATTTCTATGAAAAAGAACATTTTCCAACTTGAGTAAGAATATAGTTAATCATCAGTTCTTCAGTGACCACCCCACAGAAGCCAGGCTTACTGGATAAAGACATTATTCACCAGAAAGCACTGTTCCAAGAGTTTTGAACTTTTGTTGTAGAATGTGGGTGGACAAAATACAGTCCACAGGCCAGATCTGGCCCCTTGCAGGTCATCTGGCCCACGGCAGGTTTCTTGGCCCAGCCAATCCAGCCACGGTGTGTCCTGCCGCTCTCTGGGCACACAGCAGGGCTGGGGCAGCTTCATATCGGGATTACCTCTCTAGGTAACACAGGTAACGGATGGCTCCTTTTGGCTGCCGTTGCCCTCACCCCTAGAGCCATAGTACCAGTGGGGACCCATGCTGCACAGCCCTGACCCCGCATGCCCCATGCCTGTTCCAGGCTCAGCAGCAGCAGCTTTGGACAAAAGCTGTTACTCAGTGCAGTGGAAAGCAGTCCTGCACCCTCCCGCTGCTAGCAGTTCCCTGCTGCAGCCGCCCAGAGCCCAAGCAAGGCTTCCCTGCCTCTATGCTGTCATGACTGCTGCCTCCGGACTGCCCCATGGGGCAACGGTGACAGTGCAAAGCAGACACAGGGCAGCCCTGTGTACTGCGGGCTCTGGGCAGCTGCAGCAGGGGAGGGCAGCGGAAGGGGCCACTTTCCCCTGCGCTGAGCAACAGCTTTTGTCCCCTGCTGCTGCTGACCCTGGGCAGGTGAGCCCAGAGCAGACAAAGGGTGCTTGGAGGAGTGGCTGTGCAGTGCAGGTCCCTGCCGGTACCACGCGGCTGGGGTTGGCAGTAGTGGAAGGAGCCACCGCCTGGGCTGCGTAGAAAGGCAGTCCAGCTGCAGAGCCATCCCAAACCCGCTGCGTGCCCTGAGGGGGCAGGACATGCCATGGGCAGGTGGCATGGGGCAGGGCAGGTCAGGTCTGTGCATATGTTCCGGGAGATCTGCTCCCATGGGAGCGAGTCTGGAACAGGGCTGAGGCAAAGTGCTGTTGGCGGTAGCTAGGAGGCACTGCAGGGTGCACAGGCTCTGGGCTGTCACAGGGCAGGGGCAGGTGCCAACTAGCTCAGGGGGCGGGGAGACACGCACATGTTGGGGGAGAGCACATGCACACATTGAGGGGGCTTATTGACACTGCAGGTCTCCATGTGGTTTACATCCAATTTAAATGTAAAAACTTTTGTACTAGTGGCTTTATTTTTTTTTTTTACTACAATAAAATCAAGCGACTGGTTATGCTGCTTAATCCAAAATGCAGAATGTGACAACTTTGTCCTTGGGTACATGTTTCAGTTTAAGCCCCATTAACCTATGGTTCTTGTGTTACACAGTAGATGGCTTCACATGTTTGAGATTTAAACAAATTTCAAACTTCTCTCTGTTATCAGCTTTAATGTGACATGGCTCATTGACAGAAAGATGACTGTTGTAGCTTAGTCACGGTGATGAGTGTTAATGACACAAAAAATATATACTTCAAGGTAATTTGCATAGCCCTATCTTTGGTATGTAAATTGTAGAGCTACTGAGTTTTGAGATTTCTTGAGCCAGGGTCAGCAGTCTTTTACCAATGGCAGGACAAATTAATTCAGATTAGCCATAAGGCAGGCTTGCTGCTGCTGCTTCCCTTGATGGAGATTCTCTCTGCTGCTATGTTACAGATTTCGTTGCACACAGACAAATGCCCCCGTTTGCTTGCTCCTGCTTCTCTTCCTTCTTTCTCCCTCTCCCCCACCCACCCCCAGCAATGCCACATGGGAAGCATCTCCCCTTACACTACCCCAGAAGATGGTCAAATGCTCACCCCTCCTAGTCCTGCCATGCCATACCCAGGACTGGGCTTTATAGGCCAGAATAATTTACTCTGCAGACCATAGGTTGCTGACTCTTATCCTAAGCATGTCTGCAGAAGTCTGCTTAAATGGTGAAACACTAGATGTACTTTTTCCCCCTACAGACTATTATCTGTCTTCAGATCAGCAGAATAAGACATCAGATAAAGCTTCTTAGTACAGAAGAACTATTATTTTGTTTGAGTTGATCTGTGCAATAACAACTCTGGGACCTTGAATGGGGGAGCTGTGCAGTAACAAATGTGTGGACTTCTGTGCCAGAAACTCCATGTTGGGGAAAACCCTAGCTTCATGACCACCTGTTCCTGAAAAGCTTCAGTTCTATGTGGACTATAGCTGTAGAAACTTAGGAAAGACCTCTCTGTGCTTCTGTTTTCCATTAAAACAGATGTTATGGGAGATTTCCATGTGTGGAACCCATGCAGTTGCAAAGGGGAGAAGACCCAGCATAGCTGTAGAATGAGGGTATGTGGTTGACTTGGTTCTAGTGCCATCTTCAACCCTCCTAGGAATATTAGGCCTTAGGTCTGGTTGATCTAAATATTCATACTATCTACCTACTTCTCTTTCTTGGACTTCAATACTTTGGTATTTTTCAGGAGTGTCTGGTACTAGTGAGCACTGCTTTCTTAGGATCCTTTCTTTTAAAAGGTGGTCAAAAGTCAGTGGTCTCTGGGTGAGGTAGGGCATTCTACAACAGGGGTAGGCAATTATTTCGGGTGGAGGGCTGCTTAATGAGTTTTGGGGAGCTGTCAAGGATCACAAGGGGAGCCCCATCCCTTGATAGGTGCCCCAGACCCTGCTCACCATCTGGGGACTAAGAAATCCCACTCCCTAACCCCTGAGCTTTGCCATCGGAAGTCCTTCCCCTTCACCCCCAGAAGTACTCCTTTTGGGAAGGAGGTTTGCCATCTTGGAACTGGAAATAAATCAAATTTATTGAAATATTAAACACTGCCAAAATTTTTTTAAATGTTATCTGAAAAAAATATTTTTGTCCCGATTTGTGTGGTTTATATATAGAGGTGATTACATAATAACTCAAAAAGAGGTCTTACTGTTGTATATTATGGGGAAGTATGGAAGGGTATGTAGGGGCCAGTGTTTGGAGATGTGTGGGTAGGTATGGGGTTTGTCAGGAGGCAACAGGACACACCACAGCTGGACTGGGGCTGAACCAGGCAGGACCAAGGGACCTGCTGCAGGCCAGACAATGAACCATCATGGGTTGGATCCAGCCTGTAGGCCATATTTTGCCCACCCCTGCCATTGTCCCACTTTAAGTACCTGCAAGGTACTGAAATAAAATGTTTTCCCCTGCCAGGTCAAAGTTGCAGTTAACCTCCCTTCAAGCTGCACGTGTAAACAACTGTCCCCCCACCACACCCTGGATAGCCAGGCTTGGAATAAATCTCATGTCTCTGTTTAGCCTAAGAGGGACAACAATTAAAACTAGAGGAAAGGAAATTACTTAGTAGGCAGGAAACTACAAACACTTCATTATCACTTTCAAAGAGGCAGTGACTTAACTAACATTGGAATTTCCTTTGTTTAAAAAAAAAGATTCTAGTCATTACAAATCACAATATCAAAACTATGTAGTTGAAGAAGTAAACTAGTGACAAGACTAACCCTGCAAACTTGGATTTTCCATTACTACTTTACCATTCATTGGTCTAATGCTGATCAGCTCAGTGTTCCCTTATGCAGAATTTACTACCAGTGCAGTTAGTATGGCATAGGGCATATGCAGTTCAAAAGGAAAAATACAAGGTTGGCAAAAAGATAAAGTAACCCAACACATTTCTAAAGTGTTCTTGAAAAAAAGAAACTGCTTGAGAATCAGGAAGCAGGAAGTCTATTTTAACTCGTTTTGTTGCTTCATACTGACAGAGTAACGAAATAGAAATTTCACATAAATCTCTTCAATCATTACAGTGCAGAAAGAAGAGAACGTTGAGTGAAAAGGCCTGATCACACTAGGACAGAAAAAATGCTTATTTTTCCCCTAAAACAAGTACGTCTCTAAGAGATGTTGCTGCTGGTATATGCAATGTATTGTACACGACACCTGCAGCAATCACTGCCCTAAATCTTCAAAAGCCTATTTTGCTATATTTCTGCTGCTCCCTTCCTGCCTTATTCAAAAAAGGACAAAACCATATCAAAATTACTATTAGTTATTGAAATCATTCCAGGAAACTATAACGAAAAGCATGTGTGGTGAATTGAACAAGCATGTCTTTTGGATAAAGAAAACTGTTTCTTCTTGAATATATACTGATAAATGTCACCCTAAAGAATTCCACGGCGCTTTACAGTTTTCCTGTTACCGCAACAAATTTTTTTGGGTAGTACATAGCAGCACACATGTAATCGGGTGCAATGAAGGGAAATGTGTTGCACAGCTTCTTGAAGAAGTTGTAGGAAAACCGTCCAAGGCGCACATGAAAGCTAAATGCTGGCTTCAGTCTCAAAATGTGAGTTGCCTATGCTTCCAAATTACTGTCTAATTATACCTGGTTCTTAATACGCTAAGTAGGTCTTAGTAATTTTTTTTTTTTTTTTTTAAGTAACTGAAGGTAGAATGTTTATCGTTTTACAGAAGTGATATTTGCGATTCATTGTTCAAGATCTCTCCCAGTACAACACTGTGAACTCTCAGGAAGTATACTATTCCCCAGCCAATAAATGAAAATTGTTGGGTTGTTTTTCATTGACTTCTACAGTCAACACAGATACTACAACCTCTGAGGGAATCATTTAGTCTTTAAAAGCTTCTAACTAATTTAAACTACCTACCAGTTTTCCTATTTTCTATTTCCTGCAGCACACTATATTTAGAGTGTACCATTAAGACTGTCTACCTGACCATTTCCTACAACATCTTATTCATTTCTGAGAGCTGTTGTGATGAAGATTTTAAAAAAACCAAAAAAAACCCATCTTGATACTGTTAAGCACTCCATCACCAAACATGTGAACACCTCAGTCACCAACAGGACTTTAGTCACACAGTCTCCATGACGCAGAAGTATTATTTCATTTTTCAGATATGGAACTGAGACATAGTAAGTTAAATGTCTTGCTTAGGGGAGGTGGGGTTAACTCATGAAGATCTGCTTCTGCGCCAGGATGTGAAACCAGGGTTCAAGTTCCAGTCTAGTAATCTGTCTAAAGAGATGTGCATTTATAACACACACTGTTTAAGGAACTAACGTGCCATTAGTGAAATTTGTTACATAGTCAGCATTTGGAACTACTGATATGTACTGGAATAGAGAAATTCAAGCAGGTAAGAATAGAGAAGCAGGGGGAAGAGCACTGTAGAGAAGTGAGGGTCAGGACGATTTGTCTTGTACCATATTTTCATCACGTGTAACACATACCTTTTCTCCCAAAAATTAGGGTGCATGTTTCAAGTGGGGAAGCCGTCTTGTTTACTGGAAAAGAAGCAAGTCTGGAGAAACTGTATGTGCCATGCAGCTCCCAAGATGGCAGAGTCCCATATTAAGCATCTCAACTACAGCTATTAGCTGAGCACTCTAGCTTGCACCTGAAGTAGCAAATAAGCTGCCAGTATTATTCCAATGAGCCTTGCGATGTAGAAACAACCCTTTATTTACAGGAGCTTGTATAAAGAGCTACTAGTCTTGCAAGTCTGGGGCCTAAACTTATTTGTTGTATAAGCCCTTGTGGAAAAAATGTCTAGAACAGAGGTGTCCAACCTTTTTGAATGTGGGGCCGGATCACAAACTTTTTATCACCCAGTGGGCCGGCGAGCCATATTCAAAAGACCTCACAAGAAGTGGTATCACATCAAGAAGTGATGTCATGTGACCTTTGACACCAATGAATTTGCAGGAAGTGTTAATGAAATGGGTCTAAATAACCAGTTGAAAACTCTCCCTCTACAGCATCCACCTCTGCCACTGTTCAGGACAGGATACTCAGCTAGATGGACCATGGGGCTGACCAACCATGGCACTTTTTATGCTCTTATGTTCTTTGGCTGAGCTTCCAAGCTATGGCTGGGATTTGCAAAAACGGGTAGATAGGCATGTTACAAAGTTGTCATAAAAGATTTAGAGCCCTCTAAATCCCATTCATTTTAATGGAAGTTGGCCTTTTGACTCGGCTTTGAAAATCTCAGCCCAAGGTGCCAACCAAATAAGTCAAAATATATTTTGCACTTCTATGCAGTGCATCTATGTGGGCCTCTCCAAGCATTTTACAAACATGAAATGAACTTCAGGATGAGCCCAGCCAGAGGAGCAGGGGCTCAGCTGCACTTTCCCCCGCCCTGAGCTGGTCAGTCCCGAGTGGCACACTGCTCTGCCGCCACTTCTGCTGGCTGGTGGTGACCCTGGCGGGTCTGTCCCATCCGGAGCAGCACACAGCTGAAGCTGGCTTCCCACGTGCTACTGGGGATGGGAGAAGCCCGGCCGGCAGAAGTGGCAGCGAAGCTGTGTGCCGCTCAGGACTGACGGGCATAGGCAGGGGGAAAATGCAGCTGAGCCCCTCCTGCTCCAGCCGTGCTCGTTCCGTCCTGAGCGGCACACGGCTCCGCCACCGCTTCTGCTGGCCGGGGCTGACCCGGTCGGGCTCTTCCTGTCCCCAGTAGCAGGTGGGAAGCCAGCTTCAGCTGCATGCCGATTTTCCTGGCCGGTGCTGACCCGGCTGGAGCAGCATGCCGCTGAAGCCAGCTGCCCACGAACTGCTGGGGAGGGGAGGAGCTCAGTCAGGTCTGCGACAGCCAGCAGAAGCGGCAGCACAGCCATGTGCCGCTTGGGACGGGACAAACCCAGCTGGAGTGGCAGGGGCTCCGCTGCATTTCCCCCCTGCCTGCGCCCGTCAGTCCCGAGCAGCACATGGCTCCATCACGTCTTCTGCTGGCCGGTGCCAACCCGGTCGGGCCCCTCCCAGTCCCAGCAGCATGTGAGAATCCAGCTTCAGCTGCGTGCTGCTCCAGAACTGCTGGGGAGGGGAGGAGCTCAGTCAGGTCTGCGACAGCCAGCAGAAGCGGCAGCACAGCCATGTGCCGCTGGGGACGGGACAAACCCAGCTGGAGTGGCAGGGGCTCCGCTGCATTTCCCCCCTGCCTGCGCCCGTCAGTCCCGAGCAGCACATGGCTCCATCACGTCTTCTGCTGGCCGGTGCTGACCCGGTCGGGCTCTTCCTGTCCCCAGTAGCAGGTGGGAAGCCAGCTTCAGCTGTGTGCTGCTCCGGATGGGACAGACCCGCCAGGGTCACCACCAGCCAGCAGAAGTGGCGGCAGAGCAGTGTGCCACTCGGGACTGACCAGCTCAGGGAGGGGGAAAGTGCAGCTGAGCCCCTGCTGCTCCGGCCAGGCTCGTCCTGTCCCGAGTGGCACATGGCTACTCATCTTCCCCACACATACCGCGTCGGCAATGTCAAGCTGACACGGTGCATGCGGGAACCTTGTCCCTTCCCCAGCCCTTCAGCAGCCATTAGGAAGCTGCTGAGGGGCTGGGGGAGGGACAAGGCGTGGGAACAAAAGTAAACAGTGTTTACTTTCATTTCCCGCTGCAGCACCCCGGGCCACAGAAAACAGCTTGGCGGGCTGCATGTTGGACAAGCCTCGTCTAGAAAGTGCAGCACCCTAGGATGATCCTGTTGCTAGCTTCCTCATCAGACTGTATCCTGAGATGCCACACTTCTTGGACACTCCTGGGAAGGGAAAAGTCAGCCATGACTGGAAAAAAAAAAAATCTTAATTTTCCCCCTATATTCTGCCTTCCATAAACAAAGTGGAATTGTTATTTATGGATGTGTGTATGTGAAAAATATGGTAGATCTCTTTCTGGGGGAGAAGGGGGGGGGGGAATCAAACTAAGCCAAGTAAAAAAAAGTACAATTAAAAAGTTTAGTCAAATTCTAAAAATAATTACAGAAACAGTTACTGAAAAAAATCCCATTCTTATTTTGGACATGTCTGCAACAGCATCCCACTTATAAAAACTAGCCCACAAATCAAACATGTAGTTAGGATTGGTAGAAGTAGCTTGTAACCTAAAAAGAGAGAAAGCTTTCAAACCATACTATATACTAATATGCCAGTATTCCTTCAGTCTTGGTAATTCTGCAGCTGTAAAGCTAGCAACCTCTGGCCTACTTTCAGGCACATTAGAGCCAGTGTTTATATTTGATACAGACAAGCAAAGGTTATGACGATTTATTGACGCAAGAGCTATTCCATACCGCATGCCAGAAATTAATCAGGAGGAATTCTCTTCAAGCAATCCAGTTAGAAGCCAAACCATTCAATGGGTAAGAACTTAAGCTAAGTTCTTATATGATGAAAGCAAGGTGGAAGAAAGAACTATATAGCTAACACCACGTGCAAGTACAAAAGTGTACCAATGACCAAAGCTGAATATCAGTAAGGAAGCTGTACATACCAATCCCATGAGAAAGCCTCCCAAGTTAACTTTATTATTTCCGAAATAACTTACTTTCAAGATAACAATTGGTGGCTTAATAGGATAGTGTTAGGATTAGCTACTAGATATATTTTCTGCTTTTAAGTCAGGAAAGTTACGACACATTACCAATGGATAAAAAACACTCCTTATATTATACAGTGAATATAAACAGGTACTACACCCTCATCAGGAATAATGTGTTCTGTTGTGGTCACCCTGTTTTGAGGGGGGGGGGGGGGAAAAAAAAAAAAAAAAAAAAAAAAAAAAA
>NW_005841941.1:1582455-1590921 GCF_000455745.1 Alligator sinensis
AAAAAGAAAAAAAAAAAAAAAAAATCAGTAAAGAGAAAGAAGACAGGGATCAAAAAAGCAACAAAAATGATAAGCAAGGAAAGGTAATCATGGCATATACTGGGCCTATGATGGTGGGATTCAAGGAGAGCCTTTAAGTCGGTTGTTTTTTGCTTCTATGGGTGAGGATTTCCCACAACAGTTTATAGCAACTACAGCATCCAATATAGAAAGAGGTAGGAAAATAAGCCAAATATCTATAAGAGACTATGACTCACTTGAGGTAGTAGCTAGAACAGTAGCTCTCAGCCTCATTAGACTTAAGGGGCATTTATACACACGTTTTCATCCTGCAACATGCCGAAGATCCGGCGGGTCAAAGCAGACTCGATTAATCTGTGTGCAGTTGTATAAGCAGCAAAATGTGCGTCAGTGCACAGAAAATGGCAGCAGCACGCTTTTGAACTAAAACACCTTCAAGGTGTTTTAGTTCAAAAGCACACCACCGCCATTTTCTGTGCGCTGATGCACATTTCGCCACTTATACAACTGCATGTGCCACAACGCCAGATGCTCTTAAAAGTGCCCAGCTCTGTGGTGCAAGCACATGTACAAATGCCCAAGGTTTCTTGCCAGCTTTCAATTTTTACTCTTTTCCTGACTAGGGAGAAATGGAGCAATTCTTCTGTGGAAAACAACTCAGAAAGACCACAACAAATCAGAATGATTTGACACTATGGATTCCAATTTGAAATATATAGGTTTATCTTGTAAATCATGTTTGCAAACTTAACAGCGCTAACAATGTATGGCACTCCTGCAGCATCCCTGAAAAGATCTCAGGGCTGTATAACACCCTGGCTGAGAATCACTGAGCTAAACCAATCTTTTTGTGGTACTGATTGAAATGGCCCAAGAAAGAAACTTTAAAAGAAATATCTCAGAATGAAGAGTACCAACCCTGTTTGCCAAGAAGCCATCACGATAAAACGTGCCAGAGAGTTAAGAGCCAGCAAACAGACTTTCCATCTGCCAGAAAAAAGGAAAACCGAATGCCAACCAACTAGCTTATTACAAGAACAGGTTCCTATTTCCAGGTTTCCAAGCTGACAAGATCATATGCCTTCTTCCAACATTAAAAAAAAAAAAAAAAAAAAAAGTTCTCACATAAAAATGCTACAGCAGCCATTTGGGGAGACACATGGTTTCTCTTCTTCAAGGGACAGGCAACTGTCAGGATAAAAATTTCCAATTCCTTCTGACCTGAAATGGCTTGCATTATTGTGTTTCAGCAAAAAAAGGACCAAATCTTTTGTAACCACAACATGCATCTTAAATTGAAATTTGAAAAAGTTTCTAAAAAAGAATAATTCACATTTAATACCTGACCTATTTAAGTATGTTATTGTTTAAACTCTTCATAACTATAATAAAGGTGGGCTTTTGGGGGAGGCTTGTTTTAGGTGGTTAGTTATTTGGGGGGGGGGGCAGCAAAGCAGAGCAGTAATAATTTAAAACTAATTTTTGAAATGTATCTTTTGCAGATCACTCACGCCTCTTTAACTCAGTCACATCCTTTTCTTATGTTCAGATAGTAGTAAAAAAAAAATAATTGCATTTTTTTAAAAATCAACAATACAAATAAATGGATTGGTCATGATGGCATAACTACATGTAGACACAACCACAAAAGACCATCAGGACAGCATGTGATTAAATAGGCTGTTTTTCTTTCTGGTTAATCTAGATCTCTTCTCTTCACACATGGATGCCCAAATTAGAGTGGTATACACATCTGGCTGTAAAAGGATGGCAACCACCAATGCTCATAGATCCCAAGGCTCATAGTATGAAGTCATCGTAATGGAAACAATGAAGAGCCACCTGTTTTATCATACTGCCAATCTCAGTCCGATTCTGAGCACCTTTTTCAAGATACTGTTTTATTGTTGTACTGTGCTAATTACAGGCTAATTTAGCATTAAGAGCAAGTTTTATGCTCAAAATTCAAGACCAGTTCCTAAATCCCTACAGATAGCACAAGCCATCTTCTCTTAAAAAATTATATATCAAGTAACTTTAAGTCAGACTTTTAGGAAATGGTAACATGATCTCTATTGTCCACTTCAAAAGAAACAGTGCTTTATGAATTTAAATATGGTATAAAATAAATATCACATCAAATTTTAAACGGTTTATTTCATTCTTTAGGCAGGATAAGTATGTCTTTAAATCAAGCATCTGAACCAGTTAGTCCACCCTTAGCACATCTTGATTTCTGTGACCAAAAAGAAACAGATAAACAAGGTAATGCACTTCATTTTCCTTGTAAGAGCAGGAAAGGTATCAACCTACAGAGAAGTAGGGAAGAAACAGTCAGGCGTACACAAATTAGAGGCTTACTAGGGCTCTGGCAGACATTATATTTATTGAGTGATTAATGTATTTATTGTGCAATAAGTTGTAACATATCACACATCCAGCCAATTTATGGTGCAATAAAATGGCAAGCAAGCCACAAAGCTAACCCACATGTAATCGAACGGATGTTCCATTTAATTCTTCAAATCACACCGTGCCATGAAATTAACTTCTGCTAGTGGCCTTACAAATTAAGTTGCCTACCTGCCACTACTTGGATATGTTATGGGTGACACACAACATTTCCAACAGCTGTTCATATCATGGTCATGAAGCTCTGCTAAACTTCTCATCTCACAAGGGAATCAAATGAGTTTTGAGGAGCATCACTGCTGCTCACAGAAACAAAGAGCCTCTACCAAATGGAAACGCAGAGACAAAAAGGACAAAGAAAAGGTGTATTGGGGAAGTGAGTAAAAATAGGACCCCCCCCCCCAAAAAAATCACCTTAAGTGGGCACCAAACCACTCATCTACCAACCCATATCAAAAGAAGGACTCGACACAAAAAGAAAGCAATGTTAAACCCCTCTAAAATCATCACAGAAATCTTCTATGTTACCAATTAAAAAGAAGCTAGTTTTTTCTGCTACCCAAAAAAAGGCAATCACTTTCATCATAAAGAATCTGTGTAAGGGTTTGGTCAGTATGCTAGAAAAAGCCTTTTCACAGAGAAATATATCCATGCAGAGTAAAGCTACCCAAATATCATTCCATCATAACAGCTGGCAGCTGCACAACATAAATACACCCCCTCAATAAAAATATTTTCACTCATTTATAATCTATTCATACATTTACAGTTCAGCCAGAAAGAATCTTCTGCACTTTGCCTGAACTTCGGAACATTCCACTTTATACTTCAAAGCTCACTAGTATTGTCAATGCACTTCAAAGGCCTTTCTGCTCAGCCTGAACAGAGGTGAATAAAAGATTTGATGCAACTCATAACATATGACAGTTTATGGGCTAAAAGAGCATGTCAAGTATTTACAGAGAATAGTTTAAAAGTTACTTACCTATCCATGATTTTTCCCCACCTCTGCAGTGAAGACCTGGCATTCTATTATGCAGAGCAACTAGAAAGTACCAGCAGTAAAGCAAGTAGCCACAAACCATCAAGAAAACTGAAGCAAGAAAAGAAATCTTATCTGAAAGGATGGGCTGGGAATTCCCCCCACAAAACCTTTTGCTTCTTTTCCTTTCCTCACCACACGAACTATTTCATGAAAGAAAAAAACAACTCCAAAGCCTGTGGTTCAAAAGCCTTATCAGACAAAGGCAGAGTCTATTTTAAAGCAACGATTAAGAGACTACTTTGAAGGCCAGGTAACCATATAGCAAAGTTACTAGGATGAAACGCTGCTCTTCTGCACACGAGGAAATGGCCACAAGCCTGCAGGACTCCCCACAGATCCATGGGGAATGCCACGAGCCAGATGACAGAGCTGGGGTCATATATGGCATGGAGGCCCCTGATAACTGACTGACCTGACCACAGCTAAAGCATACTACTAATTCATTTACTTGTGGAAGGGCTCAACACACACAATGCAAGATGAGTTTAAATGAGAAATGTGGAGGACCAAGTTCTGACTCAAGAATCACCTCGTTTAGGAACAAGCTGTGCACAAGGATTCCAGATAGGGCTGCCAAAATTAGCAACTGTACAGGCCAACATAACGGTCAGTAGGAAACAATATTTAACAGAAAATCTGAGGAAGATTTCTCCACACATGCAAATAAGGTGGTTCAGAAATTACAAAAGTACCATATTGTACTAATCACCTCTAAGCACGTGTCTAAGGAACTGAAAAGAGTAAAGTTGGACCACCAAGAGTTTCTTGGTTAAAGAAGTGTAATACAAGGCTACACACAGAAACTGATCTAAAAAGGAAGACAAGTACTGGTATACCTGTAGCACAGATATAAAAGGGTTCTTCTGAATACTTGAGAAGCCAAGATTTGTAGACCGCACATTGGGCACTACAGTAAGCGAGCAAACAAAACTTCTACTCCAAAAAGGTAAGAATGTCTTTGCTTCTTTATTCTACTACTTTTCGTTTTTTTAAATTTGTACCCTCTCACTGCAGGCTAGAATGACAAAATATGCCAGAGGGGCATTATTCTACCTAGATCAAGTGGAAATATGCCCTGTGAAAGCTGATCGTCATTCATGTGAAAAATCAAAAGAGCCCATAAAAACTAAAAAGGAGTACCATCTTACTGTCTGAAATTGTTTTGGTGGGTTTTGAGATACCCCTATCTCTTGAACTAAATGGAGCCAAATCCAAGCTCCCTCAGTGTTGTAGAAGATAGCCTATTTCCCAATTCTGGAAGTTCCAGTGATGAACAGGACAATTCATGGGTTATGTTGGTATATCTCTTATTAAAGAATCCAAAAGATATCCAGTTACTATCAGACCAAGTCCTTAGAGGGCAAATCCTTGAGGAGTTTTTAGGAAAACTATGCTTCATTAAATCCTACCTGGTCTGCTTTAGGTAAGCAGAGGCACTCAAGGCCTTTTCAGCATGCAGGTCAGTAGATAAAGCTCTCAGAGGGGTCTGACTACCACTAAGGTATCAAGGAAGTCGAGAAAACAACAAGAGCTGGCCAGAGGCCTCCAGCAAGAAGATACTTTTGCCTCAATTACCATTACGTCTGAAAGGAGTAGTGATGTTTGGGAACTAGGGTTCAGATCCAAGGAGGAGGAGAAGGAGGAATTATGTTCTGAAGTGTAAGATGAAAATGCTTAGGTCACACTACACCAGAGCTTAAAGAATGAATAAAATAAAGTCATTCATGTAGTTTTTCTCGTTTACTAAAAGAACACTTTTGCCCAGATAACAGTTCCTTGGAAAAGTTATTTGCCAGAAAAATAGGTCATCTTCACTTAAAATACATCTCAAAATTGGTTTTAACAAAAATTTCTTAATCCAAACACACAAAGTATTTAGCATATGGGGCAAATTGTTTAAATAGAGACTAAACCAATTAAACAAGGAAAGCTCTTTTGTTATACTTTATGGAATAGTTTTCCATGCCTCACTGAACTACAGAATATGAAAAGTACAGTAGCTATTCATACTTGCTAGATTTCTTATGGCACATTCTTCTTAATCTCACAGATCTCAATGCTTGACTTGCTAATTCATTTACCAAGTGTTCTGAAATTATGAACACTTCTGCTCTACGATATCTACTTTTGGTTTTTAATGAACATTCTGCAGATTTTTCTATATAAGATATGCAGCTCATTCTTAAACTTCAATATTCTTAATCATCTAACATTCAGTATTTCAAAACTTAAACAACATTTGCATCTCTGTGCAACAGTAGTTTTGGAGAAAAAACATAAATGCAAATGGTATACTTACAAGAATTATCAGGAGGACATTTCATAAACAAAATAATGCTTCATTGAATGTGAAGATACTCAGGGTTTTTTTTACAATAAAAAGAAACTAAATTAAAAAAACAAATACAAATCAGTTGAGTGATTAACTGTAAGTGTTGTTTTTAACAAATCTTTATGCAAAATATGATCAGGAGAACAATCTTTGCTGATTAAGGCACCAATTGATACTGAAACTTAGGGTGACAGGAGTTTCTTTGAACAGCTGGTGAGGGAGCCTTGAGGCAACAGGGGCCTGGCCTCCTAAATGGCCAAACATTAAATCATCAACATCTGATAAAATATTAAGGAAATAAGGAATATACATTTTTAAAAAAACCCCAAAAACCCACCTTTTTGGCCAAGAGCATGCAATAATAAAAAACAAGAAAAAATCATAAATCAGTGGAGCGCCACACACGTAGGTTATTACAGATTGTGGAGCCTAATCTATTCACTACTGTTGCCCTGTGGGGTCAGGCCAACTCTCAGGATCTCAATATTGCGCTGTTAGACAGGAGGGTGTGACAACTGCACATATACAAACACACAAATCAATTAGGTGCATACACACACATACTACCAGCTCAGGCCCGTATACATCCAAACCAGCCTAGGCACATGCATACCTATTACCAATTCAAGCACATACACACTAAAAATCAGACAAAAATCAAGTGTCAATACCCGCACACTCAGTACACACACACAGATCACAAATTCGTATGTCATGCACACAATAATACACACACACTCACCAGTTCACACACATACGACCCACCTACACATAGGTAAGTTCCGAACTTGGATGATACGGTATGTATGTGTGTGCTTGGGGTACCTGGGATACTTGGGGGAAGGTTAAGGGAGAGCGAGAGAGCGAGCGAGCGAGCGAGCGAGCGTTAAAGTGTAGGGAGTGAAAGTTGCCAGAACCAGGATTAGAACTGGTAGACAAGACAGAAGGTGACTGAGGAACTGAGGCTGGGTCTACTTAAGATGAAATGGCCCCAGGGTTACTCGAGGTCACTGGTGCATGGGAGGGGGGGGGGAAAAAAAAAAAAAGAAGCCTGGTGGCAAGGAGGAGACAGCCAGGAAAGAAACTGAAGCAGAAACCTAGATGCTCAGTGGAAAAGGCAGTGGGCATAAGACAGTGGCAAAAAAACAGGGGGTTTGGAGGCAGAGAGGAGCTCAGGACAGGTGTTAGAGGTGGCAGTGAGCCAGAAGCAGGAGAGGGAGAAATGAGACAGAAGTTAGAGGGGTGAGAAGCAGAGATTGGAGCAGGGTTGAACCATAGTAAAACAAAACCCAACTTGGGGGTCCAAATAACAGGTTTATTAAACAGACAACATGCTACACAGCCCCATGAAGTTATTGGTTCACACACATGCACATACACACACGCACTCACAATGGCAGCAGGAGAAAGACTCAGTGGAAGGGTTGGAGTCCAGGTAGGAAAGAGAAACCAAGTCCAAGTCCTTGGCTGAAGAGGGGGTGGGAGGTGATAGCTACCTATTCAGGTTGAAAAGGGGTCTTTGTCCAGCAGGTGTTGTCAGGGAGGGGGGGTTGCTGGCAGGGCCTCTGGGTGGATAGATGGTGTGGCATGGCGTTGGTCCAGATGGAGAGGACGTCCCAAGGAGTCAGTCTTCACTACCCCTTTTTATGGGGCGTACTACCTCTGATCTCCTATGGGGAGGGCCTGTCCAGGCAAGGTCAGTCCTGTTCCCGAGGGCTCCAGGTATTCTTTACTGAGCATGTCCAGCCTGGCACAATGGTGGGTTGCCTCAACTTTTGTTTCTTGAATGCTGAGGGTGGTTCCAAGGGCTGGGTCGTTGGTCCAGGTATTGGTGTTGATGGTTCAGTCATTCAGAGGGAGCTATTTTTAGATCTACTGGCATTATTTCTCAAGTACCCTCATTCATCCCCATTCATTCACCAAGTTACATAAGGGGGTAGGTGCGAGTCATAGGTTACACAACCAGGCCTGGGGACAGGATGGAGACTTGACAAACAAAATGGAAACTTGACATGACATGCTAACTTACATAAGTAGGCCTAAATCATATATTACTGCTTTACTGGTACTACAGAACAGTAAAAATCAACATAAACATAATTATTATACAATATAAAGGAGAAAAAAACAAAACAAATACAACTTGCTACCAAAATAAAATGCTGAAGCTTATCCTGTCTTAGCTCACTTATACTTATCTATAGGGAACAGAGAGGGAAAGAAAAAAAAAAGTCAGAAATGGTTGGAGAAGGGGAGGGAATGCATTTTAAAAGAAAAAAAACTGGGAGTTTTGCTACACTACCATAACCAGCATAACAACATAAATCCTCCTTAGCCTGGAAAGGAGAGGAAAAAAAAAAAAAAACCCACCTCAATGAGCTCCAGAAATAAACACTAGCATTTAAATTTTTTGATGTAACATTTAGGCATCATTGGTTTAGAAGCTATAGGGGACAGATGGAGAAACCACTCCCACAAAAGGAAAAGGGAGACAAAAAAGAGCCTACAAGTAAATATTATTTTTATAAAAATGCATTTACTTAATAAACACTTCCAATTATTCTTGGTTTACTGAAGTTCGTAAATGGTATAAAAATGTGCAGACAACAGATTTGATGATGCATTTTACAGCAAAATATCCAAATGCCAATCCCTC
>NW_005841941.1:1590952-1600305 GCF_000455745.1 Alligator sinensis
TTCCCTTTCCAACCCTAAGCTCGTGGTTTACCACAATCAAGGATATCCGAATCACCCAAGAGTAAAAGAATGACACCACTAGTTAACATGAACCAAAGGAAAACAAAAAAATTGATGCAGATTAGGTAAAAAACTGTATTTCCACAATTCATTTAAAATGTAAGTCTGCTTATAAGCAGCACATCACATGGATATTAGGAACACATACTTCCTTCAGATCATCTTTCATACAAGAGCCAGAATTCACTCAACTGGGCCACAAGACACTTGTTACCCGTATTTTCACCGTTGCAACCAAACTTATTCAAAGCTAGTTCTCAAAAGAACACCAACTCTTACTGAACTATCATATCTCAAGTAAGAATCAAATTCAAGCACCTTTCTAACCATATTAATTTGAGACAAAAACACTGAACACTTTATTAATAAACAGAACAGTATGTAAAATGAAACAGGATAAAAGCAGAGGCAAGCATATAGGTAATAAGCCTATAGCTCTACAACACTTAAATCAGTCACTGTTCATTGGAACTAAGTATCTGAACCTCTGAACAAACTGACCTGTTTGCTTTACATACTGGTCAAGAAAAAGCATAAGAAAGGGAGGAAAGCACCCAGATTCAGGATTTAAAACACTGTTCCAAAAAGAATCACTACCCTTTTGGTTATTAAAAATGCATGTCACAGGACAAAAAGGTCAATACTGTACATGACATGGTACATGTCACTATCTGTGAAGTTAGGTCTACTCTATGCTTAGTCACAATCCTAAACGTTATCTTAAGTTATTGCAAAGTTTAATTAAGAAAATTATCTGTTGCAGCACTATATACTGCTTACCACTACAAGGATTTCCAGGAAGCAAGAATGGTGTGTCATATTTTCCTTCACCAAGAGTAAAGGAGTTGGTCACCACAAAATTAAGAGTTCTCAAAACAAAATCTACACTAATTACTGTCCTCTACCACACAAGTCATATTTCAATATTCAAGACATAATTACTCAACTGTCACACTGCTACAGCCTCTGCAGAAACACTGGCAGGCCGTGAGCCTCCAAGTTTTGCAAGTGAGACCCCTGCAGTCCTGCTGTCCAATGAGTCCATGACCCCTGCTTCTCATAATTGGCTCCTCAATGCATCCAACTTAGCTTAAGACTCCTGCAGGAACTTAGGACAGCCTTTTCCCAACAAACTAGCATTTATCAGTCAACAGGAACATCAGAATACTTAAGTTAGAACAGAAAAGCAGTGCTTACATGCATGGCTACACAAGGTACTCTTACCAAGCATCCAAGATAAACACTCGTCACTGTACCAGGGAGTTGCATACACCTCAGTTCCTTGTTTCAAATTCCTGTTCTGTTGAATTTACATGGTCTTCTCTCCTCAACCCTATAACTCAAGCAAATGACATTGAAAGTCCTGTTGGCCCAAGAGGTGTCAGTGGTTAGGACAACACTCCCCTTGCCTGAAGAGAGCTACCCTGGAGATATCTACTTGTCCAGTACTCTTATGCCCTTAACTCTTTCATTTCTAGGAGATGGTTTCCTCCATTTATTTTTGTATGGAGTCATGTCATAAAAAGGAATATTAACCAGGAACTCCACACTTTCATCTTGCTCCCAGCTAACAACTTACAGCGTATTCCCCCAAAACACTGCATTTGTCAAAAGGTGAAAAATAAGTTTTAAAATCATCTGTAGCATAATTATCTTTTTATAACGTTCCTAGAGATCACAGTAGTAGGATGTCTTGGGGAGGGTGGAAGAAAAAAAAAAAAGCCTTATGTCAGTTCAGATTAAGTGAAAGCAAGGTCCTAATGTCCTGTATAAATGGAGCCAGAGCCTTCCCTCAGGCAGTGCATGTCATTAGGAAGAATTATTTTGAGCAACCTAACCAAAAAAACTATGGGAGCTGATATCATAAATCTAGAAACTGGCTATGGCAAGATTCAGAAAAAATATATTTCTACCAAGCATTTCAGAGAAGGCTTTTTTGTCATTGGTGTGCGGGCCGGGAGCGGTCCGAGGCTTTCGGGGGCGCGCGGCAGGCTGCGGCCAGCAGCTCTGGCACGTGGGTCGGGGAATGCAGGCCAGCGGACTAGAATTAGGCACGGACACGTAGCAGTCGATTAAAGATTATTTTACTTACACCGTAGATGGTCACGGTGCAGGCAGGAGAAAACTTCGCTTAAGTTGCAGTTACAAAACTCGTACAAACAAGACCCGTAGAAAAACTCAAGCCTCTTGAAATAACTCGGGCAGAGCTCTGGATACACACACACAAAGTTTGCTAGGCTCCGTGGAACGAGCACGCAGGGAAGGGTTCGTCAAGGGATTAGGCGGTGACGGGGAGAGGATAGAGGTTGATCAGGCCCCTATATCCTTCTTAAGGCACACGCTGGGTTTGTTAGGCTCCGCAGCGCTTAGAGTTCTTCACAGGATGTGAAGTCCTCCTTCTCCTCCTCCAGATGGTTGTGGAGTCCTCCCTTGCGGTGTTCTCCTCGGAGTTCTCCAACTTGGGCGGAAACCACTCAAGCCTCTTATACAGCTAGCAAGCCAATCGCTAGCCGCCACGTGGGAATAATTTACAAACAGCCAATAGTGGGACACAAATTTGCATGCGGGTGGCGGGAACTCCTTTGCACCCAGGTTCTCTCTTTGCAACTGAGAATTGCACCGTGCAAAAAAAGCTCCTCGTGGCGGGAAATAATTCTGCAGTGCCGAAGCACACACAAAATCATACCCTTGGGTTATGACAATTGTTTTTTTGTTTGTTTGGTTTTTTGTTTTTTAATAGGACAAGATTGACCATAACAGTGCCACAATGCACACCAAAGGAAAACCTCTGAATTCTAGTTTAATCTCTGGCAAGATCTTTAGTCAAAATAGAAGTGATCCTTTTATAAAGAAATTGGGCATAGACAAATTCCTGTTGAAATCTGATAATTTACCAGAATTACAGACTTGCGTTTACATACATACCAGAAAACCACATATTTCATTTAACTGCACAACACAGGATCAATCCCATTTTTCCCCTATTGCTTACTTTGTGACAAATAAGTTATCTGCCTATTGGTTAAGTATATAAAGCTCCAAAGTGCATAAGAAAAACATAAGCGTACTTGCTTCAATTGTACAATCTGTGAGGTGCCAAAACAGCCTTGAACTGATTAGGTCCTAGCAATTTTAGGGCTTCTATTAGAGGTAATAAAGTACTCTGAGAAATAAGGTAAGAAGCTTTCGAGGTACATAAAGCTTAGCACAAGCTGTTCCTGTAGTTAATGAGCAACGCTTGCATTGAGTTTAGGTAAGTGCATACTCGACAAGTGCATAGCCGTTTTTCAGTCCCATAAATCAATATGATAGGATAATGACTATAAGATTAAAATGTCCCTTCTAAGCGAAGATTTAAAAAGCAAACACAACATTTCATTTCTCACTCAAATGATCCAAAAGCACAGTCTTTTCCCTTTTTCTCCCACAGCCCTTCAATCCACTGATTTTCTCTTAAGTATTCTCCAACGGAAGAATAAAGATTAAAATTAAGTAAGAATCGTGCCAACAGATAAAACAACTTGAATTTTACCACCAGCATGCCCCTCTTTCTAAAAGGGCTCTCTCTAACTTCAACAGTTACATCAACAAAAAGCTCCCCTTAGAGTCCAAGTCAGGGCTGTCCAACTGGTAAGCCTGTGGGGGACACAGCCCATAAAGGGTTAGGTTGCTGCCCTGGGGCTCCTGTCCTACCCTTGCTCCTTGTGTGCAATGGTGGAGGGGTGTGCAGTGTGGGAGAGGGAGGCACAGGAGCGTTTGGGAACATGTATAAAATCATGTGCAGATAGTTAAGAAATGAGTTGAGCTCAGCTAAGGCATGAACAGATTTGTATTCTGAAACAAAAAGTGAAGGTGATGGTAGTAAAATTTCATTTTCAAAATGCAAAAAAAGAAAGTTCCTTCCTACTAGGAAGAATTCCTTGCTAGACTCTGGAGTGTGAGCATGACCAAGACCAGCAGTAATTCCAAAAAAGTAATAAAAACTGGCGAGTGACAAGACTACCTACAAGACCAAGAGAAGTAGCCAAACTGAGCTGACCTAGAGCAAGGGAAGAACAAGGCATATCAGCAAAGTTGTTCCCAAGGTGAGGGACTGGTGAGGTACAAAATAGTTAATCGTTTCCCTACCCCCCCAAAATTACTGGAAAACTAAGGAAGCAACTAAAATAAAAGTCTAGGATCCTTTTAGTACTTTAAAAGTGAAACATTTTTCCAGCAAAGACAACATCCAGCTAACATGCAAGTGACATGACAGTCTGCTTTCTTATCTGTGAAATAAAGTAAGCACCCATGCATTTGGAATATTATGCAAACAACTCACGCCATTTTAGTTTTACATTGCAAACACTTCATATTTTACAAAAGTTACGTTTTGTTTAAACGAAGGAAATAAAACATTCATGGATGGCACACACACCACATGGTGTCATAAACCTCAAAAAATTAAAATAAAACCGCTTTCTGATAATTACCTGCTAACCTCCTAAAACTTCTAGGCCAAGATTTTCAAAAACAGAAACCTAATCTTAGGTTTCTACATCTTGATTCAGGGACTTCACACAGTGAACTGACTGATTCTTTATAATGCTGTGAATAAATCACCATCATACGCTTTTACCAACTGACTTTTTGTCCAGGAATGTCAAGTTAATACCATAACTAACTTAGATACAAAATAGGTTGCAAAGAGAGAGGGCCACAACATTTAATATTTGATTATTTTTTAAGTAATTAGAACAAACAAAACTGATCAAAGTAGTTTCCCTATCCAAAGTGAAAAAGCAAAAAGAGTAAACATGAAAAGCATATTTGAGGTTAAATAGATAAATATTTTTATAAGATTACATGCCATGAAAGAGGTCACAAGTGCCACTTCCAAACAACTACAAAATATTACCAGAAGGTGCAGTAGTATAGAAATGTCTATCAAAAAACAATTACATTTCACTTATGAGTAATCATAGAGGAAGCTAGTCATATTAGACAGTATTAAAAGACCTCTATCTCCCTAACAAAAATGTTTACTGTTATTTGCCTCATACAGCATGTCAGCTGTTCAGAATACTTTTAAGCTCTCTCAAAGATGGGACTATGCAGCGTCATATGAACTAGTGTTTAGATGCACGTTCTCAAAAATATAACACTTGTATAAATGTTCAGAGATGCATCATCAGTCAATTAAGGTGAATCATGCAGTCTCATTCTAACAGAAGTACTCCCATTCTAAAAGAGAAAGAGCATTTTACGTTACCAAGTTTTTATGTTAAATAATTGATAAAAGTAATACCAACAGAAGTATGATCGTTCAATCACATGGAGACTATAAAGCATTAAGATGCATTATATAGTACAGCATGTATTTAACTCTAAAAGGAATTAAGCATGTGAGCAACTCCTCAGAGAGCCAACTAAAAGGTTCAGTGGTACATAATTCAACAGCTACAGCTCTAAAAAAGGAAAATACCCCAGTTTCAAGTTTAATATGGATGAAACCTCACTGTCTAGTTTTATTTTAAGTTTCATGTTTAAAATTAAGACGCACACACAAAAACTGGATTTTTGTTCTGTATTGTAACTCACAAGAAATTTCACTGGGTACCAACAGAATATTTTCAAGGAGAGAACTCAAAAGAAAAAGACACCTGCAATTAGTAAAGATAAAGTTCATTTTTTTTTTTTTTTTTTTTTTTTAAAGAAAAACAAACAAGTTGGGTGATTCATTTTCTTACAAAAATGGGGGGAAAAAAATAACAAACCGTTGTCCTTACCTGGATGATTTTGGGAGCTCATTGCTAATAATGTCTAGTCCTTTTGAGAAGGGATTCAAAATGGATCAGTTTCCACTCCAGTAACAGCAGCCCTAAAGAGCTCCAATGCTCCACCAATACATAGAAATATACAGAGTGGGAATTAAATCATAACCACCATATAAAATCCAGAGCAGAATGACATTCTGTGCTGTAAACAAAGTAATCCAATAGGATGGCAGAATATCTTCTAATGGCTTTCAAAACGTGAACCTGTAATTAGAAAACATGGCTGTATTAGAGAACTGGGTTTCTTACTGCAGTTATATATCAAGTGGTCTGCTGTTTCCTAAAGAGAATTTTTTAATTATGATATGATTTAAGAGTAACTGACATGTTCTTGAATAGCAAATTGAAAAATTTTGGTGGGAAAAAAAAAAAAACCCACAAAGACTGTGTGTAAAAACTTCAGGAAAAAAAAATTAATAAATAAATATAGTAATAGAAATCCTCTCACTAAACATTTGCAGTTAAAAAAAAACTTAGGGTTTTTTTTTTCTTTAATTAAGCTGGATCTTTCAACAGTACTATATAAAACCACTTAATTACCAATAGCTTCCATATTTTAAATAGCCATATGTATGAGTAGTATCTGCTCTTCATCCATCTGTTCATTTGCCTTACCAGAAATCCAAAGAAAAAATTCTGAATGGCAGGACACCATGTTACATTCCAAGCTACGGGGAAAACAAATCTTTAGACATTAAAAGAAAAAATGCAACAACAGTTAGTATTCTCTAGTGAGAAAGAAAAAAAAAAGTAACACTGGTTTGAAAAAAAGATCAGCTGTTTTTAATCTTCTGTTTAAATTCACCCCCCCAAGAATGTAATTATATATGTTCCAGCATTATGTCCAGTATAGTTTGAAGGACCATCTGCAAAGTCATGCAACTTATAATACTTCCACAGGAAGGTTCTGCAAGAAATGTATTCCTGATATTAAGCCTAAACTTTTTTCTCCTCCACTACTTCTCTCTCTCAATTTCTTAGATCATTTCTGTTCAAGTTTCGTATTACTTATTTGTATCACCAAAGCAGCATTCTTCATTTACTACACCTTTCAAGTATTTGTAGGTAGCCATCTTTTCCAGACAATCTTGGTCTTCACAAACAGTTTGTGCTGGTATGACTTTTTAGATTAGGGCATTACTTTCTTGCAGTATAGCATATACCAATATGAACAACAGCATAGATGGTGTTATTCCTCTCCCCATAGGAGAATATGCACTTTTTGTACCGATAGAACACCCATTCTACAACAGTTGAAGCAGTATAAATTTTGTTGATATAAATTCGCAGTTTAAGTTACAGCCTTGTTGCACAGTAATTTTAGGTGATTTCTGGAGATCTTAACTCCAGGCCATTAAACAACTTTTAAGTGGTTTAAAACACTCATTCATCTATGCCACTCCAGGGTAGGATTATCTCCATCTAATCTGCCTAATTTTGCTCCTGTTCCATTAAGGTATGCCCACTTTCCACAGCTACCCTGCCCAAATTGAAGTCCTCCAGCATCCCAGGATGCAATGGCCCCTCTTGACTCAGGTTGAGTTGGGCTTTCGGGGTGCAGCAGGGTTGGGCACAGCACCCCCCCCCAGGCACATCAGGAAGAGCGAGTGCCGCAGCTCTGGAGCACCTGGAGGCTACAGTGCTTCCCACTACTACTTGAACTGTCTCACTGCTCCCACCCACAGTGAAGCAGAGGGGAGAGGCAAGCTCTGAAGAAAAAAAAAAAAAAAGAGGATCAGACCCCTCCAGAGCTTGTCCCCCTACCCCAAGGGGGCACCACCTGAGCTTTGAAGGGCCTGATACTTTTTTTCTCTGGAGCTCAAGCAGCAGCATAGGAAAAAAAGCATCAGACCCTTTGGAGCTCAAGCAGCAAGCCAGTCTGGGAGGCAACAGGAGGCAACATAGGCACCGGAAATAGCGAGGAACTCAGCTTTAGGATTTATAGGAAGCTTTTACTACTCAAAAAAAAATCAAATCAAATCACATTAGCTCTTACTTTCCTGTGCTCTCCTTTTCAATGGATTTCTCTCTTGAAAATACCCACTTGGCTCCTACCCACCTCATTCTTTAAATGGACTTATCCTACATGCACTGAATAAATACAGTGAGCTGGACCTGCTTCTAGCCCTGCCCCTGCTCACCAAGCTTCCAGTGGCAAGTCAGAACTGTGCAGGTTAAGGCTAGTCAGAGATGGTTTTTCACCCTAAGATGCAACTGCTCCACCAAGATGAACAACACTAAGCTAGTTAGTGTGGCTTACAGATTAAGATATAATAAAAGGCCCTTATACTTTAGTTCAGACCCATCCAATTTGAGTGGGCAGGGGCTGCATGCCATGTGGAGCCCCAAGGTAATTCCCCCACCAGCTGCACAGGTAACACATTATACAGGCCCCCCTACCGTGTGGGGAGCATGCATAGATAGCACCACCCACCTCCCCAAAAGGCTCCCTGGGCCCCCACAGGCCATAAGCTCTGCAATCCAGGGAGAGGACAGGAAAAGGAAACTGGAGGAGGGAGCCTGACAGGCCAGGTGTTAGCCCCTCACAGGTAACATGCACCTTGCTGGCTGCCAGTTCATTCAATCCTTTGTCATACCTCGATCCCTTGGATATTGCTACTTTCTGATAAAGTCAACCAAAAATGAATAGTGTATTGTATTCAGGGCTCATGGTAGAGGTGATATCTTCTATTAGACCAACAAGATTTTTTGCAAAAAATGTCTTTAATTGCAAGCTTTTGGGCACAAACACCCTTCATCAGGCATCAGAGAAAAGATTGTAAAGTTCTCCTGAGTAGAAATGAAAGTTCACATTTCATAGGATTTCACAGAAGAGTCAATAGATGGAAAGCTCCTCTGGGCAGACGGTTTAGTGTATTGCATGAAATTTCACCCCAAGTTCTTTTATGATGGTCCATGGTTCATTCATCTGAACTAAAGTATAACTTGATCTGAAAACAAAAAACTATTGTTTTCTCCTACTTTACAATACAGTGCACCAACAGATGCAGACTGAAAGAGTTGTCTTCCTTTGTTCCTGCATGACATTACAATTTCAATTTGCTGCACTTCACCTCTACCCCAAAGTCTCTTACAGAATTAATTATCCAATTTCTCTCTCTCGTTTTGCATTTTCATGTCTTGAATTACATTTCCTCACATTTAAATCACAGCATGAAAGAGCTCCAAGCATACGATTGCTAATCTCTCCAATTTTCAGCCATCCCAACTGTTCGTACCACTGATCTCAGCAATATCATTTAAAATGAAAAAAAAAACCCCACCAAAAAACAAAAGCAAAAACCTAGACTGGGTCAATTTAAACCCAACATTAAAATTTTATAAATGTAAGATTTAACATAATGAAGATTTTCCCCCCACAATTTTTCAATTTAAAACATATGTCAGGGGTTCTCAAATTTTGTAATACTGTGCCCCAGATTGCTGGATGGTGGCAGCAGGGGACGGGGAGCTCGC
>NW_005841941.1:1601168-1611992 GCF_000455745.1 Alligator sinensis
GTGCACACAGACGGGCCCGGCTCGCGCCCGGCGAGGACGGGACCGGGAGCCAGACCGCGCAGTAATTAGGTGCTGTATAACCTAAACAGTGCTAAGCTAATATAGGACTATGGAAAAGGAATTAGTAGACTGTCTATTCTCATCGCCCAAGAGTGAAATGTAGAATATAAAACAATGTTAAGGCATACATCAGATTTTTTTAATTCAATGTATATTTCATTTAGATATTATTTACAGATACTGTCCCCCTCCCAGCATTTTTTTTTTAAATATGTTTACTCACTCTTCTGAATAGTTCTCAGGATACAGAAGAGTTAAGCACAAACATACCAGTCCATACCTCCCATCAAACTCTCTCCCTAAACCTTACATACTACTGTTTACTCTCACCACCCCTCATCCAGTAGTTTCTAACACACACCAGGGATCTTTTCAAGATCTTACCTGCAGCAGTCCTTCAATTCAAAATGTATTTGTTTTTTGACTGCACCCCACCCCTTATCAAGTTCTTTTTTTAGTAGCAAAACATTGCATGTATTATTGTCCCACCAATATTATCAGGATGAAGATGTAAATCAAGACTTTCCAACAAGATTTAAAAGAGTACTGCTTTTTTATTTTGTTATCTTCTGGATCATGGCTACCCAACTTCTCAGGAGCTGAGGGCCATACGCTCCTGGGCTGCACATCCCGCAACAGCACCATGTTGGCCTCTCCATTTCACCATGACACCCAATGGTGCACCTTCTGCTGCACTGTGCTGTGCCACGCAAGGGCCCCAGCCCCTCCAGTCCCTAGAAGCAAGGGCAAGAAGCCGAAGGATAGGAGGGGGAGCCCACAGACCCTGTCTGGGAAGCAGTACAGAAACAGGAACTGGGAATTAATCCCAAACAGGGTGTTGCGGCCTACAGGCCACTAGGTGGTCACACCCGCTTTACGTGCTGCCAAAGCATTTCAATGCATTTTCTCTCCCTAGTAAAATAATGAAGTCAAAAAAGGCCAAACATCCATTCTGAGTATAGATTACTCTTCTTAAAGTGCCAGATTTTTGGTTTCATAATCCTCCTCTCCTGTGTTGTGTGTGCATTTAAAGGAATCACAGTAAAAGGTTAACTGGTCTAATACCAAACTTCTCTGCCCAGCCATGTCACATTTTGGGTCCATAATGTCACAGACATCTTAAAACATACAGATTTTATTTCCAAGCCTCCAGTGACTTTCCGCATCCTCCTCTTCCTCTGCAAGAGAAATTCCAGGAAACCATTTAGTATTTTAACTATTTTGCACATGTTCCCAAGACCACTCTCTGGGTCAGTCATCCAGCCAGCAACCGATTGGTACAGGCTCACACATGAACTGGATAATGTGAGCAATGAAACAGTTTCTCCAAATATGTTTGCATACATTTTGCAGCCAGTGAAAACTGAAAAAGCTTTTTATTCCGCATAGCTGAGTTAATTCATTAGTATCCAAGAATCCTACTGTTTCAACATGTGAGTATGTTTTGACAATGTGAATGTTTCCCTTCCTCTTTTCTACCCACACTCCAGATGTGTCACTGCATTAGTTATAGCTACAGATTTGCACTAACCAATAGTTACAGCTATGACAGCCTTCTATTTACAAATCTGTTTTTCTGCATTTAATTTGCTAAAGAATTTCACCCAAGACAAAAAACCTTAACCTAAGGGTAAAGCTTCAAGATTTTTTTAAAACTAAAGTAAATCAGGTTACTTCTAGACACCTAGGTAGCAGTAACCTAATTTTACCTGCAGGACTGGTCATAGATACCCAAGCGAGGTAGAATGGCTACAGTGGGCTTTAGCTGGGGCTTGACATGAACAACAGCATAACTAAGGGGCCGGAGGGGCGGGGAGTGCCTACCACTCAGCTACTCAGAGCATTGCCTTTATGGGGGTGAGGGGAGAGCTCACAAAAAATAACTGCTGAAGTGTAGCAGCTGGTGGTACCTATGCACCACTACAGCCTGGGGTGCAAATCTGTCCTATTATACCTATGCACGTGAAGACCCTTTGAAAAAGGTCAGCTAATAGAGGACAAATACCTGCTTATTCAAGTACACTATAACTATGTGGTATTGACTTTTTCTGGAACCAAATGCAGAGTTTGCTTTGCCTTCCTTAATCCTTACATGACTGCACTGTGTAATAAAACTACCTGTTTTTTTGCTGTATCCAGGATAATGAAAAATCAACTGCTTAGGTAAGACTTGGCTCCACCTCCTACCCCTGCTGTGCCACTCTGAACAGCAAGCAGCTCAGGAAAGCAAGTGGCCATGGGCAGAGGGTGAATATGACCTGACCAGCCAGGGTGGGTTGGGGAACTGCTGCCAGGCAACTCCTACCCCAGCACATGGGGCTCCAACTCCAGCTCCCAGCCACCTTCCACCCACTCAGCTGCTGGCAGCTGGCTGCTCATTGAACCAGGCAGGCAGAGTGGATGCAAGGCAGCTGGGAGTAGAGCTGGAGCCCCATGCACTGGGGCAGGAGTTGGCAACCCCTGGCACACGTGTTGAGTACGGCACATGAGGCCATTTTCTGCAGCACACCACCACCAGCCTGGGCTCTGGGCAGCTGCTGCCAGCCAGGAGCCCTGGCTGCTCCTAGCAAACAGCTGGGAGGCTGCAAGCCCTGCTGCAAGCAGCCCGGGCACCATGGCTGGCAACAGCTACCCCAGAGCCTGGGCCAGCGGCTGCCTCCCCGCCGCAGCCCCAACAAGCACAGTGCTGCCACCTACTACCTTCCCGGAGCCAGGAGACAGCAGCTGTTTGCAGCCTCCTGGCTGCAGCCATCCCAGGTTCTGGGTAGCTGCTAATAGCTAGGAGGCTGCAAACTGCTGCTGCCCCAGCCCCAGAGCCCAGGAAGGCAGCAGGTGCCAGCGTTGCTCCCTGCTGTGCTGCACTCCCTGACACCTCTGCAGAGCAGCGTGTGGAACCCAGCGCAGCAGGGCACAGCGAGTGGTGCAGAAAGCTGCCTGCCACTCCAAGCTCCCCGCTGCCCTGGTCGCACTGCCCCTGCAGGCGGGGGCAGCAGCAAGGGACACAACCCTGTGTGCTGCTCATGCTGCTCCTGTGCACACAAGGGAAGTGTGACCCGGGCAGTGCAGAGCCTACAGCAACAGGCAGCTTACCTGTGTGGCCCACCTGTGCACTGCCACTCTGGGTCACACACTCCGAGCTCTGGAAGGCACAGGAGAGGGCAGAAGGGCGAAGAGCACGAGCCTGCAGTGCGCACCCACCCTGCCCCCGACCCAGATCTGGGGGTGCATGTCCCCACTGCCCCCCAGGAGTGCACGCTGCTGCTGGGAGCCAGCCCCACAGCCTGCCCAAGCCCGCAGCAGGCAAGCAGCAGTGGGGGAGCTGGCTCCTGCTCCAGCAGCCACTGCCTTCTGTTGGGGGCCGGCAGGGAGCTGTGGACCTAGGTCCCTGGCCCCATGGCCCCCAGGGCTAAGGGGCACAAGCAGGGCTGGGGGGCTGTTGTGGGGGAACCCGCACAAAACAAATACACAAGATCAAAAGGTAGTATCACAAGTTTTATTTAATTTTCACCATGTTTACAATTTTTAGAAAATCTGGTATTTACCTTGGAAAAAAAAAGGGCAACATTTACAATTATTAACTATACTAATATGTAGTGCACCCTGCCATGTACCCCCCTGCCCTCGTTTTGTTTTCCTGGCATGCTGGCACTCCGGCACCTTCCAAGGTAGACACTGTAGGTTTTTTCAGCACTCAGGCCAAAACACATTGCCTACCCCTACATTGGGGCAAGAGCACCCAGCTGTGGCTTCCCCCCACCTGGTTAGGCGTGTGATGCCCAACATGTGTTCCCACACTTCCCCACTGCCAGGAGCAGCACAGCAAGGGCAGGAGGAGGAGAAGCTGCTGGAGATAGAGGGAGATGAGCAGTACCCAGGCAGCTGTTGCCACATCAGAAACAGTCCTGCCAGGAAGCTGTGAGCGCTGGCTAGGCCTGGGACCAGAGCTGCTGCAGGTGGGAGCATGGTGCAGACTGCCTCAGGCACAAGTGGACAAGGCTCGGCCCCATGCAGAGCACTGCAGGCCAGGTGAGCAGGGTACAGTCTACAAACTGCAAGCTCTCTCTCTCTCACTTTAAAAAAAAAAAAAAAAAAAAGCTCCTACTTTTAGCCCAATTGTAAAAAAGTACAGGAAAACCCTCACTATTTACAGACTCGTGATTAGCAGCTTCAAGTATTCACGATACGCTGCACTCTCTCCCCACACGGTGTGATCACACTTTGTTGCTGTGCATACCCTTAATCATGGCACCTAAAAGAAAAACAAATGATAGTGCAGCAAGTGGGCGAGAGGCTAAAAGGGGGGGAAAAAAGTGATGACTAAGCAAGGAAGTTGAATTACTGGATAAGCTTGCACGTGGACTTAGTGCAGCCTCGATAGGTAGAATGTATGGCATTAATGAGTCAACTGTGCGATATGTTTTTCTCTTTTTACTTAATGTAAAGGACAGTGTTGCTGCAAGTGCTCCATCTAGCGCGAAAACATCATGCGCGAGTCATGATCCCATAGTTGAGAAAAATGGAAAAAGCATTAAGCATTTGGATTGAGGATATGGCACAGAAACAAGGACCTGTGGATGGCCCTGAGATTCGTGAAAAGGCTTTGAGCTTATGGAAGTATTTTGCACAAGCATCAGGTGGTGAGGGGGGGTAGTGACGGCAATGCAATTTCATTCACCACAAGTAAGGGGTGGTTTGAGAAATGTAAAGAGGCACAGCCTACATAATGTAAAGTTGATGGGGGGGGGGGAGAAAGGAATTGGCATCAGCAGACCATGAGGCGGCACGGGATTGTTCCCCACAGCTTCTTAAAATCATCAAGGAAAAGGGTTACCAGCCTGAACAAGTTTTCAACACAGACAAAACTGCCTTGTTTTGGAAAAGGATGTCAACAAGAACATACCTTTCCAAGGAGGAGAAGGCTTCAGGCTTCAAGGTAACCAAGGACAAGCTACCTCTTCTCCTCTGTGTTAATGCCACAGGTGACTGCAGGGTGAAACCTATGTTGCTGTACCGTGCATTGAACCCCAGGGCATTAAAGGGCAAGAATAAGCATAGCTTGCTGGTTTTTTGGTGGTCTAACAGGAGGGCCTGGGTCATGGCCAATTTATTTTTGGACTGGTTCCGCAACTGTCTCATCTGAGAGGTAGAAAAATATGTAGATTCCAAAGGGCTGACCTTCAAAGTGCTACTCATCTTGGACAATGCGCCAGGCCATCCACAAAGTCTGCAATTTGCCCACCCTGACGTGGAAGTGGTTTTCCTACCACCAAACACAATTTCCCTCATCCAGCCTCTCGACCAGGGTGTGATTACTACTTTCAAAGCTTATTACACCCACACACCTTCGGTCAAATTTGTAATGTGTTGGAAGGAGATCAAACGCTTGATGTTAAGAAGTGCTGGGAGGACTACAACATCACTAACTGAATTGCTAACACAAAGGAGTTGATTGATGAAATAAAGCCATCAACAATCAATGCCTATTGGAAGGAGTTGTGGAAAGAAGCAGTCAACAATTTCACTGGTCTCCCATCTGTTGGTGAGGAGATCAAAAGGATTGTGCGAATGGCCTGTGACATTGGAGGGGAGGGTTTTGAGGATATGGAGTTAATCGGAGGTTGAAGAACTGATCAAGTCGCATGCCAAGGAACTGACTGATGAGGACGTAGTAGAATTCATGACATGGTAAAGATGAAGATGATAAAAATGAAGAGACAGAAAGACCTAATTTCAGTTTAGGAACACTGGTCAAGCTCTTCAGATACAGCAAACAACTCACTGACAAAATGTTTGAACATGATCCCTCTATGGAACGGAGCCTTAAAGTTAAGAGGGAAATTGAGGCTGCAATGATGACTTACTGAGAAATTTATAAGGACCTACAGAAAAGGCTGAACAGCTTCCCATCATGATGGCCCTTTGCAAACCCTCCCCTGTCGAGCCCTATCAATATTTCTTTTAAATGTTCAGTGTTATAGACCAGGAGTCTACTAAATGTTCTTGTGGATATCCACAGGTATCAGAAATGGTTCTTATAAAAGTAACATTCAAATGATTAAGCAAGTATTGCCTCGGACTTATCCAAATTAAAATATGTACCTGAATTAAATCCAGTAAAGCAAGATCACTTGGAGAGTATTCAAGTCCTTCACTATGGTATGGGTGGATCTTAGTGTTAACTACAGTATGACAGCAAGAGTTCAGCCATATGATTTAAAACTTAAGAGAAATTATTTGCCACAAAAGCATACATGACATGTTCTACTGCATCAGTTTGACTTATCAGTACACACTGAAAAAAATATATCTTACAAATTGTTACCCTAACTATCCTACACTCAATTATCTAAATGCTATCTTCCTCAATCTTGCCATTTCTATATTCTTTACAAAATGGAAAGGTCTCTTGTACTGGCACAGTTGCATACAAAAATAATGCAAAACTAAACAATTCATATACAGCAGCCATCTATGAAGTGCCAAGTATAATCCAGTACTTCGAGAAATTAAATGCTGTATACTTGATTATTAAAGTGCTGACATTTCAATGCCAGCTATTATAGAACTAGCCTCACATGAGAGCATGGATATTGTGTTGTTTTTTTCTTCCCTGTCCTTAAAAATTAGTGTGCAAATATATGGTGTAAAGAATTATTGCTTCCACTCATTCACTCTCTAAATGAGAACTGTACATCAAAATATTAAGCTTTAAGAAAGCTGCCCCAGTTAGAAAGACTAATATTTTATTTCCCACAACCAGGGTGTATGCATACAAAAGTCTCCCCTGGATAATTAACATCTATACATTTCTTAATTACTTCACATACACATGATTTTAAAAACTCATACCCAGTACGAGGTTTTGGAGCAGTCTGGTTACTTGTCTTGTTACATAACAGACGACTGGGTATTTGTAGTGTAAGCAATAAAACACCTGCACTGAAACCGTTCTCCAGTTTATAACTAGTCAATTTTAGTTCTCCTTTGAGGTCCAAGAATTTACAAATTAATGGTCAGCTACTTTATTAGCTTCAAGTTAGATATGAAGCTGGTCATGGCCAACGAAACAACACTCTCTCTCACACACCCCTGTATTTTGATTAGCCTAATAAAATCTAAACAACTCTTCAAGAAAATTGCTTGGTAGCAAATGAGATCGAGGCTCTTTCATATCTGGAGACAGAATACAGAAGAGACCAGATGTAGCCAATAGTAACATTATAAAAAGTGTATTTACCCAATGACAGCTTGGAAAAACTAACTAAAAAAAATAATTGACATATGGCAAAAAACTGACATTCCTCTCATGTTAGACTATAAAACAAAGAGAACCATGAATTTGAGGCCACAGCTTTGGGAACACATTCAATGGGACAGCTTTCCCAGAAAACTATTCACTGACACAGGGAATGGCTTAAACAAGTGAGCAAAAGATAGTTTACTGTAACCCACAGTAGCATTCAATACTGGAGATCCTCTCTTTGAGCTCTGAAAGGAACCTTAGCCCTTATGCTGGGTCACAAAAAAATACATGTAAAATTTAGCTGTTCTTTACCTCCAGTATTATAAACAGTGGAGTGGAAAATCTTGCGCCAAAAGGTGCTGATAGCAGAACCAAACAAAAGCTTAAAAAAACCCAGTGCTGGATATTAGTTTTCTTAACAGCTAATCAACAGGGGTGACTGCAGTAGAAATGTGAAATCTACAGCTTCTTTGCTATACAGGCAAGCAGCAAAAGCTTTGGGAAAAGGTGTTGAACAAGTGGACTTCATACCTACAAGGTATAATCCAAGACTTCAGTACTGTGTTCAAGGACTCCTTAGAAGTCTGAAAAATAACGACCTTGGATTTCGACTCCTATGTGAAGTTCTACATACGAGTAGCCTGAAGAACACCTGAGATCCTGGGATTTCCAGAAAAGAAGCACAATTCATTAAGAAGCTCCAATTCAGGAAAATTATTCCCCTGCCGTACGTCATATTTCTTCAGAATCAGATCCTTGGAAACAGAAGCTTCCCCGTGAGCAAGACCTAGACAAGGAGGACTGAAGGAGCAGAGTGCTTAAAAACAAAAGTGGAAACATGCACTCACAGAAATAACTATGGGAGAAAAGGGTACATCACAGATATTAAAACCAAGTAGAATTGGAAGAATTTTATGCCCCTTCTGAAATGCCGTGCCTTCAGGCATGCTAGATACGTATAGCAGGAGATGCAATGCTTGTGATCGGACATACGATGCCTCCAATCCCAATCACACCTCTGCAGAGCTGCCTCTATCCCAATTCTGCAGTGTGCGCCACCTATAAGTTGGACAACCCTAGTCTAGTCCAATCCCCTGCTCAAGGTATGATCATGCCCAATTAAAAATCAGTCGGGTATCTGTCTAACCTCCTCTTAAAAATAGCCAAGGATTGCAATTCCACCACCTTGCTAGGTAACTTGGTTCAGTGCTTAGTGAAAAAAGTTTTTTCCAAACAAACCTAAATTTCCTTTGCTGCAATTTAAGATTATTGCTCCTTTGTCCTCTCTTTTGTTCCACTTGGCCGTCATTTACTTTATCTAGCTGCTGAAAGAAGTTCCCTGCACCCCTCCCAACTTGTAGCCAGCACAGGAGATCAACCAGAGAAATGGATGTGGCTGGGACATCCCTGAACCACAGCAATTCCCATTTACCACAATAGAGCTTGTAAACTAGCATAAGTCAAGCAACCCTTAGGCCTGGTCCAGGAGGCTCATGGTCAGAAGACCATGCAGTTTCTGTCCAACAACACCCTAGTCGATGTTAAAGATTCACTGGGGGCATCTACACGTGCACTTTACTGCAGAATTGATTAAATTATCTCTAGAGTAAAGCATCACCATCGGCACGTGCAGCACTATTAGGCCAGAGTAAATTAATTAACTGTGCCTTAGGACTGTACTGCCCGACAGCTACAATCCTACAACAGAGTTATTTACTCTGCTGCAACACACATGTAGACAATGACCAGGGCTGACTGGGGCATGAGGGTGCTATTGTGTAAGGGCTGCCTGCCAGCTAGCCCCACACAAACACCCTCATGTCCCAGCCAGCCCCACTACCTCACTGAGTCAGGACAGAGCAGCTCCAGGCTGGCAGGCTGACCCCGAGTCCCCTGCCAGCCAGAGCTGTGCCACCCCAGCTCAGCATACTGCAATCCTGGGAGCACATGTAAACATTCCATCTGGGAGCAATAAACTCCAGTGCAAACTACACCAGAGTTTCAGGCACACTAATTGCACGTGTAGATGCACCCACTGACTGCTAGATTAAGACCTTTCAATTGCTTTTTACAAATTAAGATTCATGTTAGAATTCAAATCTCCAAGCAGTTTTTCACTAGGCATTAAGTTCCCATAGTACTTAGTTCCCCATTAGTGATTATGATCTGGACTAGCGTCCAGAACCTGAAAAAAAAAAAATACAAAGTATTTAAGTACTGCAGTGTAAGTTTTATTAACTTTGTGTCCACATTACCAGCAGACACCCCTTGATTCTTTACCAACCCTAGTTATGTTCATTCTTTTCTTACACTAAAGATTGGAAACAGAAGGAAGAATGAAAGGAAGATATTTCTTTATGCACCAAGAACACCTACCTTTCCTGTTATACATCAGTTTTTATTGCCCACATCTGAGCTTCTTGTTCTTTTGATATGCTCATCAATAAAAACAACTTACTACATTCTGTGTATTTACTCATTCATTACTTCATTAACCTGGAAGTAAAATACTGATTTTATGGAATGCTGTGTTGTTTGCCATTTTAAGACTTAATTTTTTTTTCAAAGCACAGTCTACTTGATTATCTGGTTATGACCATAAACTGCATCCAACTGTAGGGCTGGTGGCAACATGGTAGGGCTATTCATGGCAGGGTAGCTCCTATAAAATACCACAACGTTGTAACTTCCAGAGTAAGGCAAGTAGAGGGTGCCTCAAAATTCCAGGCCCCACTGCCTTGTGCATACTCTTTAGTTGGAGAAAGGCTAAGGGACATCACCCTGACAGAAAACATGCCTTCTCTGAAGTGTTAGGCAGTCGCCAGCAGATCTAATCTCTTGCTCTCTGGCAGAAGCTACAACCATCAAGGCAATGAATGTCTGAACTTGGTCTGGCCTTTGGACTCTGTCTTGATGGTCTAAAGTGGGGATGGTAGGTCTAGGGTAGCCTCCACTCCTGCATACTCTTGCCTAGGTATACACACTGAATGACTTGGTGTGAGGGTCACATAGACCTCTTGCGCTACACTATGGTTCAGAGGATCAATGGTTGCCAAGCCAACAATGCAAAATTATTTTCTACATGAAAAGTCTTCATGGAACTACAGTTTCCACTCTTCCATTTCACAGTTTTCCCCTAAGCAATTGAAAGAGTAATGTTTATTTTACATACAAGCACCAAGAACATCAATATGCATATTCCTCAATAATCAGTATATGGTTCAAGATTGTCATTGAGCATCTAGTAAGAGTCCAGGTGTCATCATGCTGTTAAATTCTTGGATTCTTATTCCTCTGGAAAGAGATGCTTACGGGAATTAAAAGCAAGTTGCACCCATTACGGAACCATTTTAAATCTAGAGGGCACATCCAGATGAGCACACATGTGCCTATTGCCCCATCTCAAACCACTTTGAGGCGGGGCAAGAGGCATGTGCAGAAATGAAAATGTTCCCTGCGTTGCAAGTTTCCAGCGCAGGGAGAAAATTAGAACCCTGGATATCCAGGGGTCTAAAGAAAAC
>NW_005841941.1:1612992-1629918 GCF_000455745.1 Alligator sinensis
TGGGGGGTGGGGGGGGGCTGCACCCTGTGGGGGCTGGGAGCCCCACCCCTCCTGAGCAGCCCCCCTCCCCCCCACAAGGTCTCCCACACCCAAAGTCCCCCGAGCAATTCACCCCACACCTACCCACATCCCTCCACACATACCCACCCACCTTCCCCCACACCCGTCCTGCAAACACCACATCCCCTCTATCACACACCCATCATGTGCAAAGAAAACCAGAAGTACATATCAAACACACACAGGTATTTAGAATTTATTTTATCATGATGAGAGAGACACTGGTAGGCTTCCACATTGCTTTAACATTGTAAATATATCAATAAAGCATTGCCCAACTGATCACTGTCTCGCTCTCTACTGGGGAGGGGGGGGAGGGGGGTCTTTTGTTTTAACTGTGGAAAAACATGGATTTGGGGGGATTTTTAAAAGTGGATTTGGGATGCTGCTGCAGCAGTCCAGCTGGCACAAGGGGTTGTGTCCCTAGGTCCCAGAAACTCCTAACAGCAAGTAGCCCCGAGCTGCTTGCCAGGGCAGCTTTTTGTACGGATGGGGCCAGGACAGGGCAGCTTTTGATATTACTGGGGACAGCACAGGTGCTGGCCCTGGGCTCTAGCTCCCCCTGGCTGCAGATCCGGCCGGAGCCAGGCAGAGTTATTTTGCCCCAAGTGGCACAATTTGTTCCACAACAAAGTGCATGTCCGAACATGTGCGCCAAGGCAAAAAGTTCCAGCTCAAATTTGCACTGCTTCAATTTGAGCTGCTGCAAGCCCACATGCTTGCATGTGTGGATGCATCCAGAGTGTTTTAATTGAAGTGGGTTTTTTCAGCATCCTGATCATCATATAGTGAAGAAACATAACCACTCTTACACTGGAAGGTCAGTTACTTTCAGATAGCTACAGTTATTCAGATCTAAGTTTAAAATGGCTTAGAATTTTTGTAACAGCAACAAACTAAAACCAGGCAAGATTCTTTACATTCATGCAAGCTTTCCCTTCAGCTCTGCTAATCCTTCCCAAGTATTCTAGCACCAGTGCCTCATCCCCACAAAATCCTCCCCCTCCATTCCAGACAGGAAGAATCCTGCACACACGGGCCTGCTGGACAAGGGTCTAGGCCTTGCTTGTTTTTAATTTGGGAAGCAAGCAGCATTAACTAAATTGATCTTAGTGCACTCAAAGATGCATTAACTGGTGAGGGAGGAGGGGGAAAGGGAGGAGCATCAAAGTTTAGTCAGATCATCCAAGCCCAAACAGAAAAAAAGAGGATCTACACAATGAGCAGGAAAGGGTATTATTTGGCAGAGATCTAACTGGCCAGGACCACGCCCTGCACATAGTGCTGGGGCAGAAGTCAGATATTCACTACTAGGACAGATGTCACATGTTGCTGCCAAAAAAGAGATGACACCACCCCTGTTGTTCCTACACCATGCATTACACCACTATTGCTGCTCTGCCCTCTACCTTGCCAGAGCCAAACCCACTGCACAGAAAATGCAAAGTGAAGGAAGGAGGTAGATGGGGAATGGGAAGTGAAGACACTCCCTACCTCTACCTCCATTCTAGTACCTCCACCTCACCAAAGACAGTGCCTGGGGGTTTGTGCCCTGTTCACCCATCCATTGTTCCATTCCCCTTATTTGAGAAGGGCCTCATATTTTGGTTTGGGGAAAAAGGCTTAGTTCCTATATTAGTAAATACTGAATAAGCGAGTCAAGCTTCGATTAAATGATTTGAGTATTCAGAGCAAGTTAGTAAAAATTTCAGAAAACTATTTTCATTGGAGGCATAAGCATTTGCTGCTTTCCATCTTAGACTTCTACCAAACAACTTGCTGAAATAGTCTATTCCTATGGTTACTCTGACTGATGGAGCTGCAAACATGAAATATTAATGGACAACAGTGGACAAAATGTTAAACTTAATCTTCTAGCAGATCTGGACACCAGTGGCTACAGCATAAAAAACAACCTTGCCCCTAAATATAACTTCCACCACTGCTGTTCCAACAGTAGCAGTGGTACAGAACACTGAAAAAGTCAAAACCAGAGACCGTGCTGTCCCAGCAACTAACCGGTAAATACAATATCCCTGCAAAATCAGCAATTGATTCCGATTGCAGAAGTTTCTCTCTCAATTGGAATGATTCTGGTCTTCAAAACTAAGCCTATGTGAATAGGGAAGTATTCAATTCAGATTCGGCCAATTTGGAGGACAGAAATTCAATTTGGAGATTCAGATCACTGTCCTGAATCGATTCAGCCAGATCAGCTTCAGAAGATTCGGTGCTGATTTGGAGAGATTCAGTGATTTGGAGCAGCCAGGGAGAGGTAAGCACAGCCGGGCAGCTGCAGGTTCTCCCACGGCTCCTCTGACTATGCCTGACTCTCCCTGGGCAGGGGGAACCGTGGGAGAAGTCCCCATGGCTACTCTACCCGACCTTATCCCCCACCTGGCCCCAGCCTAATCCTGGCACTTAAAAAAAAAGAGAGCTCTGTACTCACCAGCTGCAGGAACGGCGATTAGGGCCTCTGAGCGCTTGTGGCAGAGCACCCCCTCCTTCCCACCCACCCCCCCTACACAGCATGAGGCAGTGGAGGGCAGCAGGGATCACCCACCCCACCTCTCAGCACCCACATGGCAACTGCCCGATGGCACGGGTGCAGTGCAGCTTGGCAGGGCACTGTGCGCTGCCTGGGAGCTGGGGTGGCTTTTACCTGGTCTACTGATTTGATTCAGATTTGGAGATTTAGTCCCCGAATTGGGCTGAATCTCCTCCAAAAAAAAAAAAAAGATCGAATCACCTACCAAAGTTTTGCAACGTCCTATTGAAAACCTGTTTCTGTACCACCATATACTACATGTAGTCAGGATGAAGTTAGACAAGCTTTTTAAATGCAAGACATTCAAGCTTGCATTTTGTAGTTGGGATAAAGTTAGACAAACTTTCATCCCAACTACACAGTAGGTCCAATACAAGATACCACCCTATGAAATCCTTGTCTCTCGCATATATATGAATTTTTATTTTCTACCTTCTGAGGATTCAGTGTAAATTCAGTGTCACTGCACATGGGTGGAAGTTAAAGGAGCACACAGCTATAGCTTAGTAGAGAATCTACAGCATTCCTTCCTCCCACAATTTGAACCAACAAACATCTGGATTTCTATTTTATACTTTCATCCTCTCCACCATCTTTTTGTTGCTTAACTCATCTTCTGCATCTTGGTTTTGCTACTGCAACACAGTGGGCACATCTACATGTGTACTTTACTACAGAGTTGACTTATTAGCTCTGCAGTGAAGTTTCACCATCTACATGTCCGTCCCTATTAAGATGCAGTAAACTAAACTCCACTGTGGGATAGTACTGCCCAGGACAAGTACTATTCTACGGTGGAGTTAATTAGTGCACTGAAACACACGTAGACAGTGACCAGAGCTACCTGGAGCACAAGAGTGTTACAGTGCAGGGGATGCCTGCTGGCTAGCCCTGCACTGTAGCACCCTCATGCCCCAGCCAGTCCCTCCACAGCACACTGAGCCAGGGCAGAGCAGCTCCAAGCTGGCAGGCTGACCCCCACTGCCCTGGAACCCTCTGCCAGCTGGGGCTGTACCACCCCCCATCTCAATGTGCTGCAGTCCTGGACACTGTGCCTGGGAGCAGTAAACTCTGGCATGAACTCCACCAAGTTTATTGCCATGTGGTAATTTCATGTGTAGATAAAACTCTTCAGAGCAGATGCAACTGGGCCCCAATCCTGACAAATTCAAAAACTTTACCCTAGTTAGAACCATTCTATTTGTTTTAGGTGTTTATTTCTTCTGCAACGGCTTCTAAAACTGCTCAACTCCAATAGGCAATTACAGTTTTATGGCAAGCTAGGGCTTCCTTCTATAAAAATGGATTTTACAATAGGGCATCCCCTTAGCTAAAAATAAACTAACAAACAGCACACGAACATAGATTTTTAATCCAGTTGATTTAAAAAACTGTCAATCAGCAGCATCTGTTATATGAGCTTACAGGACTTAGCAATGAACAAAATTACAGTTTCCTTTCCTGGCCAAAAGAGCCAAATGTAATGCAATATGCAACTATCCTTAATACATGAATCTTTTCCTCTCCTGACATCACAGCATGAAAGTGCATCTGATGCACTTCAATGTCAACATCAAAATGGAAGAGTAGGAGAAAGTATAGAAGTCACATGGACGGAGTTAAAGCACCTAAAATGGATATTAAAAAGGTAGTTAACACATTAAGCCTAAAATATAAACAGTTTTCTACAATATGCAATGCTATTTCTACTTTTATATAAACCTTCTTTTCCAATCAGTTTTTCATGACGAGCATCATTTTTACTAATTCAAGAGCTTATTTAACCTGGACTTCAGTTTTCCATCTGTTTGTAAAGCAAATACAGCACAAAATAGTGCAAGATTCCCACAGCACATTACTAATGTAACTCAAGTGTGACATGGGCTTCATTTCATTATTACATTTCTACTGGGAGAACTGTCACTCTCCCGTAGCAACTATAAGAGCACATGGATACAAGCCCCTTCTGGGAGAAAGATCTTCCAAGTTTCTTTCACAAGAATGAACCATTGTACACTCCCCTCCCAGTTTGGCCTAAGAACAAGGCAATACTCCTCACCTCTTCCCCAGACCACACTGCATGATCTGAGGAAAAGGCTGGGAACTTTGGCCCACTGATGCCTCTGATCCATTCCCAGGGGTTGCAGGCATCAGCTTTAAACATGCTGAGGTGGTAGGCAACTCCCTGCCACCATGTGGCACATTAAGAACCCCATACCTGTAGCCTTGCTGTTTTACCTGGTTGCAGAAGGGCAGCAAGCTCTTCCAGCTGGGTCCTCAAACCCAGGGTCCCTGGGTCTGGGAGGTGAGCAGGAGTGCTTTGCCCCACTACTCCAATTCCCCCAGGGCTGGGAGGAATGGAGATGTCGCTGCTCCACACACTTTCCCCAAACCAATCCCCAGCCTGGGGAAGGCAAAAAGAGAGCAGGGGAGATGCATGCCAAACCCCTGTTGCTCCCTTTTCTAAAATGATTTCAAGCAGTGGAAATTTCTCACAAAAAGTTTCCACCACTAGAATTGAGTGCCTGTTCAAGGCCCTACATTACATCTATTCTTTTCAACTGCAGGCCTACTTGCAAAAGCTTCTAGTTGCGACACATAGCATACAGTAAGAATCTAAGAAGACTAATTGGTAGAAAACATGCAACCCTTAAAAACTGAACCAAGAACACTTTTTCCATCTGCATGTCAGTTTACTGAAAACATCTCTAGTGTACACATTTCAGTTTTCTTTGGATATTTTGCTCCTTTGACTCGCACACAATGATTTCAGGTGATAAAAAAAAAAAGACAGAAGGAAGAGCATGGATCTTAGGTTTCACAGCTATTAAACTACTACAGTTAACATTACACAGAGCTGCAAGACAGGAAACCCTTTACTTTTATGACCCAATATCTACATTCTATTGAAGGTGGGGAGAGAAGGGACAACACTCTTTAAATTCCACCCCTCCACCTCCATCCAAGGTAATCTGGATACATTTTGCTGTCACCATGAACATAGTATAATTAAAGCATAAGGAATGGATGGAGAACATTGCAGAGAAATCAAGATTAACATCCCCGATTATACTAGTACAGTTTTTTTCTGTAATTCAACAAAAATGGGTAACTAGGAATGCTACACTACAAAAGACCAGCTACTCCTTGGGACTTCATTTTAGTATTCACTGAAAATAAAGTTTCTTTTTCTGCAATACCCTTATTATGCAGTCACCACAACACAAATATGCTTCTTTGTTATCACTTGACCCAGCTGCATGCAAAGCAAGCTCAGGCCAGAGAGATGTAGCTTCCGACACAAAATGGAAATCAGATTAAAAGTGAAAAGGGGCAGAGGTAATGTCCTTGGTATGTGTGTGCATGACAGCTAGTAAATAAAAATGTTATCACTCGCCTCCTAGCCTGCATAAAGTCAAAATGTATACAAATAGTAATTTTTAGTAGTTTGAAAATTACAACTTTTTCCAGCAAGTTATACAACTGCATGGAATTAAATCCATCTTGGTCAAAGTGTCGTATTTACTTCTCACTAAAGGAAATACTGAGTAAATAGATCTATTCACTAAAAAGATTTGCTTCCATTAAAGTACAGTCAAGAATTTATGAATCATTTATGAAATTCTGTGAAATTTTTATTTCTTATTTACCAGTACTATGCATCTACAATCAGTTAAAACAGATGCATGCAGTCTAGCAAAATTATCAGTGTACTTCAAACACTGTAAAAACACAATAGTGTGAAAAGATATACATGCCAAAACTGATTTACTGTTAAGTACTCAGTTCTGGTCTTATGAGCTCCCCCCGTATCTCAGTACTTATGAGCTCCTCTCCGTATCTCAGTACTGGTTACCGTACCAACACATACTAACAGTACTTCATTTCACAAGGTACAATTTTCACCCAAATAATGATTATGATAATGCTCCCCTTAACACTGAACTTCCCCATTAAGGTAAAATCATAATCCTGAATTTTGTACCCAGCATAATAGAAGAAATGGAAGTTATTAATACCGCATCTATTTAGTCACTCAAGTACTGCAGTTCTCATAATATTAACAATGCTTCATTTTTAATTTGGCAATACTCTAAGCGTTTACTTTGCATAAAACTAGTGCATCATTAAGAGAGCCAGATTTTTAAACAGATGAAGAGCAGCAGCAGACGATGGGGCCTTGCAGGTCACTTTTCTACTGAAGAAATCAGCTTTGTGGAATCTGACTATTTTTGTACTGTAACTTTATTTTCCACTGTGGACACCAGTCTCCAAACAGAGTTGGTCTGACAAAATACAGACAAGCCCATCTTTCAGAAGTCTCCATACAAACAACAGCACCTGCTTCCCTGGAAGCAATTACACTGAGAACTGACTCAAGAGAGAGTGATTAAGGAAAAAAGCTTTCCCCAAACAACCTGAACCACAACAAAACAAGATAGCATTTTTTCAAAAATCTCTCTGCTGCCCAAAATAATGACCTGTATGTAGGACTATGCAGCAGCACCATCTGGTGACTCCAGCCAAGGCAAGTGATAAATCCCTTTGGGGTGGAATTTTAAATCAGTGCTGATCTTTAGGCAGTTAAAGACTTTAACATAGTCAAGTCAGCAACATCCTGCAGCAGGGGGCCACGTTAATGGATCTTAGCTCCAAGTGCTTCCAATCAGACCCATGCCACCACCAGAGCCATAGAGCCACTGCTGCCCCTTCCCAACACTCCCCCTGCCCCCGCCAACACCACCAGCAACGCCACCACACCATGAAAGCCTCCCAAATCTAGTCCATGGGCCATAGGTTGCCACCCCCTTCCCTAATGTTCTCTTGCCTTATCTCCTTTGTACAGCTAAAAGGGACTGCATTGCTCTTGTGATATTTCACAAGAAAAATAATTCTAAAAAAGTCTAACCAGAAGTAAATCCACTACATAAATCATTTGAAATTGCACAAGAAATAAAGCACAACTGTCACTGAGCCTTCAATGTCAGCAGCTCCTTCCTCTTTCTTGAGAATTATTCAGTCATAAGAGAGGAGTGTGATAGTGCACAGGCCATACTCTTGTTTCAAAGCAACAGAGAAATATCTAGATACATCACTTAATGACTCTAGAGATAAAGACACTGAAGTCCCCAACAAATATACCAAGGGGTACTATTAACATGGCACAAGCAATGTTAGAAGATGTATCCACAGTGACCAAGTAACTCTTAGTGCTAAATTAAGACACTGGGCTTCTCCTTAGATTTCAGAAAAGGGTGATATTACGACAAATTCCATGAGCACCAGAAGTAAGCCATTTATACAACTACAACCCTACTTTAACAACACATTATTTTAATATTAACTCACACATTTACAAAGTGCATTTTTCAGAGACAGCAACATCTAGTGATATAAAACAACGGGTCTCCCACCTTCAGACAGCTATGTGGTGTGGTCATTTAAACAGAAAACAAACGGAAATAGCAGAGGTCCAAGATTAGAATCTATTTACATTTTACTCAAACAGAACCTTTGAAACAAATGGCTGGACAAGTTAAACAGAAGGTAAAGCTCCAGAACTAAATTTTGGATACAATCAGATCCACCCTGCATCATTAACATGGAAGCTATCCTTATGACTGAATGCACCCATCAGCATTTTTAAACGGCTTGATCAGTCACCCATTGTTACCCAATGCCCATGTAGAGACCCTGTTCCCAGACTTGAAGTCACATGCCCCACAGACATTCATACACAGAAACAAGGTCACATGCAACTCACAAGGTAACTGAAGTTGGGCGGCAAGCCCCAATGTGAGCTGTCTGCCCTCCAAAAACTGGCAGCCACTGACAAGATAAAGCAAAAGTCACCAAAGCAGTCCATTTCCCAGTAGACATGTAAGGCACATCATTAATACCATTTGCTTGACTGACTTAGATGAGAGGCCAAAGTGCTAGTTGCCCTTTCCTCTACGGGGGAGTTCTCCACAGGCAAGAGCAAAAAACCTTGACAGGGGAACGTGATTAAGTTTATGGCGCAGCAAGCTTGGCTTTGTTTGTTTTGTGAACAACTAGCTTACTTCAGTCAAGAATAGTGTCTGGTGCCCATCACAAAGCAAGAAAATGCACGCAAAAAACTTGGAAGACCAACCAAAAAATATATAATCAGCTATATAGTAAAAAAATACCCACATCTCAAAGTTTAGTGTCTTTCACATTACCAAAACTGTAACCTGCTGAAGAGAGATTTAAGGTGATTGTGTTTGCTCAAATACGAGCTTTACTCAAAAGTGAAGGTTCAGAAAGCAGACAAGGTTCTTTGGGTAAATCCGATACCATATTAGATCATCTCAAATAGTTGGAAACATTCTTTTTTGCAAGCTTTCAGGTATAAATACCCTTCGTCAGGCTGAGAAAGCATCTGCAGTTGGTGTGCGTTCTTCCTAGATGGAATGGGGAAGGGTATTTATACCAGAAAGCTTGCAAAGAAGAACTTTTCCAATTATTTGAGATGGTCTAATAAAAGATATCAGATTTACCAAAAGAACCTTGTCTGCCTATGCGCTACAGACTATACCCCTGTAAGATTCAGAAAGTGTTCCTGGGAAGACAAAATGTTTTTCCCACATTTCTCCACAGCTTCAGTTAACAAGACAGAAAGTTGGGGTTTTTTTTAAATGAATTAAACATTGCCAATCAGAGAATGGATAACAAACAGGAAGGATAAGCTCTAAAAAGGAAGCTTGCTGTGATGGACCATTTCATGGATAAAAAAAAAAAACAAAAAACAAGAGCATAACTGAAAGACTCCCATCAAAAAACAGAACCTTACACAAAGAACTGAAAGAAGCAAATAGGTGCAAGACCCTTTACTTGGGAGGGTTAAGTGGCTTTATGATTTGTTCCCATTACAACCACTTTAAAATTATTAGATATTGATTTGCATCTGAGAACTGACTGCTGGAAAACACAATTCAAAGTGGCATGGTTTGCGAACTCACTTCTCAGTTAGTAACACGCTGATACCATTTCCTAGATTTGCTGGAATTTCACACCTACACACTTGTTAGCTAGTTACAGCATAAGCTCAGAAAATTACAGTTATCTGCATTTAGAGACTGTTTGATAATCTTGGTTTTCTATGCCCGTATTAAGAACAAAACTCAGAGCTATACATCAGGGCCCTGGAATTTAAATATACGATTAACACTGTAAATAAAAGGAAACAAATTCCTTAAGGAAAACCTTTAAGCATGCCAGATCCGTTCCCAGTAGTAACTGCTCTGGTTTGACAAGAGATAAATATTTACAGTCTAGAACAGAGAACACCTTGTGTTGCAATACTAGGAATGCAACCCTCATCAGTCCTTAATATACTTAAAAGAGCTGGGATTTTTACGGGTTTGAGTATCTGGAAGTGCATACATTTGACATTTTCCATTTATAGCACTAAAAAGAATAATTGAAGGTAATTATGTAGGGAATTTGTCAAACGTACTGATAACTTGGAACAGATTTTCATGAAAGAAGACCTCATCATTCACAGGATATAGACAATCACTTATGACAAATACATATTCATGGCAATGATTTTGAGTTTCGTTTATCCCCTCACTCATCCCTATTTAAAGCAGCCCCTTAGTTTTAAAATCATAACACTCTGAATTGCAAGCAAATCTAATACCCCACTTCAAAATTCATCTGATTGTGGTTTCTTCCTTCCTCAAACTTAAATCTGTTGGTTTTGGGCCAGTTACTCACTTGGAATCCTTTTAGTCGCAGGGCAAACAGTGTCTTAGTCCAACCAGAACAAAAAGATGTCGAGAGCATCCTTCATGACAATGCTAAGAGTGGTCCAAGAACTGAAAGCATAGTACAACTGGGCAGGCCTACCACCCCACAGGAAAATTCCTTACTCACACATCAGATCATCTTGTGTGAGAGTGTATTACTAGGCATGTCACACACACACACACACACACACACACACACAATTAATAGGGACCTACCTAAATCACAGTGGAAGCGCACTGCATAGTGGTTCCTTTAATGTTGCTCTTCTTGCCATGCCCACCCTTCCCCACCACTGACCGGCTGAGAGGCCCTGGCAGCCTGCCACTAGCTGCTGATTGGCCAGGAGGCAGAAACCATGGCATATTTAAAGCTACAGTTTTTGCCTTCCACCTGATGAGGAGCAAGCAGCGGGGCTGCCAGGGTCCCTTAGCCAATCAGCAGTGAGGGGAGGAAGGGCATGCAGTAGAGAGCAAGATTAAAGGAGCCACTAAGCAGTGCACTTCTGCCACAATTTAGGTAGGTCCCTGTTAGTATGTGTCTTCATACTTAGACCAGTACAAAACATGCATGGACCTCGATTTCAAATATTATTGACTACAAAGGAGGCAGCATTGTCTAGTAGTTATACCATGAGATTGGATACTGAAATCTCTGGATTCTATACCAAACTGTAATCAGCTCAGCTTCCTGTGTTCTTGTTCATTTAGCAATATGCCTGCCTGCGACTCATGGCATGTTTATAAAAAGCTGCCACAAAGATTTTTGTTTTTTCACTCCCCTCCCCCTTAAAAATGTCTTTATATCTTTCAGTGTCCTACTCAGCACAATTAACCTAGTCATTACTACAATGGATTAAACTATGGTTACTCTTTGAACTGAGCACTCTGGTTTGCCTACTGTATCCAGAAAATTCGTTTTTATTCTCCTGGTGGTTTTTTGATGCATTTTGTCTTGCATTTAGTTCTACCTTTATAAAACACAATTAATGTGCCAGTCAGATTCAGATTTGAAAGTTAGCACTGTGAGATTTTTAAGTAAGATTTCTAAAGACTGACAATGGTCATTTAGTCTTAAATACAGAGGTCATGAAAAGAAGCCCTATTTAGTCCTCCGGTATCACTGTCTGCTATTGAATCAAGCAAGTAGAAAGAGTCCTAATGGAACTAGAAAATATCTATACCCAAGCCACTCATATCTGTAGCAAATATTAAATTATGCTTTGTTCTGTATGCATGTGGGCTTGTTTTAATGATTTTGTGGGAAAACACACTCACTATGCTTAAAAAGTGCTATTGAACATATAGACAGCAAATTCACCAGGCTATCATGATTGTCTTTCATATGTTTAAGTGTTATAACTTCAGTCACAAGGTAATAAAGAATTGGCCATTATGGTAAACATGAACTGCAAGATCACTTTGCATAGTAACTAAAGAACAAAGAAATGTTCCCCAACATCAGCAGCTGTTTCTAATATTAATATTGTACACAAAAAACTCAATTCTATTTGCAGAAAGTGATAGTGTGCACGCATGTTTAAGAAAGCTGTCAAATATGAGGCCATCTGCCTTTCAAGATATATTGCTACTGATACCGATGCTATTCATTGTCCTGCATCAATGCTGTTGCTAGCAATGTTCAAGAGGCAAGACTTTTTTGTAATATCTTTTATTGGATATAGGGGGCGAGCTGGGCTACAACACTTTAACCCTACTACAGTATGGTTGATAGTATTATATTCACTGTCCTGTATCAATGCAGCAATACAAAGTTTTTCTTCAACTTTTCCTCCAAGGACACAAAAATATCTAGCTTTTACTCTAGGGAATAGCAAGCTTGATTATTTTTTAAATCACTGTACGGGCTGACACCATCTTTCACTACCACAATTTTGAAGACAGCAATTCTTAGCTTTTTTTTTTTTTTTTTTTGAACCTAGGAAAGAGATCCTTTTCTCAAACACTAAGAAAGGGGTTCTCAATCCCCGGGCCATGGTGGGTCAGTTGCCAGTCCACAGTAGTCAGCTGCCAGACCAGAAGTGGCCACAGACTAACCAGCCATGGCTTCTGCAGGGCTTGCGGCAGCACAGTGTCTGGCCCACCCCCTCGCCCGGGGTGGGGGGTTATCCTTACCTGTCTGCCGACCAAAAATTAATCGCAGTCAGCTATGACTGCTGGGTCGCAGCATAAAAACTTTGGGAAGCCTGCACTAAGAGATTCCAAACAGTGATGTTTTAACTCCATGACAATTCTTCATTCTAAAGATATTGGGAACAAACTGAAGTACAAACTGTACCCAAAGTGGAAAGCAATTAATTTTTGTAACATTAAGAAAAAAAAAAAAAAGTGTACTAGCAAACAGGTAGCTAGTTTCCTTCAAAAAGGACTTGGGTAGCATGCTGTAGAGCATCTCATGCAAGTAGTAATAAAAGCAAAAGGAAAGGTAGGTGGTTGAGCTCCTGCCCTCCTTCAAACCTCTCAACAGGGGGAAAGTTCATGCCACTCCAATGGGCAGCACTATTAACTTAGCTTCTCTCCCTCCTTCTGAACATACTTACAAGCTTTGTGGCACATACAGTTTCTGACAAGTGCCTGTATTGGTTCAGAACTGCTCTACCGCCATTACCCAATAAGCCGATCACTTCTGGTGGTAGATAAAGGTTGACAAAAGCTTTTGCTTTCAAGATTTTTTGTTGGATGGGGAAGGAGGAAGAGGAGGAACAGAGAAGATAAATTCCTAGCATAAGGAATCCATTCCAGGAGACTCACAGCAAACAAATAAGAGAAACAAGAGGACGATACACTAAGAAAACTGAGATTACTCCACGTCTGTTTTCAGTCTGCTAGATTTGAAAATAAATCTTAGCTTGGGTTTCTCTTGGAGAGATTGAATAAATGCCAGAGAAAGGTAGCATTAAGGGCATGGGACTACCTGAGAATTCCAAACACAATCTTTCCTTTCCTCCACTTACCAGACCTCTTGATCATCAAAACACTAAAAGATACAAAGTCTAAGTCTTTGGGCACAATTAGTAACATATTTCTGCACTCAGACCAATACTTGGTTGAAGCTGGCTGGCCAGTGTCAACAGCAACAAAATCAAGTTTTCGGGAGTTCAGTCAGTTTTACTGCTGCAGGCCAGAGGTTTGTAGAAGCAGTGGAACTATTTTACAAGAACCAATCTGTCCTATTGCTATTTGGGAAACTTAAGAGGCAAAACAAAAAACTCAAGCCCTTTAAAAGTTTGAAGTAGTGAAGGACTGTACTCTGCACCAAAGCCAGGGTACTCAGCAGAAACACTGAAGTTAACAAGAAACCAGTTGGTTTCACTATTCATCAGAGCACTGACACAATGCAATTTACTTCATTCTTAAAAATGACATGCTTTATTGGGGAGGTGCACGCAGGGGACAAAAAATAGGAATGAATTACACGCTGCTCCTTACCTTATCCTGTCTATGTCCACGATACCATCCCACATACCGTCCCAAGAAGACCACTATGAAACATAGGCTCCCTATCTTTGGATCATATTGGTAGGGTTATATCTGACTACATCTCATTTTCCAGTATCCTAAAGGGTTCCGATGAGGTATGCTCAGCTAAGTGCTCAGCCATTATCTTACCCAAGTGCAAGATTTGCTCTGGGCCCTCTTTCATGTGGGTCACCTGCTTGTAGGATCCTGGTACATCTTTCAAGCCCTACCTTGTGTACCAGTTAAGCCCTTAAACACAGAGAAGCTATGCCTAATAATTAAAGTAAATTCCTTTCACTCTCTTGAATAGATAGCTCTTAATTAGTTACGTAAGGAGAAGTATTTAGGCATTTACACATATTTTAAAAAATCCACCATGCAGGAAAGTTAAAATCTTACCTCTGAATACTCTTTTTGTGACCTTCCATATCGAAAAATCTGAACTCTGGTGTGTTCCTGGGAATTAGATAACCTTTAAGTCGTGACAAAAGCTGAAAACAAGAAAGGAAGTTCAAAGTGAAGGATCATATAAATGAAAAATTGAGTACCAGTGCACCTAATCCTTCCCCTTCCAAATGATCAAACATTCCCTAAAAGCAGAAAACCACACTTTAATTTTGAGGTTCCAGGCTTCAGCTATACCCTCCCTCCTTCCCCACTATACATACAAGCCTCCATCAAAACAAAAGTTCTCTTAGTTCTTGAATCCACTGTTAAAAACAAGAGCTGTTTCAGCAAAATGCTTAAAAATCAAGGCAAATATGCTCCCTAATTAAAAACTCACTTTTGACTTGGCTATGCTATACAAATTTGGACAAAAACAAAATGGGCAGTTACACATTTTAGAGGGAACTATGACTAAGTGAGGACTCCATCTTGCACATCACAAGATTCATCTCAAAGGGCGCGTCTACATATTGCTATAGCATGCTTTATGGCTATCACGCAGGTCTACATGTGATTGCCAGCTATGTCACCATAGCGGTGCACTTCCCTGGTATAGTGCACCACTTTGGCAACATAGTGGCAAAATCCAACCATGCACTGCACGCATGGTGCGGTAACCACCCATACTGCCTGGTGCTTTAGTACTTCCAAAAGGACGTACTAAAGCACAGCGCTGTAGCAATGTCACCATATGGTGACGTGTAGACACACTTAAAGTGTAAATCAATTACCAACACCCAGCCAGATAACTCTGCAGTTCCTAATGGGAAAAAGTGTATTCCCCTACAACCATAATTCAAGCCATCATACAACACAACTAATTTACTGTATTAGACCTAAACATCCATGCAACAAAAGCATCCAAATTGCATAAAAATAAATGTTTTATAAAAACAATGTTAAAAGCAGAAAATCTCAACATGAACATTTTTTATACAGAACAGACCTAAAGTGCTTCTGTAAACAATATTAGCAGAGATATAAAATGTAATTTATGACACTAACTACATTAACCAAGAGTAGAATTTTGTATAAATTGTGAGATTAAACCTATAGTAAAGTGTAGTTAAAAAAAATAATTCAAGAGGAATTTATGATCAACAGGGAAGCTTGAAGAACATTAGGGAAAAGGTTTGCCTGACTAGCATTCCAGTCTTTCCTTTCAGTATTAAGGTTCATGTTTTAGAGAGCTCTCAATAATATACTACATTTGGTACATGAGCTTGTATGTATTCAAGCTTGCAATACAGAAAGCTATTAGTTGGAAAGTAATTACAATGTTAAAAATTCAACACGGACTTCAGTGCAGGATAAGAAAGGATGGGGACCTATACTAGTTCGGAAAATTAACAGACAGTGTAATCTGACTCGCCCATACTAATGACAGGCCTACTACAAATTAATATTTCTCAAAATTCAGTTAGTGCAAATTCAATCAGGAACCCAAAGTTATTTTGTCCATTTGACAAGTCTAATTTAGTTTAACATATAATAAGTGTATACTAGTAAGTGTTCTAGCACTAATTTTCGATTACATTTACAAAAAGGTTAACAGGACCTCAGTACAGTAATGTTAAATCTTTGCTAAGGGAGGACAAAGCTATTTTTGTACTTATCTAATTTTTATTGTAAGTGTGAAAGGGAGGTTTAATCAGAAGCTAGTGTTTTCATCAATATGAAAATGCCTTCTTAAGAAGCCAACACCATACCGTGTTGCCATCATTGTTTCCTGTGCAGAAACCCAACTTACTTAAGTTGTACTCCTTGAAAGAATTTGTAAAAAAAAATAAATAAATAAATAAAAACAAAAATATTCTGTTTAACTCTCCCATTTCAATGTAAAGGTTTATAATAAAATTATATCCCTTCTAGACAGACAAATACATGCATGGAAGATCTGTAGGAGGTCAAGCTTGAGAGAAAATGAGAAGTTCAACACACTGTCAAACCTACTCTTGACAGCCACATTGCACCTGAGGTGCTGTCTTGGATATGCAAGTTCAGCAACTCCTGTTAGCCAAATGAAGGAAAAGGGGATTCACTGAATGTCTCACTATATATATAGTCTTCGAGAAAATAAATTCTTTTAAAGCGAACCTATTCACTGTCATCTTGTCTAGATTTGCTCCTGGGTTACCAATATGACAAACTCCTTGCCCTCCCCCACAGATGTTGCCTTCAACTTAGACCTCTTAAGTATTACTAGCAAAAGAATGAAAGGTTTCAAATATTCACCTTTAAGTCTTCAGCTGATACAAATTACTTTTGGCTCCATGGCTAACAAACTTAGAAATTAAATCATCTTTGGTTGCCATGGGTAACTAAAATTTGACCAGACTAAGGAGAAGTTCCTTATTAGCCACTATGGCAGCTGATGACCCAAACTTACTAAAGTCCTTATTTTTGGAACAAAGGCTTAATTACTAGGGCTGGGCGAAACAGCGGTTTCATTTCTGTTTCAGATTTGGCCATTTTGGAGGGACAGTGATTTGTTTCGGTGTTTCGGATCGGGAGTTTTGATGCCATTTCAGTGCCAATTCAGAGATTTGGATCAGTTGGGGAGAGGTAGGCACAGCCAAGGCAGTTGCAGGTTCTCCCGCGGCTCCTCTGGCTGCACCT
>NW_005841941.1:1630075-1636142 GCF_000455745.1 Alligator sinensis
AAGCCACGGCGGGGGGAGCAGCAAAAGAACCCCGGATGGCTCCCCTGCCTGGCCACATCCCCCACCCCAGCCCTGGCTTCCTGGCCCTTTTAAAAAAGCCCTGCACTCACTGGTTGCAACCACAGCGATCAGGGCCTCTGAGGGTTTGTGGCAGAGTCCCCTGTGTAGCATGGGACCATGGGGATTGCACCCCCCCCCCCCCCCCCCCAAACGCTTGGCACCCCCGTGGTAGCTGCCACATCACGTGGGTACAGCGTGTCTCAGCAGGGTGCCATGCGCCATCTGGGAGCTGGGGTGGCTCCAGCAGTTAGCTGGAGCCCGGCACCATTCAGCCCCAGCTCCTGGACAGCGCCCTGCTGAGCCACACTGCACTCATGCCACGGGGTGCCAGGTGGGGGGAAATCTGTCATGAGCCCCCAGAGGTCCTGATCGCCATTGCTGCAACTGGTGAGCGCGGGACTTTTTTTAAGTGCTGGGAGGCTTGGGCCAGAAGGGGGATGGGGCTGGGCAGAGAAGTCACGGAGGCTTCTCCCGCGGCTCCTCCAGTTGTGCCTGCCTCTGCCCCGGTGGGGGGAGCCATGGAAGAAGCCCCTACGGCTGCCCTGCCTGGCCCCAGCCTCCTGGCACCTTAAAAGGAGGGATGCAGGGCTGTGCCAGACTATTCCCAGGGTAAGCGGGTACCTCCAAAATGTTTCAGATGGTTTCATTTAATTTTGGAGATGTTTCAGAGCCTTCCATTTTGTTTTGGATTCGGTGTTTCAGGTGCCAAAATGGGCTGAAACACCTCCAAAAATGAAACAGCTGCCAAAATCTCACACAGCCCTATTAATTACCAGAATAGCAGGCAAACTGTCATTCTGGTCTGTGACCCTTCCCTGCTCCCCCAAATCCTTACATATTCGTTATACACATTCTTTCAAATCAGGACAACATTCCCAAATAGTTTTTCACCAAAACTACTTTCAACAATACCTCCACTGAGAGAACAAGAGAGAAACGAGGAATGACCCAAGGAGCATTCAGTAATGAATGCCGTGATAAAGGTAGGCCAGACAGAAATTCCTTGCAAAAAGTACACTAGACAAACTCTCCAAGGGGCCTTACAATCCATTTTTCTCATGGTTTCTTCTGTTACTGTATTGCAGCACCAGCTTCCACCCCCCCACCCCATACTTCAGTCATCACCTCTAATGTACTGGCTCATCAACATGACTTAGACAAGCACAAACAAATCTAGCCATCCCTCCAGTTCAGTTTTCTGCTCAACAACAACTGACAATAAAACCAATTATTTGGACACCATAAAAAACCCTTTCATCCAGAGTACTTGAATACCACAGAAGTGGCAATGATGCAAGAACCTAAAAAGAACAGGACAAGTAAGCAGTCTTTTCCATCCCATTCTACAGAACTTGGTGGGGGGCAAAAGTCGAGGGTTTGTTGTTGGTGGTGGTGGCCAGGAGGCTTCAGATGTGAACTAAAAGAAAGGAGAAAAGATTCACTGCTTCTAATTCTTCAAGCACACAGGTCCAACACTTCTGCTGTTTTTCAGCTTTCAGCAAAGTAGCAGTAAAGTAAAAACCAGCCCAAGTTTTTCAGATTTCTATCTGCAGCAATAAAATGGAAAAGGATCACATCAACTTCCATATGTCAAGACTTGGGAAAGCTGGAAACAGGTAAATAGCAAAGCAATTCTTCAGAGAAATGGACCCAAAACTGAAGACTGGCCCACTCTTTCAGTATCCAGAAAGTATGGTAAGGAATACAGGGAAAGGTGCCCCTGCTCAGTGCCCTCTAAGTTTTTATCAGTTTAAGTAAGCACATTTACTCCTTCAACCACTAGCCTTTTCCCACACCTCAGCAACAGCGTGCCTCAGGTGGACATTTCTGAGCACACCCTATCCACCTGCTCCCTCAAGGGACACTATACCTGGAAACATGCCCATGAGGCCATTCTGGGGTTGTCCCTTCCACTGGAAACCAATGTTTCTAAAATGTCCATGGATGGACACCCCAAAGGAGTTGCACCAGCCTATTTTCAGATTTGGAAAGCATATAGCAGCTATACAGAGGGCCTGCTCAAGAGCACTTTGGCTAGGATATGCCAGTACCCAATATGTGGCTTCGTGGATCAAAGAGATTGAAATAAGACACACACAAGGAACAGAGAACACAAAAGAGGAAACAAACTGCATTTAAATGACAGGAGAAATGAGTAAGTGGAATGAAGACATAGGGATAGAGATGGAGAGGAAAGAGAGAAAAAGCATAGTAAGGGCAACTGATTGAAGAACACTTGGCAAAAATTTAATGAACATATGCTATTCAAACAGCATATTCAATTAATGTGTTTGTAGTTTCTGACCAGCAGCAAGACAAATACCATTCAAACAAACTACTTCTGATAGATATTGCCAAATATATTATATGACTGTTTTCCTGCTATATCTAGTCACACTAGCAAATCATATTCCAAAGGTGTGTTGAACTGATGTTATACACTGAGTTTAGTTGAATTAGTCTCAAATGATATAAAGCAATTTTATTTTATTTTTTTAAAAATGCACAGGATGTTGCAGCACAGATCTTCACCTAGGCACACAGCTTTAGTCCTCGGATCAGTAAATATCCAATTTACCATGGACTGCTACTTGGAAACAAAACCTGCCCTTCAATTAGTCAGCAAGGCATCCCAGTGCATTTCAAAAAGCTCTATTTAGGTGAGCCCTACTCCACAATGGAGCATGGTTTGCAACTGCTATTCAGCAGCATCTTTAAGGATGCTAAAGTGGCAAAAAAATAAGTGCTGGACACACCCATCATTCAACCCAAGAGGATCTAAGTGTATGTCACATCATATCAGCACCATGTCCTTGAGAGAAGGGCATATGATATAAATGAACTGATCTTACAGACTCACAGAAGTAAATCATTTTTACTTAAAAAGTCTGAGATAAGCATGTGTTTGTCAGACAGAAAGATTTGAGATTTAGGTTCAGAATGTACCCTTAAAGAAAGAAAAAACCTTGCTAACTCCTCACCTCAAAACTCTGAGGACACTATAAAATTTGACGAAAAATGCTGAATGAGGAAAAAAGTTACTCCTAAAGCAGAACATTGTTTTCATAAACTATGTGCATGCGCTTTTGTATGCAAATGTCTAACATTCTCAGTCTACAAACTTGGCCCTCAATTCTATAGTTTACAACATGCAGACAGACACATGAGCATTGTACCTCCTTTGCACTGAAAACTGCAAGAACTAAAGTCCTAAAGGGGACATTTTAGATACTGCACATCCTTAAAAGAGAGAGACCCATTTCCTCAAGCCCAAACAAGGGTTAATAGTCTACTCATTAAAGACAAACAGAAAGCCATTTGTTGCAAGTGAGGGAAGGACTTTAAAGCCACCAATTTCTGTAGAATTTAAGCTCTTGCCTTTTAAATGGAGTCTGTCTCTCTCACCCTTATGGCTGAAAAGGGTAGCCCAATGCTAAAAGAATGAAACCCAATTTGAATTTTTGCAAGTCTACAAACAGGCAGCTCCTGTGACTGCCTATATTCACAGTAGCAAGAGCGAATCAAACAAGAGAACAGGCAGTTTCCCTACTGTAGAGTGCACCACTTAAGTACAAGTGAAACTCACAAATCAGATAAATTGAAGCTGGTGCTTGATGCTTCAGAAGGCTACAAAACTTCAAAGTCAGAAGCCAAGATGGAAGACTGAGGCTCTGTGCATCACTTGGGGATAGCAACCTAATGAAGTTCAAATGCTGGGAAACAGTCAATTGCTTTTAGACATCTCTACTAAAGTCCTCACCCTCACTCACCCCTAGGTAGTAGCCTGGTATATTTTCCAAGTAGACTAATTTGGAGATTCAACTAAGAATCCGATCCGCATTTTAAGCTGGCACTGAATAACCTCCATTTTCTTTGTGCACTATGCTCTATCGAAAAATTATGTATGAATGAATTCTAACATGCATTGATGCAGTTAAGAATAATATTAAACTGTTTGAGCCAACTTGACTATTGGAAAAAGTAAGATCATTGAAACTTTAGTAGATAGGAGAACAAATTTACATGATCAGTCGCATCAGAAGTTGTGTTTACAGACTGAGCCATTTTCTAATTTTGGCTGATGAGTACCTCGTATATGACAGCATTGTTGGATTCAACTTTCACTACAGTACTATTTTGTTCCTAACCCTATAAAATTCTCTTGTTAAGACATGCCTGGTTATATTTAGTTTAGGTTATCCTACCAGTCTATTGAAAAATCTTGCCCCACAGACGCGCAGTTCTCCCAATATGTTCACACTGAATGCAACAAAACACTGCATTTCAAAAATTTGAGTTTTTCATTTACCTACCCTATTTTAAAACTCTGCCCCCTGTTAAAGTAACTGACAAGTCTACCTTGTATTCCAATGCAACTCTCAGAATATATGTTTTATGTTGGCTTAATCCACTTCATCTTTCCAACTCAAGATGCAGAAGCAAAATTAAATACTGGACCTGGAAGGATGGCAAGTGGCTTTAAGACATCCACAAATAAGGGAACACATCAAAATTAAGAAGAAGAAATGAAATTGGGAAAGAAGCACGTGCCCATCCAAATAGGAAAATGCACAAAACCTGGAAAGGTTGCCTCTTACACATTTTGGTTTATACAAAAACTGGTGGTTGCTAAAACTTACTCTAACTGGGTGGCATTTTACATTTGGAAATGTAATTGAGTGAACATGTTGCCATGGTTACAGTGGAATTCTGCAATAACTTTGTTGCCTTGTAATTGCTGTATATTTGTATACAAGCAGCTGAGCTTTCTTAATTCAATGCCCCCTTAACTCTTTCAGACAGGCTCCAAATCAACCACCATAGCTTTTAGGTTGAGAACTACAACAGCAACTGAAACACCAAAAACTAAACACTCAAAGCAGCGCCAGATCATATTACAAAAAAAGAAATACTGTAAAAAAAAATAAAATAATAATAATAATCATCATCAGATTACTACATAAATGCTAGTGGTGTTCCTTCACTTCTAAAAAATGTTGCCTTTTAGAAAGAGGCTTCCTTTAGGTCATTAACTTCAGATAGCTACTGGCCACAATAAAGAGCACTTTGACAGTAGTGAACACAGCCTGTGCAAGGCACTTTTGGCACTATAAAAACAGCAGTAAATCAGAATGAATTCCAGCAGCTTTCTTCACTAAAATTTAATTTCACCTATGGTGCAGAAGACCAACATAAGATTCAGCATGTCACTGGGATCTCACACTGGAGTGCAGAGACTGCAGGGACTGGAATACTGCTAGGTCTCCAAACGAACTCAAACCATGCAGATAGCCATATTGGAGATGAATTCATAGCAAGGAACTGGTGTCTGTGGCCCCCAACATGACAATGTGTTCCCTGAATCCAGGCATACAGATGGCATTCACCTCAACAGACAACACAATCATCTGCAGAATTTACTAAAGCTCACCTCGCCTTAAACCACTAAGCAACTTGTTGGCTTACTGGATTTAATGGTACATTTATTACCATCAATTTAAGTGACAAGCCTAATTTCTGCAAACCTTGACATGAAAGCTGTCACAGCAAATCTATTGACAAACTGTGAAAACAAGAAGAACCCTTCAGTGTCACGCAGGCATGTACATGAGCTACATAATGCTATTACAAAGGTTATAAAGAAAAAAAAAATGGATCAGGTTTACCACCCTCCAAATGGTACAAGGTAGCCTGGTATAATGTCAAGTAAACTGGCATGTAAAGAAGTGAAAAAGCTTAAGATGTCATGCTGCATTTGCCATGCCACAAAAATGCGAAGATAACATTTAAGAAGCTCAAGTGTTGCACAGTATCTTTCCTGATGAATTCCTGCAGCATAAACCCACACACAACTGCTCAGCAACACCTCCCTTCTCTCTGCTCCAAATACATTATAATTAATTTTTTTAAAACTATGACATGAAGATTGTTGCACAAATCCAACACTTCAGAGTTGAGTAAAATTCCCTTCTGATCGCACAGCAATTTCAAGGGGCCGGGGGGGGGG
>NW_005841941.1:1636152-1637017 GCF_000455745.1 Alligator sinensis
AAAAAGGGGGGGAAATAAGCATAAGAGCCTGTGCTTACAAACATTAACCTAAGCGGGTCCTAATCCTGTTCTTATGCACTTTACATCAGCAGCACTGCAACAGCCCCACTACATTTTGAAAACGCAGTACCTGAAACACAAGCTTTGTTTTTTTTCCTCTATTGGCTGAGCCAACTGCGCCGGCACTTGCCAATCAAAGAGCGGCTATTTGCTTCATCCAAGTGGACAAGCAAAACGCTGCCCGGCTGGCTTGGCAATGGGATTTGCAATGAGGAAATGAAATACGCCAAATATTTTTCACCTATAGCAAAAGAACCCGAAAAAAACAAAAAAAAGCTCCCCCCCAACCCTGCATTTGCCAAGTCACAGACTTTGTGACTTTGACACCCGGCAAAAAAACATTTAAAAATAAGAAGAACCAGGGGCCCCAAGTGACAGCAGCCTTAGAAATCGCTTTTAAACCATGCCCGGTAGCCCCGGGCATCCTCTCCCCCAAACCCACTTCACGAGCTGCTGCAGGCGGCGGCGGCAAGAGACAGAAAAAACAAGTTCCGCTGCCAAAATCCTCCAGGCTCTTTGGCACCTCGTGCGAGCCCACCTGCCCGGCCCTGCGGGGAAGGGGGGGTCCTGGGACAAGCCCGATGGGGTTTGAACCCGGAGGCTTTTTGACCGTGACTGTAAACAACTGGGCGGGCTCCGGCCCCAGCGGGCTGGAAGGAACGACCCCGGGCCCGGAGCGGGGGGGACCGAGACCCTACCCCGCCCGCCCGCGCATCCCCGCGGCAGCCGGACACACGGACAAGGGCGCCCGCCCGTCCTCCCATCACCCAGGGCTGCTCCGCACCCGCAAGGATCGCGGCCCGGG
>NW_005841941.1:1637893-1670294 GCF_000455745.1 Alligator sinensis
CCCCCGCCCCGCCCCGGCCGCAGGGTCCCTCCGCGCCCCTCAGCGCCTCCCCGGCCTTCGCCCCTGGGTGCTGCTTGAGCTGAGCCCCCGCAGGGCTTCCCTGGTGGATTGGGGCAGTGGCCCATGGTGTGCCCCTTGGGCATGTCCAGGATTTTGCGAAGGGCACAGGTGGTGAGAGGCGCTGTCGAGTGTAACGTGGCGCACAGTTTTTCGAATGATAGAAAATGAGGGCCAGAAGGGACCACGGGAGGTCACATCTGGCCCGTCCCCTGCTCAGAGCAGAGCCAGCCCCAGCTAGATCGTCCCGGCCACAGCATTGTCTAGCCAGGGCTTCAAAACCTCCAAGGATGGAGAGCCCGCTGCCTCTCAGGGGTGTCTGTTCCAATGCTGTACTGCCATCTTCATCAGAGGTCTTCCTTGCCCCACAAATAAAAAGAAACTAGATGCTTTGCTCGTAGGCCAGGGGCCTGGGCCAGTGTTTCCCGTTTCAGGTGGAAGCAGAAACCAACAGGACTTCATAGGAGTCGGTTACAAACCACCCGCAGGGCTGGGAAAGAGCAGCCTGGTTGCCAGAGGCAGCGACTGGGGCGGCAGAGTGGCTGAAGAAAGGCCAGCTTGACTGGGGGAACATCAAGACCATTAATGAAGAGAGAGGGTTGTTAACACCTAGGAACAGGTTTAGACGGGAAGAGGTAAATTGTAATGAGCTGTGAATTCACTTGACAACCTAGCTGCTGGCTGAGGTGCAAATGCTGCTGCCAGACAGTTGGCTTTAAACTCTGGGTGAAGCAGGAACCAACATGCAGCGTGACAGCACCGCTGTACCCCTCCCAGACACACCCCTAGCCTGCCCTCCCTCACCACGTGCGTGTGGCAGGTTTGACAACCTTTTATCAACTTCCAGGGATGGTGTAGCCCAGGCTGCAAAACCTTATTGCAAAGCTAAGGAGTCCCACATGCCTCCATTCATGAGACCGCTGTTTCTAACCAGCACATGCTCAATGATGCCGTTGACTCTGAGGTTTGGCACCTTTCAGTTTCCAGCCTTTCTCCACCACTGTGAGGCCTTGGAGCTTGCTTTACTTGAGAGCTGGGACTCATCCCAATGCCTGAATCCAGGAGCTGAGGCTTGAACCAAAGAAAGCATGAAGTATGACAGGTCTCAAATTTGCAAGAGGTGATCTCCCTATAGAGAGGTCGCTGCTGCTCTCCAGCCTAGATAGAGGTCAGACAGTGTTTACCTTCTGGGGAAGAAATCTAGCACAACTGATATGCCTTATGCATTTGGATGAAGCTTCCTGCAGAGAAAGAAAACCCCAACTAATGTGATATGTTTTCTGCCGAGTACAAAGTAACTTTATGCAAAAGGAAGCATCCTTTTTTTCTACAAGAATACATGAGGAAGCCCTGTCCACGGGAGCTGTGTTTTCTCCAAACAATAAAAAACAGTAATCTAAAATTAGGCTTTCCACACATTTTATCTATTCAAAATGAGTGGTAGGTCTCAGCAACTTTTTCCTTGCTCTGGCTTCTTTGCTCTCCCTTGTCTACATCCCATTTCACCTCCATTTACAGGTAGAAGGAAATACATGTCATATATTCATAGATGTAGAATAAAGTAGGGCTCAGTAGAAGTCAAGGAAGTTGCAAAGCGAGTAAGGATCAACAAAAATTGGAACATGAATAAATTATTTGTACAGACTAAGCATGCATGATGATCTAGGTGTGGCATGCATATAGATAGATATAAAGGGATTTACACATGATAAGGACAGGAGCCAGATGACCCTAAGGGAATGTGGATTGGGAGGAGAAATGAGAACAATTGTTGGAGATGGGGGGGACAAAGACAGGTGCACACATGCATATATTTGAGCATGCAGGGCTGATCCAGTATGTGGTATATTTGAATTTAACTCTTATTTGGTTTTTCCTGATCTGGAAGGTAGTCTGCTGGTAGCATTGCTCTTACAACATCTGTATAAACACTCAAAGCAAAGCCTGAAAAACTGAGTCAGAATTTTTCCCTAGAGGCCTGTCTCTGGCATTGCCTTGAAGGAAGCTGCCCTGGAAAGCATAGGAAGAACCTTCTCACTCCAATTCCAGTTCTAACATGCAGGTGAAAACAAAGCAGATTCATGAAAAGTGTTCTGCAGAATAGTGAGCGGCTGCTACCAAAAGGCATGTGGCAGTGGCGGCTGTGCTTTCCTCTTTAGTACGTGCTAACCTACATGCTGCCTCAACGTGGGGAGCTTACACCTAGTCCCTCCAAATTTTCCCCAGTGACCAAAAAGCTGTTGCTAACTTTACCAGAGGTGAGAAAAGTGAAAATCAAGACAAAACAGCCAAGGAAAGAAGCACCAGTCAAAAAAAGAAGGTGGCGCTGAAGGGCAAAAGATTGTCCATGGTAATTAGTTCCCTTTTAGAGGAGGTCACCTGATACCTTGAAGACCTTGTGTGTTTCATCAGTTCTACAACATGCTAGTATTGCCATTAGCTTCAAAGCCCAATGAGTTTGTATGAAAAAAGATATTGTTGTACCTCATCAACCAAAAGTGTCATTGAGGATATGATGTGGGAAATGGTTCTTCTGGTTTAGACATCAGAGCAACATTGCAAGCCTTGGTCCCTATCAAGAAATGGAAATAATGTATGAATAATGGTTTAAATTCAGGTCAATTTGGCAATGTATTGCACACATTTTAAACAATTTACTTGTTTCAGTTTTAGCAAAATTTGGCATATTATAGAAGCTTTTCATTTTTATACACATTTAGCTAATTCAGATAATGTAAACCTCAGGCAAATCTGAATTTTGGCTGTACAGATTGTGACAGAATTGGAGTAATTAGTAATGTTGTAGGAATTGCAACATATATTGGACATATAATATTTCACTCAGTTATTAGCAGATGAGCAAATCTTCATTTCTTGCCAGGAGCTGTCTTAATAGAGCTTCTGCTCCGGGAGTGCATTTAATATCCTCTTTTTTCAGGTAATTTCGTCTGTAAAAATGGCTATGGACAACTCCACATGGTATCAAATATCTACCAGATTGTATTTAAAAGACCCTGGGTAAAATACTATACTTTTCCTAAAGTAGCAAACAGGATTTCTATGTGTCCATTGTATTTACGTTCCTCACACTTCATGAGCAATAATTTAGGTTTTGATATGCTAAATATAATTACCCTAGTATATTATATGATCTTCAGTATGTAGTTTCTTGCTTGACCATGTCCATTAGTTGTCACCACTCTCATTTGTTGAATTTTTTAATTCTGCAAAATGCTTGGAACTAATATGAAGACATGCTTGAAATATTGTACGCCACATGATGCAGATATGTTAGTTGACAACTGCTAAGTCAGGTGCCTAAAATGTTTAGGCAAAAAGGACTCCTGAGGGTTCAATCTTTATCCTTCAGGCTTTAGATCCTTTCAAAATAAGATAAGCATATCAGACTGTTGGAGGTGTTGCTGGTAGTCAAATATAGTCAGAACTGAACTGAATTGAAGTTGCTCAAATACAATGGCATCAAAGTCGTATTCTCCTTTTGATAACTGCTTTCATTTTTCATGGAAACATTAAATGGACTCATGTTAGCCTGGGGGTCCTGGAAAGAAGGGAATTTTTTTTTATCCAACTCTACTCCATAAGCAGTATAGGCAATCTGTGTAGCGTTCAAAACTTCTCTCACATACCAGTAGCAAATCCCAAGGAATTCTGGTTCTGCATGCAGGTGGAGCCCTTCACCCACACATAGTCCAATGAAGTCACCAGGGCAAGTATGGGCACTAGGGTTCACTTGCACTCATCTAATTGCAGAGTCAAGGACCTAGGGTGCATTCATCCCATAGTACTCATTGCCCGTAGATTGTGTCCTCATTATTTACTTAGCTTTCATGAGCATGACCTCCTGACAGTATTATCTAAAAGATAAAAATTTAAGTTTCCTGTTTACTGCACTCATGCCAACATGCTTGTGATAAATTGTTTTGATTGACATTTTTTAAAACTTCCAGCTCTTCCATAAAGAAAAATAATTCTGCTGTGCTGCCCTGTTATTCCTATAAGTCAGCCATATGGAATTAAACAAACACTGGGCACATCTATATGTGCAATTAGTGCAACTGAATATACTCCAGCACAATTTAAGCCAGAGTATACTAATCCCGACATCACTATCTATTTATGCGCAGTAATTTACTGTATTGCCAGATACCACTTGTATATGACTGGACCATCCAGCAGTGCAGTAAATTAGACTACTGTGCCCTAATTGCCACACACATGTAGATGGTGATGCTTTACTAAGCAGCAAATTAGTCTACTGCGCAGTAAAGCATCTCATGTAGACTCACCCACTGGGAACTAAAGGGAACCAATGACGACTTTTTAAAATTGCTTTATATTTCATATATAAATTGATATCTATCTATGTATATTACTGTAGCACATGAGCATTTCCATACTGGCAAGGATAGGTCTTTCTTTCCCTTTGCAGTGTTCAGTGCCTACTTATTTGGTATGGGAGGCTTTGTACATTGAGGCTAGGTACAGACATTCAAAAAGCCTAGGGCAGAATCAATCTAAGTTACACGGTTTTCTGTAAGTTTAAGCTGGTAGTGAACAGAACACACATTTACTCTTTGGTGGTGGGGGCAAACCTTAGACTGGGGTCTGCCATTTTTAAACCAGTCTATGTGTGCTAAACTTCTGTTATGGGTAGTGTCTGGTTTTGTGTGCCAAACTTCTGTTACAGGTATAGACCAGTTTCCAATCACTTGTACTGGTAAAAGTGTAATGGCTGTACCTGGCCAAAATTCCCTGCAGTGTTGGTGACCACTTTTGTTTGTCATGCCATGAATTACATACATTTTGGCCATCATCAGAATTGGTGTTTTTTACTCTTTAGAGCACTTGGGAGATGTAGCCCTTTTGTCCAGGTATAGGCCTCTCCTTAGGAAGCACTAGGATCTATTATTGCAATTATACTTGGAGCAGCTCTTACAAACTACTTGCAGATTTTAATTCTTGCAGATTGTGGTGATTCAACTACTCATAAACATTTATTCATATGGTGCAGGGATGCTTGTGCTCTGGGGACTACTTTGGCACCCATTCTTCATGTAGAGATAGATGCTGCTCCCTTTATAGTAAAAAAAAACATTCATACTGGACTTCAAAAGATGCTGAATCCCATTACTAATCTTCCTTATCCTTTTCAATACTTTTCTGGTGGGGTCATTTTATCCAAGGAACTGTTAGTGATCTTACCCCTTTTATGATCTGCAAAGACAGAATTTGTGATCACCCTCAGCATGAAAATACAAGAGGCAGAGACTACTTGCCAGTTGTAACTTTGGAATGCATTGCCCTTTAATATATGCCTAAGTATACTATTGGCAAACTGCTGTGTAAAGATGAAGCCCTTTTTTGTTTCCTTTTTAGTTTATGTTGGCTTGCGGGCATGTTTGTTTATTCTTTGGTTGGTGAGGTTTTGGGTTTCCTTGTACAGTGGTTCTGCTATCTGTATTCTGGGCCAAATTGTGTGCTTATGTATGTGTGTGTGTTTGTATGTGTGTATGTGTATATATGCTTTTAAATGACTTTTTTAAGTGCTGAGAGACATGGGTATAAGTGCCTTGGGACTTAAAGTTTATTAATAGAGTTTGTACAATTAACTCAGTAAAATTCGTAAGCTCTAAAGGTATTTCTCCTGGTCCATCTTAGCATTGAGCAGAGCAGAGAAGCCAAGTATGCCCCATCTTGTGGCTTCCAGTTTCTGGAGACAGCTGGGAGGTACCTTGGTCACTGGCTCGAGTTAGAGAAGGCCTGCCATCATCTGAACATACCCTGAACCAAGAAATATTATTCCCATATCCCATTTTTTCCTGACAGTATTCCCTATGCCAGTGACTGAAGGTACTGACATACACCCATTAGCTGCCCAGCTATTCTGGTTATAACATCTTTTTGCAGTGATGGAATAATGCAAAAAAATGATAGCAGAAAAGAGAAGCAGCCTTAAAATGAAAGTATTAGCTTCAAAATTTGATTGATTCACTATTGGTGGTTGTGGGTGTGAGTATATCTATTAATAGCCAGTCTAGGCTAACCACTACTAGTGCAAAATGACAGAAAAATCAACCTTGTTGTTGTTCCTTTACAATTAAAAATCAAAAGCTAACAGGAAAAATCTTTCCTACTATGCATGTCAAACTCAACTGTATTTAATAACATCTGTTTTCACTGTAATCACTGCTGAAAACTTTGCCCAAAAGCTACTAAAATCCAAAAATGTCAGTTTGGCTAATTGATAAAGACTTAAATAAAGTGCAGTTAAAGAACTTCCCGCCCACCTCCACCTTATCTTTAGCTGAACTCTACTTGTTTGCCAAAATGGTTCCATTTATGATATTCTTAATAAGGAAACAGACATGATGAATCCCCAGTTAGTCTCTTCCCCCAGTCATATGGACCTGGTGAATGCAGGGTAAGGCCAGAAACAGCAATAGCACAACATGAAGAAACCTAGCTGAGGCCTCCTGCTGCATCTTGCCCTCACAGACCTGCCCAGATTTTAGTGATGTCAGACTCTTGTGTACAATGAACTCTAGACAAAATGTTCTGCCTCCTCAACATGGGTTCTCCCCAGATTCCTATTGCTTCTCTGCAATCAATCTCTTGCCATCCTTGCTCTCCAACCAGAATCCCCTCCTTGGCAAACATCTTTCTTCATCTTCTTTCCTTTTACCATCATTATTTTTTTCTAACAGGATCTCCAAAGAACAGCAACTATGGGCTGCTGCCTCAAACCAGCTTATTCTGACCCTAGCTTTAAAGTAAGGAAAGGTCAAAATTAAAGGTGCACATGCAAACATATCTCAGCCTGTTGTGTGTATATACTGCAACATGGTGTTTAATTACATGAGCTCATTCTGTTCTTAAAAGCATTCTGGTTGTTTGACATTTTTAACTACACAAATATAGCACCTTACAATACCATATTATTCTATATGCCAGATTATACAAAAGTAGTTTATACGACAACTACACACTGCTGCTGATTAAGTGTAGGTACAACAGAGAGAAACAGTGAAAACTTACTGTCATGTGTATGCCACCTAAGCTCTCAGCTAAACTGCATTCATGTTAAGATACCTCCGTCACAGAGTTGCACCTAAAAATGGCTGTGCTGTACATCCATGTGCAACTTCGGCAAAATCACAGTAAACAGTTTTATTCCCTGAATTACAATGGAATAAAGTTATGCTTCTGTTTGAAAAGAAAGGACACTGAATACAGAGGATGAAAAAATTAACAACTAAAAGAAAAAAGCACTATGTAAATGGCTGCCCAGGAAGATGCATTAGATCAGAGGTATCAACGATCCCACCCACAGAGCCATTTCAGCAGGCTCATAGCTCCTAGAGGGGCTAGAAATTCAGGGGCAGGGCAAGTGGAGGCTCCAGCTACGGAGCCCTGTTGGGTCACACATCGATGGCGAGAGGGGCAAGTGATGATGACAGTGTTAACCCCTCTGCCACTGTCACTTGTCCTGCCACTGCTACTGGGTCCAGAGTTGGCCTGGGGAGTTTAACACCTCTGCATTAGACTGTTGTGACAATTCCATTTGTTATAAAAATGGGTTTTAAAAATATTTTCTTGCTATAATTGGGTCTCTTAACACATTTTGTCTATGATCTTGTTTGTTTAATATTTATTCAGCAGTAGCACCTACACTTCAACAAATGAGATACCAACGTGTAATAAATGACAGTCCCCAATCCCAAATAATCCCCATCTCATTGTTGCCTTCCTTTTGAGTTATACTTCTGTGGTTCTGCAAAGTAACCCATGTTTCATTTCTTTCCTTCTCTCCATCTCCCCCCTCCCAACAAACATAGGTCCCAAATCAGCAAAGCACTGAAACACTTGTTTAAACTTAATAGGGAAGGTTTGCCAAGTCAAAGCCATGCTGCTGATGGCTTTTTCTTCTAACCTCACTATTTTATCAATACAGATTTTTTTCTGATTACCAGCTTGCAGACAAAAAGATATCTCATGATTAATAAATAAATAAATAAGCAAACACTGAAACCACATCTAGCAACTCATTATTTCAATTTTCAATCACCAGTTAGAAATGGGAATGTGATCAGCTGCTGGTGAAGAAGTGTGTGTGTACAGGGTGTGTGCATGTGTATGATAGTGGGAGCCTCAAAGAAAATATTGATTCATTTGTCTGTTATTTCTACTTTAGCCAGAAAATAAAGATATCCTGTAATAGGAAGGGTAAAAAAATAGACTTGAAATAAATGGAAAGAAAAAACCCTGCATAAAAGAACAAGTTATCTTTTTCAATAAAAAAAATGTATGCAGTCTGGCCCCTGGGTGTTGGTTTTAAGTGAAGATATTGACTTCCAGCTGAATGACGAGTAGAACATCTTTCTACTGAAATATTGATAGTAGATTACACTAAACCACAAACTATCTCCATAAAGCCCATTATTTCTAATCCTAATGGTGTTTTCTTTCCCTGGGATGACTACTACATTCATGATATGATGGTTTTATTCTATCTAGGGGAAAAACTTTTTACCATGCAGCTAAATTAACTTGTCAAAAGACTTCAAACTTCGGAAGCTTTTACAGCTCAATTCAGAGCTATTATTCAAGATTGAAGGAGAAGACCGTGGACTGTAAAAGATGGCAAAAAATATATTTCACGAGCATTCATAGGCTGAATGAAATACTTACTTTTTGTTCAGGTTGTATGTCTTTCATTGAACAGTCTCAGAATAGCTATATTTTGCCTATAAAGCCTTAGCTCTGTAATGAAAGACAGTATGCTTTTTCTCCTGCTCTCAAAACTGCCACCAATATACACTCCTTCTTGCTCTCTTGATAATACCTAATTTGTGCCAAGCTAAATAAGTGTCAGCCAGCTCTCAAAAATGTGGGGAGTACATAAAAAAAGGCTAGCTGCTAAATTAGGGGCAGAATATGTAACACAATGTAGTTTATTGTTGCGGTGGGGGGCGGAGTAACAAATGGATCACAGAATATTTAACTGCTAGTGATGACTTTTTTATGCAGAAACAAAAACAATGCCTTCTATCCCAGCTCTTGGGGGAGGCAACTATCATTCCCTATATTTTACAGACAAGGTAACAGCTAGTAAATCAGGAAACAGAAGGCAGTCATTTGGTATGACAGACCCAATCTACTTTGGCACACTACCATTCAGAAAAAAATTGCCAGAGCTGTGTTACTGGTAACCCATTTTGTAACCAATAGGCTACACTACTCTTAGGGCCTTGTTACACGTTGCACTTTGAACTGCTCAGATGTTGATCAGTGTTAGTGCTAGCCGGAGTCTGGAGCAGTCACACCTTACAGCTAAAAACCTCCAACTATCCCGCTCTTGCACAGCTGTGACTTGCCACTAGAGGGCTGGTGAAGAGGAGCCTGACTAGGAGCTACAGCTATGAGTTGATGCAACAGGGCTGCTGAATTAGGACTGGCTTCTATCCCTGCTGTAGGTGGGGTATGTGAGAGATGGGTTGTGAGGGGAGAACATGAAGCTGGGAGGCAAAGAGTTAATGGGAAGGGGTGGGTAATGAAATGGGAGGTGGAAAGGAAATGGAGGGTGGGCGAAGGGTAGTGAAATGAAAGAAGGCAGCCACTGAAGGATAAAAAAGTAAAAGAAATAAAAATAATTTTAAAAGAAATAAAAAGGAAGTAAATTAAAGAAGGCCTTATGTTTTAATAAACTGGGATTAGGATTGGGATATTGGGGGTGGGGAGGGTGATGGTCATGCTTCCTGGGGTGGCTGGGAGGTGGGAGCAGTGAGGGAAGGCACTTTTGGGGGAGGTACTGCCCCTGCCTAGGGAAGGAAGCCCCACTTCACAGCGACCCATTCTGGCCCCCTACTATGCGTCCCCCTCCCATCCGCAGACCAGACCCCACTGTTGCACCCAATCCGTGCTTATGACCTGGCTAGCTGGCAGGTGCCCTGTAGGCTGTCTGCATGGGTTTGTACCCCTGGGGGTGGGAAGTTTGCATCCCCTGGGATGGGAGGGGAGTGCCAGAACTGCCACCTGGGCTGCAGAGTTCAGGGAGCAGAAACTTGGTCCACACGGAAGAGGAGGGTGCGGGAGCGAACACTGCATCCAAGGATGGCTCATCTGTGAGCTGTGGCCACACATAATGGAACACAAGCTACCCCTTCTCTGGAGTGGCATAACTTTAAGCCACCTAAAGTGTGCTTAAAGCTAGTTTCAGGCATTAATGAGTAGGTAATCCAGGGGTTAAGAGCTCCAGGAGCCACCTAAAATTAATGTGCAACAAGGGCACTGTTACACAGAAATTTTGGGTGGCTCCTAGAGCTCATAACATCTGCATCATCCACACATTAACAAATGAAGCAAGTTTTAAACATTCCTTAGGTGACTTGAAATTTTGCCACTCCAAAGCAGGACTATCTCTGATCCATGTTACCCACCTTGGGTTACACTAATATGTAGCCACTCAAGCCTACACCTTATTGTAAACACTTCCCTTACACCCCACCACCACTAGCCTGGATCAGGTCTGCTCCTTACCCCCCACCCTCCAGCACCCCAGATCCCCATTCACTGCCCCTCACCCCCCTCCCCATTTACATTAGGCAAGGAAGGCTTAAGCTGCTTGCCCAACTGCTGCTACCACCACTGCTCAGCCTGGAGAAGAGCAACAATGGTGACAGCAGGGGCTGGGAAGGCAGGTTAACTCTTCCTGCCTGTTCCTCTGGGATAGGCAATGCGGGAGCCACAAGCAAAGGGGAGTGGGGAGGGCGGGCATAGCATGGCAGGGGGAAGCTTATGGGTGCATAGGGCTCCCAGGGATGGGGAGGGGCAGCAGGGAATCCCAAGAGGTGGGGCAGGGCAAAGTCCCGGGGGAAGGGGAGAACCAGGGAAACCCCAGAGGGAAGGGGCAGGGGAAAGCCCAGAATGGAAGGGTTTCATACCTTTCAGTTCTGCAGGCCCCCACTGGCCTGAACACGTGACTGCTTCAAACTCCAGCTAGCACCAACAGCAATAAACATTTGTGCATCTCGCAGGGTGTGTCCACACAAGTAAGCATTGTTCTGTAATCCATTTGAAATGGTTCTGAGATCCATTTGATCTGTTTCTCGCATGGTGTGTCTACACAAGCACCAAGTAACCATGGTAACAAGCTATTGCGCAGTAAATTACTGCTACTGTGCAAGATTTACAGGCCAAGCCCTATGAGGAGAGACTAAGGGAGCTGGACCTCTTCAGCCTCTGCAAGAGAAGGCTGAGAGGTGATCTTGTGGCCACCTACAAATTCATTAGGGAGATGCAGCAAGGTATCAGAGATGCTCTGTTCACCAGGGTGCCTCCTGGGATAACAAGGAACAATGGTCACAAACTGACAAAGCAGTTTTCAGCTAGATGTCAGGAAAAACTTCTTCATGGTGAGGGTGGCCAAAATTTGGAATGGGCTTCCAAAGGAGGTGGCGCTCTCCCCTACCTTGGGGGTCTTTAAAAGAAGGCTGGATAGGCACCTGGATGGGGTCATCTCACCCCAACACCCTTTCCTGCCTAGGCAGGGGATTGGACTCAATGATCTGTTGAGGTCCCTTCTGACCCTAACATCTATGAATCTATGAATCTATTAATTAGTCTACTGCACAGTTAGCTAGTTCATGTAAATACAGGTAGTAAACTAACTGTGCAGTAGATACTGTGCAGTAGGGCTCATGTAGATCCTGACCGGGAGTAAATTTGCACTGGCACTACTCATCTCCCAGTTCCCCCAGCAGCCAGGAGCTGATCTGTGTGAGGACCAGGTCCCTCTCTGCCTCCCCATCCTGGTGCTGTGGGAAGTTGAGCAGTGCTGGGACTGGGGAGCTACTGGTGGTGCAGCTAGCAGCAAGCTCCTGGCTGGGCAGGGAATGCCTGCTCAGCTGGGAGCAACCAGGAGCTGTCCCACCAGTGGGGCGGCACGGAGTCCTCAGCTAGGTGGGAATCCCCACCTACCCAGGGGCTTGCTGCTAGCTGCCCCACTGGTGGATCAGGGCAGTGGGCTGGGACCTGCACCTCCCCTGCAGCACTTTCCCAGCCCTTTGCCTCAATTGCCTGATTGAGACACAGGGCTAAGAAAGAGCTTCAGGGGAGGGGATTCTTTCCCAGCCCCCTGCCCCAATCAGCTGATCAGGGCAGGGGGATGGGAAAGAGCTGTGGGGGAGGGACAGGTTTGGGCCAGCCCTGGGCTGTGCAGGGCAGTCTCCGGGCAGCCCAGAGCTGGCTAGGACCTGCCCCAGACCAGGACAGGTCCTGGCCAGCCCTGGGATGTGCAGAGAAGCCCTGCTGGGCACAGGGCTTGTCCCTATGTGCACAGGGCAGGAGAGCTCTGCAGCAGCAGCTGTCTCCCGACCCCTGTGCACATCAGGACCCCACCTGATGTGTACAGGGCCAGGAGACAGCTGTCACAGCAGCCATCACAGCTCTACTAACCCTGTGCACGTGGGGACCGGTCCTATACTCCCTGCCAGCCCCTAGGCTAGCACCCAAGGGAAGCCTGGAGCTCCCTCTGTCTGCTACAGGGAGGCAGAGCAGGGTGGGAGCAGCCCTGTACCAGGCTGCTCCCATTGGGAACAAATCTGCTCCCAAGACAGAGCATGTGTAGATGAGCTCTTGGGTAGGCTTACTGCACAGTATTTTTACTGCACAGTAAGCTTACTTTGAATCAATAGCATGTGTAGATGCACCTACCGTGTAAGGTGTAACAAGGCCCTTAAAGAGCCAGGAACAAAACTCAAGGACTTTGGTTACAAATTTCAGAGAGTTTTCTCATCCACTGACAAACTGTGATCATGTTCCCTTTCAGTGACTTGTTCACACAGAGTATAGCACCCAGCTCTATTTCCATGAGTTACTACTTTAGCTCTAGGGGCATGTGCCAAAGATTTATATGTCAAATGATGACCTATGGGAGGAAATATAATATACATTCACATAAATTGAAGACTGAATCCATATGCATATGTAAACAAGGGGTAAAACATTGCATGGGCAACTTAAATTCTTATTTTGCTTCCAAATGATTTAGAACCTCCTCTTAAGATACTACTTATAGGAATGGATTGTCTTAAAACATTACTCTTGTGGTATACAAAGACATTCACCAGTATGAACCTAGCTAAGTTCCTTGTGGCATCAACATTGTTCCCACACACAGGATATTTTGCAGAACTTATAAGAGATATGTTCAGTGGGTCTCAGTCTCAGTTCTAGTTCCCTAACCATAGCGGATGAACTATTCCAATAATGATAAACACTTTCCCCCCACCCCAAACTTACTGCCAGTTTATAACATAGGACCTTGGGACTAGAAGACTGTAACATTGGATCAAGGACTGAACATAGGATCTAGACTTCAACCAAGTGAGCAGCATAAGTATTAGGGTACAGAGCCATGTTCCCTCTTGCTCTCCCTCAGGTGATTTAGGCAAGGAAACACCTCATTCCTGAAATCTCTAAGGCATGAAACAGATACAGAGATGCTCTGTTCTGTCATGCCTGAGGCACTTCTGGTCATTCCTAAAAGCAGAATTTGTTGCCACTAGGGAAATTATAAGGTCAAAAGTGAGGCATCTCTGGGGTTTAGGCACCTCTAGGATTAGGTGTCAGCTGAGCTGATTGCAATTTGGAACTTCAGCACCTAATCTACCTATGTCATACTTTAGGTGTCTTAAGGCCTTTTGTGGATCTGGTCCTTAGTCTTTCTGTGCCTCGGTTCTCCATCTGTAAAATGGTGATGATAGCATTTCCCTCCTTAAGGGTGGCATCTAGATAAGTGTACCAAGACTGTAGTGCTCAGATTTTCTGATAATGGTGCCAATAAGCACACCATGGATAAAAGCTGAGGTTGAAGAGAAAGAAACCAATCGACAACATATACCAATAAAGGGAAGTCAGCTTCAGCTTGCAAAAGGGATGGAAATGAAGAAGAGGAGATTTTTGGTAGTGGTACACAAAAATGTGTTGCCCTACTCAATGGTTACTTACAAGAATCTATTGTAAATTTTTCTTGGGAAAAAAACAGGAGTACAGCTACACCTATGGAAGTAACACTGATTTAACTGTCACGTGTCCACACTAATTCCAGGATAGCCCAGTGCAAATAGCTTATTATTGGCACCCCTGCTACCTATTGGTCAGGCATTGCAACGACACCTAATGTAGTAGCTTCCTCCAGAGAGCCATTCATCTCTCTGCCTTGGACACCCATGAATATTACATCTCCGTGTAACATGTTGCATAACCAAATCCAAAATGTAATGATACCATGCTCTCTGTACTTGCTCTATGACTTCTTACCTACTGTTTGAAACTTTGAAAATGCAAAATGTGCAGAATGGCACAGAAAATCTGTAGGCACTTCAGTCATTGTTGGGGAGCTAGTAAAAATGGTGAAGTGCAATAGGATAATAATTTACTGAGGATTTCTGCTCATTGAAGGTCTATTTGATTCTCAAAGGAACAATTCAGAACAGCTGGCATGACAATACAAGAGTGCCAAAGCAGGTGTTTTCTTGCCTTTCATTCATCACATTCCAATAATCTTACTGTTTGTCTTTGTCATTGGGGATTATCACTTGATGTCAATGTCGATGAGTGTTCTTTAATCAAGGCATCACTGGACATTGAACTTAGGCTTACAAAATACAAACCCAGTTTGGAAACAGAGTGCCTGTAAAACCCCAAGAGGAGTGGCATGTTGTGCAGAAATGAATCATTTATATCAGACACAGTTGCTCATGACATTGCTTGAGCAAGGTTCCAAAGGGAAAACAATCTCTGCCTGAACCAAACTAGTCAGAGAAAAAAAAATGGCAGAAAACTCATGCAAGCAAAATTTTATGGGCATGTGACACTCCTGTTTCTTTCATCCCCTGTTTTTCTCACACTGGTCAGAGCTTTCTTATTCTGAATCTATGCATTTCCTGAATATGCATATCTATTAAAAGGTTTGGGCAGCTGTGTTTTGTATTTGGCAAAACCCCAATTGTTGTGTTTTCCCTTTCCTATAACAAAACCAAAACCACAGCTGGTTTTGGATTTATACCCAGTAGGAAGTGCTGAAAGACCTCAAATTCTGTCCATCTACTTTAGGTATTTATAAGACAGCAATTACTATAGTATCTTAGCCTCTCTTGCCGAATCTGCCTCTTGGATTTTTATGAAGCATGAAGTACAGGAATGGCATAAGAGACAGAGAGTAGGGGCAAAAGTGTGGATTAATCACAGCTAAAAGGAAGAGAGACTGGAGCAGAGTATTGGAATGCAAAACAGGAAGGCATGAGACCCATTCTGACAGAATATATCTGAGTTTGTACAGGGAAATAATACAAACAGATTTCCTAAAGGTACAGTATAGTCTCCACTTGACATTGAGGGCAAGCATGGAAAGTATTGTATAAGTGAATTTCCAGGCTGAGTAGAGAAGCTGAATGGGATTCACTGGAGTAGAGTGGAGGGTGGTACTGTTTCTGAGTTCTCTGTAGGGAATAATATGCAAGATATTGTGGTCTTATCACCATAAACAAGAAGGAGGAAGACTGAGCTCTGATTCATTGCAGCAAGGAGTAAAGAACAAAGGCTGGTATAGTGGCATCAAAAAGCAAGCAAACTAGAGAATTGGTTATGGTTGAGTCTATGAGCCATTAAGCATTAGATTTGTGGCTGGCAAGGGTAGGAGGATATAAGGGACTTTTGGTATATGACAGAAAAAAGGTTGAATGATGGATAATAATTGTACTTGAATGTATAATTTAATATTCGTTAGAAAGCCTGAATGACTTGTAAAATTGCTTGGTTGCTTTGCTGACTTCTTTTTATTTTTTACTTCTCAAGTTTTAAATACATGGGAATTTTTAGTTGCCATGTTTTTAGTTGCATGTAAATTTCAGACTTAATATCATGGTGTAACCTTAACGTTAATTGTTTGCCTATTCTTAACAATCTGTAGAGTAGTTGGTCCCATGAAGGTCTTGAGCAGAGTATGTAAACACTAGACTTGCAGCTCAAAGAGCAATGCAATTTGAAATAGAGGAAGCACAGGATCACTGGAGGACCCCATTACAATTTGGAATGCAATTTAGAAACTGCATACAAAAGTTTTAAAAAACCCAAAAAGTGCTTTACCAGAAGAAGCAGTGCATTACTTCAACCTGGCTCTGTAGCGTCTGTATAGATCGGGTGCTTCAGTGGGGCTTTTTGGCACTTATAGCTGAAGCTAATTCAATCAGCTGTTAGATAAAAGTGACAAAAAACCCCACTAAAGTGCCCAATCTATACAGACATTGGGCAAGCCGGGTCCAACTAAGGTGCCATCTTTTCTGGGCATGTGCTGGGCTCAGCGGGGGAACCTGCCATGTTTAAAGTGCCGCTTTTTTTTTTTTTTTTTATAATGTCTGCAAGCAACCTCATGGGCTGGATCCAGACATGTGGCACCTGTGGTTTGCAGCACCACAAACCACATGTGTTGCACGTTAAACCGTGTGTGACACTGCTAATTTGCAGTGCCGGGGCAAAATTTGCTACTGGGATTTCCCGGTAGCAAAAAATAAAACTCTAAAAAACCCCCCCAAAAAACAAGCAAAGCAAGCCAAAGTGTCATGTGCTGGGACAAAAAGGCGACAAGGAAGCAGGCAGCCCTGGGCTGCCTGCTCCCCTATCTTGGTGTGCTGCAGAGCCCCCGCACTGAGGCACCCTGTTTCGGGTGCAGTCTGCCTCAAGATGGGGGAACAGGCAGCCCTGGGCTGGCTGCTCTCTTGTCTCTGCATGTTCAGCACAGGAGATCTGCTGTGGAGCCCCCATGCTGAGGCATACTGCACCCCAGCCAGTCGCAGAGCAGTTGGCTGAGGTGCAGTGTGCCTTGAGACAGCGGAGCAGCCAACCAAGGGCTGCCTGCTCCCCCGTGTCGAGGCACACTGCACCCCAGCCAACTGGGGAGTGGCAAGCTGGGGCACAGGGTTCCTCAGCATGGGGGCTCCATAGCACACAGAGATGGAGGAGCCCTAGGCTGCCTACTCCCGTGTCTCCAAGTGCCATTCCCTGGCTGGCTGGGACACTGGGTGTCTCAGTATGGGGGCTGCCTGCCAGTTAGCATCATGCTGAAGCACCCTGTTCCCAGCCAGTGCCCCCTGCAGCACATGGAGCAATGGGACAATGTGTCCTGCTGTCAAGTGCATGGGCAGGGGCGTGCACTGTGACACAAAGTAGCAGAACAAATTTGTGCCACTACTATTTGTGCCCCTGCTCGTGTGGATGCAGCCAGGAGTGTCACTGAAAAGTCCCAATTTTACGCTTGTACAGCAACATTAAAGCAATGGATATGATGGATCAGTGAAAGGGCCATTATTTCAATTTGTTTAATGAAGTACATCCTACATGGAAGAAATATGGTTCCAATGAAGCTGTGTTCTTAGGAAGCAAAAGACTGGGGACACAAAGAGCCAGAAGTAGTGTAAGTACACAAGCCCTTTCCTTTTACAGGTCTAAACTTCCAGAAAGGGAAGGGATCTGCCAAATTTAGGGACTGTCCCTCTGCCTTTTTCCATTGAGAGGGAGGGTCCCATGGGGATCTCTGTAAGGGATTTCATCCTCCCAGGATGCCCCTGCAATGGGTGTTTCCCTCAAGAAGGCCATGGGCAGGTAACAGATTCTATAAAACTTAATATATTCTGTGTGGATTCTTCTATGTTTGATTAAATTTAAATTCCCCTCTGAATCCTGCTAGTCCTCAGCAATTATCACTGATACAAAAGCCCAAGAAAAACGTGTTGTTTTCCTGACTTAGGTAAATCTGAACCCAGGTTTCAATAGGTAAGCACACATCGTTTGTTCTCATACCCATAATAACTAATGCAGCTGCCTGGTGTTTATTTTGGTCATGTATTTCAAGGAACAGCTTTTGCAGTGAACAAACAGTGAACCAGCTGTGGTTGATAAAGTATTAGCATTGTCAATATTGCATTGTCATAGATTTAAAACTGAATTTTCCTTTAAAGTTAACTTTGGACTCACTACTGGTGCTGTCTGGTCAGCAGGTAGTGAAATTGTTGTCTTTAACATGACAAACAGAAGAAGAGAGTTATTTTTAACAAACTCTTCTAAAAAAAATTAAGTGGTCAGGAATTAGTAACTCTTAACAGTCTGCAGAATTAAATTATGGGAACTTATCCTCGAGTTGCACCAATACATTTACACGGTCTTTCTGAACATGCCTCGCTCTTCGTGTCATAGGCCACTCTCCAGGTCTGTTATTGCCAATCTCAAATACCACATGAGTATCAACATCAATAGCAGGCATTGCAAACTCTGATTATCCTATGCGATCAGCATGGGACTATCAGTGTGGATCTTGCTACCAGACTGGAAACTTTGAAAGGAAAACCATTAGGATGCCAGCAATACAGAAACTTGAAATAAAGCGTTCTATGAATATCTTTTACACAACCATGCCTGAATTTCCATTAGTTTTGTGTACCTTAGCGATTGTGTGCTCAGCCTGAGACACTTAGACTGAGATCCTATACTGCCAGTAAGGAAGCAATGTGGTACCTAGGTGGTTTTAGGTACCAAGGGGCTTGGCCAGATAGCACATTTACACCAATATAAAGTACACCAGGAACAGGAACAGACAGACAAGCATCTTACCACATGTGGTTGGACGTAACAATTCAGTAACCAGCTACCTGCTAGGGAAGCTGCAGACATATAACCCCTATAAGCTGTATGCATAAACAACCCCAGGAGCAGGGGCCTTAGCCCTTCCTTCTAGGGGTTGCTTTCCTTCCTGGGCTACAAAGTCAGGCTTCATGCTGTTCTTTTGCCTCTATGACTTGCATTTCTTTTTCTTCAGTGGACTGGGTTCAACAGGAAAGATGGAGGCTTGTCTAACCCATGACTCGGTGTTTAGAACCCTTTCCTTGGAAGTGGGAGATGCGGTTTCAAATATCCTCAGGCCTAAGTAAAACATATATTTTTCGCCAAGCCATATGCAGAATAGAATCTAGACTTGGAAGTTTAATTTTCAGAGCAGTCGACCAGCCATACCACCCACTGAAATCACAGCTGTTGAAAATATGGCCCCAAGCTTCTCCCCAAAATAAGCCAATTTTGAAAATGTGGGCCGTAATGCATTCTTAGCGTAGTTTTCAAGTGCATGTTGTGCATATACTGTACAACTGCAAACCCTAAACTTGAGGTTTATATGTAACAGCTATTATTCCAAGGTGAATAATTAATCTATTATGATTATATTTTAAACAGTGAATGTGGCACCCATGAAAGATGCAAAACTGTCAGACTTGGGTATTGAATTTTATGTCTATGAACAGAACTTAAGCAGGGATGGAGCCAATGCAAGCTCTCTCTGACTCTTTTGCCAATGCCTTTCAACCTGGACATGAAGGGACTAATTCTAGAAATCTAGGAGAGTTCAGTTACCTGCTCTGCTGGTTCCTTCACTGGCCTGTCTGTTCAGACTTCCAGCAAGGATGCCAAGTGAAGTGGTGGTTTCTGTGATGTACATACCTGACCACTAGGAACTGGACTGAAACCACCAACTCGCTTTGCATAGGTCACTGAATAACCACCTGGTATTTACAGCTTTCAGTCATTACTGACCTGGACTGGACTCAAACCAGCAACCTCAAGGAAAAATAATTGCTACTCAGTCCCACTGCTCATTTTTTTTAGTGAACTAGGAGTTCTAGTCCAGTCTACAGACTAGCAACCTATATCAGTGCTTTTCAGACAGCCAATTTTTAAGCTACACCATTTTGTGTGCAAATAGTAAAATACTTTGGTCCAAATTCTCATTTGGATTAATGTTGTGTCACCAGCAGAGAATAGTAAAAATTGCTTACCCTTAATCTGTACTTAACGGCTTTTAAAATTCTAATTAAAACATCATCATTGCTCCTCATGAAATTTGGAACGTTAGCTTTCAAATCATGAGTAATGACCACCAGTGGAATTAAAAATCAACATAAAATAGCATTTCTTAAAGAAGAAAAAAATAACATGACCTGAAAAAACATGAGATGTAACTTGTTTTAGTAACTATTGTTTCTCCTGTGCTCCCAAACAACCAAGAGAAATGAAACCAGCCACAGAGTTTTATGCTATTAAATGAAAATGAAGTGTTATTGCTGCTCCCATCCTGCTTCTAAAGGATATATAGCATGCTCTTTAGCAAATCTGGCCATTTATTTTCATGCCCAGAGCTCTTTGGAAAATCTGATCCATGAGTGTATTGGAGAATCAGGAAAGAAAAAGACAATGAAAATAAGACCGTCTACTTCACAGTTGATTTGAGGCATATTACCATGAGGGTTCATCTTGTATCTAGCTGGGAATATTTACTTATCACCCCTTTCATGATAGTTTGCTTTTTCTCCCTTACCTACACATTTATTATAGATGGATATTATAAACTTACAGAAGAGAAATACTGGAATGTAATACCTTCAACTAGTCTAAATTCTTAGCTCTGACAGAACAACGCTGCAAATACAAGAGTCCTGAAATGAAGGCAATAAAAGGATCTGCACTTTGTGAGCAATAAATATGAGCTGTAGTTGTGCTTTGGGTTTTATGCATGTTCTAGCTAATAGTTATTCAGCTTGTGGGGGCCAGTGACAGTTAAATAAACACATATGCAGTCCAAGGGGGTTGGCTACAGAGCCTTTTGTCAATTGAATCCAGTCCTGGGAATGCTAGCAGAGTGAATCAGGACTGCAGAAATTCCATGCTTGGCCAGCTCCCGGTGGTATTCCTTCTGAAACTGAGATATGCTCCATGGCAGGATAATTGATGAATGGAGAAGAAAATCAAAAGAAAACCGAAAACATGTGGCTTCAAAGCAATAACGTTAAAGCTGTTAATGCCTGCCCCATTGCCCTTTGGCTACAGAGTCAAGAAGAGCTCAACTTGTCCAAAACTGGAAGTGACTGAACTTGCTCATTTTAAAAATAGTCTTGTTTGATAAGAAAACTTGGGTTCTTTAGCTCAAAATAGTGCTTCTCTCTCCCTTTTCCTTCTTAGGACAGTCTACAGAACATATGTCCAGATAAATAAATCATTCAGATGGACAGAACAAACAGCTGGGTTTCAAATCTACTACAGAAGATAGACAAGACTTAAAATTAACCCCTCCCCTTTGCCTTCCAAGTGCCCTTCCTGTAATTATTATATATGTTAAAAAAAAACCAACCCCAAACCCTGACATGCCTCAGAGATTTATCTTGCTATGTCCTCACACAGGGCTGAGCACTGTGTACAATGTGATCATAAAGCCATGGGTTCAGTTATATTTCTGGAAAGGAGAAGGAATAGTTGTGCAGGCCCATCCTAGAACATGGACCCCTACCTTTATTGTGACTGTGTCACAATCAAGAATGACTTTGCAGTATTGGAAGCACATATTGGCTGGGATGTCATGTCTTAATCTTTCCTTCCAGAAGTAGTAAGCTACTGTAAATAACCTGAAACAGGCTTTGGAGCCTCCTTAGCAGCTGTTTTGTAGAATAGTAACCAGGGATGATGTCACTATCTATTTGATATCTTATTGATCTCTACTTTTCAAATAAAAGTCTTGTGGGAAACACAAAGTAACAGCCAGACGTTACCTTATTCCTGGCTACTACTGTATTGTTACAGATCAATGATAATCTAGCAGTAGCAGGAGATCAACTGTACAGCCAATTTCTGCTCTTTTAAGGGACCTTCTCCAGATTAATTCTGGTGTCTTGACCATAGTTGGTAACACCTATATAAGAAAAATTAGTAAAAGTGCTGGAAAGGATGTCTAGCATGCATTCCTGATGCAGCATATTGAGGTGTCTAAATACTGAAGTCAATGGGACTTAAGCTAATACTTAACTTTAAGCATGTTTTAAGTGCATTCCTGAATAGAGGCTGATGTTTATGGAAACCTGGCAAATAAGAAATAAAAGAATATAATAAAAGACGTTGCTGTTTGGTGGACATGTACAAATTTAGAGCTTTAGTTCCCTACCTTGTGGTTTTATACTGCTGCTCATTGCCACAGTGTCTGAATATCTTCCATGTTAAATTGATTAACAATAGTGGCAGAGTCCCTGTTGGGTTTCAAGGAGCTTCTAGCTCTTCTCCCCTTTCAGGATATAAAAATCTTTGCTGGTAGGGCTGGGTTTTTTTTCCATTTAGTTGCTTAATTTGTAGTACCCAAAGATACCAGTCGTTGCTGGGTTGCAGAGACTCGAAGAGCCTCCAGTGGGCTTATTAAAAGGACTTTACTGTGCAGAGTACATTTATTAGAAATTTTCAGACTGTCAAAACACTTTTAAAATAGGCTAGAAACTCACTTTACAGTCTCTTATGCTCTGCTGCCATACTGTCAGTGTCACAGAGGAGGTCACTTTCCAGCATGTTGGCAGATGCCAGCAGGCAACTAGGAAATGTCAAGTTTTAATTAAAAACTTTTTGTTTGAAATACACTTCACAGAATATAAATGGATAAATTCTCCTGCCCTTGTTAATGTCCTGAATGTGCACTGAATAAAATAGGTGCAATCTACTTTGAATTAGGGTATAGTAAAAGTGTGCGTATATGTATGCTAAAAGATGTTACTGGCTACCATCAACCATATCTTTGATCTACAGGCACTCATGGACCTTGTTAAAGCTGATGTCAGTTCTAACTACCCTTCACCCTTCACTCAAGCTAAGTGGGAGAGCAATTCAATGGCTGATACAGGCTTGGGACCAACTGGCTAAGCACAGCTCTGCAGAAAAGGACCTGGGAGTTACAGTGGACAATAAGCTGAATATGAGCCAACAGTGTGCCCTTGTTGCCAAGAAGGCTAATGGCATATTGAGATGCATTAGTAAGAGTGTTGCCAGAAGATGGAGGGAAGTGATTCTTCCCATCTATTTCGCACTGGTGAGGCCACACCTGGAGTACAATGTTCAGTTTTGGTCCCCCTATAGAAAGGATGTAGACAAATTGGAAAGAGTCCAGCAGAGGGTAACAAATATGGGTAGTAGGCTGGAGCACATGACTGATGAGGAGAGGCTGAGGGAACTGGGAGTATATAGTCTGCAGAACAGAATGGGGGATGGATTTAACAATAGCCTTCAACTACCTTCCATAGAGGATGGAGCTAAACTGGTCTCAGTGGTGGCAGATGACAGAACAAGGAGGAATGGGCTAAAGTTGCAGCAAGGAAGTTTTAGGTTGGATATTAGGGAAAACTCTCTCACGAGCAGCAACGTATCTAAACTTGTGGTGGCCCTGGGCAAACTTTTAGTTTTGGGCCCCCCTTCACCAGAGATAATGATAATAATAATTTTTAAATTATCACTTTCAGGCCCCCTTTCTGTCCAGTCCCTAGGCAGCCAGTTGGTTCGCCCATGCCTGTGTCTGGCCTTGCTCACGAGAAGGGTAGGAAGGCACTGGAACAGGTTACCCAGAGAGGTTGTGGAATCTTCCAATGTTTTTAAGACCCAGCTAGACAAAGCCTTGGGTGGGATGATCTAGTTGGGGACTGTCCTGTTTTTAGCAGGGGGTTGGACTAGATGACCTCCCGAGGTCCCTTCCAACCCTAATTTTCTATGATTCTATGGTGGTGGCTGAGATAGTGGAGATCTTTGGGCAAAGTGGTCTTAGGAGGGGTGTGCACATGTGTGGCAAGGTGTTCTTACAAGGGGAGGGATGTGTGCTTGTTAGAAGTCAGTGGGAAACCAGGGAAGTTATTGGGACTATGGCCCTAAGATCCTCATTCTTAGGGCACAGGGCTCTCTGAAACAATAGTAAACAAAACTGCAAGCAAGAAAACTGCCTGCTGTTGTTTGTCCCTAGTGTTTGGAGGGAAACAGGACACCAGGCACATTAATTGTAAATAAATAGGGTTGTATCAAATGAATAACAGACTCTATTATCATCTTCCCCTCCACATGGAAACACAGTGATGAAGTCCAGATCCAAATAAATGTACAGTATATTTAAATACTGAACAGCTTGATTTGTCAATGGAAAGATGCCCATTGACTTCAGCCTTTGGAATAGGTCCTAAGTGACTATATAAAATGTAGCCTGTCACAAAATTAGCCAGTGGGGGATTTAAATGAGATTTTTGTTGAGGCATTATTTTTGAAGGAGCTCAGTGCTGGTGAAAAGTAGGTCCTCTATTCATCACCACCATAGACAGCAGTAGTGTAAGTTTCCTGGACAATATGCTGTTCTTGTGCTGCAAACCTAACTAAAGGAGATCCTTATAGGAGGCAGAATATTTCAGTCTCCATGCTCCTTGAGGGCCTGATGCCATTTCTTTGAAGTCAGTCAGAGTTTTGCTATTGATTTCTGTGGGTGTAGCATCCGGCCCTGAATCCTTGGTATCTGCTCCTGGGATTGCCAGAAGGAGCAACAAGTGGTGCCAGTTATGAGAGTGGTCTTTGTGATATGTGCAAGCCTCACCTCAAAGCAACTGAATTGAGCCCTCCAACTCATTTTTCACAGGCCACTATTTACTGTGGTTACCATTACCTAGAAATTATGATGCTAAGATTATCATATGAATTGGGTAAGGCATAAGAAACCTAACAGACAGACATAATCCAGGCTAATCTGGATTGCATGGTTAACTGAGATTACATAAACAATATGCATTTCAATACTAACTGCAAGCTCCTATATCTAGGATCAAAGGATATAACTAAGACTTATGAGATGGGGAATTATTTTGGCAAGTAATACCAGGTAAGAATTTAAAGATCCTGACAGATGATCAACTTAACGTGAATTTGCTGTGTGATGGGGTGATTAAGAGGGCTTTGCAATTCTTGAATGTATAAACAGCAGGATACCTGTATAAAACATTAGTGTAGCCATTACTGGAATATTGTATCCACTTTGGTTGTTCAAATTCCAAGAAAGAATATTGATGAAATGTAAGTGGTTCAGAAAAGAGACACAAGAATGATCCAAAGCCTGCCTTAAAAGTAGAGAACAAACTACAACCAGTGGAAGGGAGGAGCTATCACCAAGGAGGAGTACTCCTCCTCAGCCCGTGAGTGTAGGAGGGCTATTAGGAAGGCCAAGGCAGAGATGGAACTCAGGCTAGCGTCCAGGATTAAGGACAACAAAAAATCCTTTTTCAAGTACATAGGGAGCAAGAAGAGGGCACCAGGCAATGTAGGGCCCCTGCAAGACACAAATGGTAATCTGGTGGCCACGCCAGACAAGAAAGCTGATATTTTTAACAGTTTCTTTTCTCTGTTTTCTTGAACAGGGAACGGAATATCCCACCTACCAGAGGTAGGGACAATCTTGGGGATAGCTCCATCAAGCCTTCAGTCAGCGCAGATGTAGTTAGGGATCTTCTGGAAAGGCTAGACATTTTTAAATCTGCAGGTCCAGATGCCCTCCACCCAAAGGTGTTGAGGGAGCTGTCAGGGGTCATTGTGGAGCCCTTGGCCCGGCTGTATGAGCATTTGTGGTCATCTGGCCAGGTGTGGGAGGATTGGAAACTGGCTAACGTGGTCCCAATTTTCAAGAAGGGGAGGAAGGAGGACCCAAGTAACTATAGGCCTGTACGCCTTACCTCGGTGCTCGGGAAGATCTTGGAGAGGATCATCAAGGAGCACATCTGTGGGGGGCCTGCAGGGGAGATCATGCTCAGGGGCAATCAGCATGGGTTCATCAAAGGCAGGTCCTGCCTGACCAACCTGATGGCCTTTTATGACCAAGTAACTAAATCCTTGGATGATGGTGTTACCGTGGAATGGGGCGCACCCAGAGAGTAGTGGTGGACGGGTTGTACTCAACCTGGCGAGATGTGAGCAGTGGGGTACCCCAGGGCTCGGTCCTCGTGCCTGCACCGTTTAACATCTTCATCGGCAACTTGGATGAGGGGGTGGAAAGCACACTGTCCAAGTTTGCTGATGACGCTAAGATGCAGGGCGAGGTGGAGCCACTTGAAGGGAGAGAAAGGCTGCAACTAGATTTAGACTACAAAAGTGGGCAGATGAGAATAGGACGGGGTTCAGCATAGACAAATGCAGGGTGCTGAACCTTGGGAGAAGGAATCCACAGCATATATACAGGCTGGGGAGTTCCCTTCTTCAAAGCACAGAGGCGGAAAGGGATCTTGGAGTCATTATTGACTCCAAGATGAACATGAGCCGCCAATGCCAGACTGCAGCCATCAAGGCCAGCCATACCTTGTCATGCATCCAAAGGTGCATCTCAAGCCAGTCCAGGGAGGTGATATTCCCTCTCTATGTGACATTGGTCAGACCTCAGTTGGAGTACTGTGTCCAGTTCTGGGTGCTGCACTTCAAAAGGGATGTGACCAGCCTGGAGAGGGTTCAGAGGAGGGCCACCCACTTGGTGAGAGGGCAGCAGGACAGGCCCTATGAGGAGAGACTGAGGGATCTGAACCTGTTCAGCCTCAGCAAGAGGAGGCTGAGGGGAGACTTGGTGGCTGTCTACAAACTCATCAGGGGAGATCAACAGCAAATAGGCAGAGCCCTTTTCTCCCCAGCACCACCTGGGGTGACAAGAAACAATGGTAGTAAGCCGATGGAGAATAGGTTTAGGTTGGAGATCAGAAGACAATACTTTACAGTTAGGGTGGCCAAAATCTGGAACCAACTTCCCAGGGAATTGGTCCTCGCCCCTACCTTGGGCAAATTCAAGAGGAGGTTGGATGATCACCTGTCTGGGTTCTTGTGAACCCAGCATTCATTCCTGCCTGTGGCATGCATCCCTGCCTGTGGCAGGGGGTCAGGTCCCTCCTGACCCTAGCTACTATGAAACTATTCAGGTTCTCCAAGACAAGATTACCAAGTGACTTGATCACAGCCTTACAGAAGATTAAAGGAACTTTTTAAAACACAATTTTAGGGATTCTTTGGGAAAATGACTTTCTATGAATGGAGGGGAGTGGACCCAATAGCCCAGGAGACCCCTTCCAGTCCTATGTCTCTGTTACCTGCACTGGGGAAAGGTTTCTGGTTGCAGAGAATTCTTTATTTTAGCACAGAAAGGTACAATGTGATCTAGTGGCTAGAGACAAAGGCTGAATAAATTTAGACTATACTTTTTATTTCTTTAACAAGGAGGTAATTAACTGCTAGAACAAGACAGGTAGAAGTGCAGTGGATTCTCTATCACTTGGTGTTTAAACATCTAAACTGGGCATCTTTCTAGAAAAAAGGAAAAACAAAGATCTTGCTTTAAAAAAAATCTTCATAACACAAGCAAAAGTTATAGGCTTGATGCAGAAATTCCTGAGTGATTTTCTGCAACTTTCTATACAAGGGGTTGGACTAGATCATCTTTGGCTTGCTGATAAGGAAGCATGAAGCGTGGGCTAACGTTTTACACTTTTAGTTGATTAAACATAGTCCCAGAAAATTCTGCCTATAGCTTTTTGGAAACAAGACTAAAGATAAATGTCTCTTCCTGTTCCATTGTAAATAAAGCACTATGATTAACACTCATAGAGTACTGTTACTAGGTGCAGGGTTATAAACAGAACTGGTGGTCAGCATGAACAAAATGGAGTACCAGGGCAACTCATTTCTTTGGGCACACACAAATACTATTTTGCTGTTGGCATTTGGGAGTGAGAATGATCTTTAAGAAATGCTTTGTTTAATATCTGTATCTTTCTTTGGGACTACAGTGACAACTGCTTTCTTTGAGATATTTAGTTGTTCCAGATCTTAGGTTTTTCATGACATAAGAATACATGGCTCTAAGTAGTGAGCTGTTGAAAGAAAATAGAATACTTAAGCAATCAAATGTCTTTGCTGGACTGCATCTCTGGCCTAGTTGAATCTGTTTTATTGTGGGAGACACTTGCTTCTAGGGTTGGGGATTATTGAATGGCCAAGGAAAGCCAATACAATTTGGTAAGAAAATTCTTTATGGTATTGCTGATAATATTGGGCAAAAACCTGGCATATATATTCGTGAGTACTTTTTCTGTTTTACGTTTTATTTTTAAAAAGATATGCAGATTTGCTTACATTCACCTGCTTTCTTCATTCAAAAAATCTTTGCTTTATACAACTCTTTTTTTTTTGTGCTTTTCTATTTAAGAGAAATTCAAATACTTGTAAATGTTTTAATTTAATTAAAACAAAAATAAATTGGAATGAGCCACCCAAATACCCACAGTGACCCGATACAATACAAAAAGAAACCCTACTATGACTGCACATCTCTGGTGGTCACCTTCACCCCACACTGGAACAGATTAGAAGAACTGTCAAACAACTACAGCTTACACTTAACAAAGCTCAGACCTTGAAAGAAATATTTCCAGCCCCTCCACTCCTGTCTTTCAAACCACCCCCTAAACTTGACCGACTCATCACCAGAAGCAAACTCCCCATTGCTCAACAGACATCAAATGGGACACACACTTGCCTTAACAACAGATGTTTAATCTGTCAACAGATCTCCATTGATACTACAATCAACATCCCCTACAACAAACCCATCAGAATCCCTGGATCCCACACATGCCTTTCCTGAAATATGATACATCTGATCCAATTCACCAAATGCCCTCATGGTAGCTAGGTGGATTAAACTAAACAGCAACTATGAACTCTCACAGAAAAAAAATATTAAGGGAAGAGACAAATGTACATCAGTAGGAGCAAAGTTTTTTTTTTGTTTTTTTTTTTGTTTTTGTTTTTTGTTTTTTTACAGAACAGCCACTCCCTTTCAGACCTCACTAACCTCATGCTCAAGGAAAAATGTACCAAACACTTTCAAAGTGTGAGCTTGGAACAAAAATTCAGGAGCTGGCTGGACACTAGGAGCCAAGGACTGAACACCAATATTGGTTCTATGACACCCTAATCTATTGGATTCTTGAAATTCTTCCTACAAACTGCAGGTGATAATGACCCTCCTTCCTTTGGATAAATCCTGATCTCCCAGTAATCAAGCTTCTTTTTTTTTCCTGCTAATTGTTTGTCTGCTTGCTACCTCTGGGAATTTCTCCCCTCTTCAATTTCACAGCTCTACCCATTGTTCTTAAACAATTACTCTGCTTGCTTCCCTCCTCCGACCTGATGAAGAACACCTTACATTAGAAAATTTGTCTAACTTTATTCCAACCATCAAGGTGGTCAAATTAGAAACACTGCCTTAAAAATCCTTGCTTCTCTCAAATTTTGAGAATTACCTTAGAGCAATTTAGACTTCCTTATTTTCTTCATCATTTTGTATTATTTTTTCCAACCTAATTTGATATTGCAGAGATGATTTACCAATTTGAGTTTTTGTATAATGTTACTCCCTTGTAAGTACAGTTTAAAATGTTTTCTACAATGGAAAGCTGATATCTCAATGCAGCAAAGTGTGAGGTAGGAATGCATCAGTACGGTAAAGACAGTGAAAGCTATGTAGTAGTTCTCTGTAGTCGCGTGTAATCAATGCTAGACAGGCATGATTTGTAGATGTCATGGAAACAGTAAGCTTCAAAGGATCATCTAGAAGCTGAATGGGACTTTGCATTTGAGGGAAGGAATTTCAGTGTTGGATCTTTTATCCATGGGCAGATTTAGGATTCTGAAAAGCAAGGTACAGTTGGGAAGGTTCATCATTAGATATAGCATTGCTGACTTGACACACACCAGATCAACGCTCAGGATCTCAATATCGTGCTGTTAGGCAGGAGGGTGTGACACAAAGTTGTACACACACACGCACACACACACACACGCAAACACGCATTTCAGTGGCTGTGTGTGTTAACACTAGGGGGCACCTGGGGGTAATTGAGGTGCTTGGTGACTAGGGGGGACTTGGGGCCCTGGGCAGAGGAGGCACTGGAGATGGGACCAGGAGAGCTGGCCGTGAAACCAAGAGAGTGGAAGCAGCAGAGGTGGAGGTAGGAAGCTGGCAGAGGAAGAGCCAGCAGAGAAGCTGGAGAGGCAGTGTGGAAAGCCAGGGTAAAGAGCCAGGAGGTGGAGGCAGATAAGAGCCAGGGAAACAAAGCTGAAAGCCGGGAGGTGGAGGTGGTGGAGCAGCAGTGAGCTGGGGAAGCAGAGAGCCAGCAGAGAAGCCAGGAGGTCAGGACAGGTGGAGGTGATGGAGCAGCAGTGAGCTGGGAGAGCAGGAAGCTGGCAGAGAGGCCAGGACGTAGAGGGAGAGCTGGGACAGGGAGCAGAGGGACAGAGGACAGAGGGGTGGGAGTTAGACATGAGGTTGGGTCAGAGGCAGGGGCAAAGAGAGAGGAGATTAAGTAGGGAGCCTGCAGCAAGACAAAAACCAGCTTGGGGTCCAAAAATATCAGTTTTATTAGACAGGCAACACAATATACAGACCATGAAGTTATTGGTTGCCACACACACTCGCACACAAACTCCCACATGCACTCACACAATAGTAGCAGGAGGAAAAAGGTTTGGTAGAGGAATTGGAGTCAAGGTGAATAGAAACAGAACCCAGGGCCCTTGCTTGGAAGGAAGATGTGGGTGATAGCTACCTATCCCAGGCTGAGAGTTGATCCTGAATGGCCAGCATCCTTGATGGCCAGGGGTCTTCTCCAGCATGGTGTTGTCCAGAAGGGGTCATCAGCAGGGCCTTTGGGTGGATAAGTGGCGTGGCATAGGGCTGGTCCAAATGGAGAGGGCGTCCCAAGGAGGTCACACTCTACAACCCCTTTTATAGGGGTGGGTTACCTGCGACTCCAATGGCGAGGACAGGCCAAGGAAAGGGCCAGTCCTGCTCAGATGAAGTCATGAAGTTCCAGGTGTCCTCATTGTCTGGTGGGATACAATGGTGGAGTTGCTGGTTTCTATTCTGTCCTTTGTTTCCATGTTGCTGGTTTCTTGGAGGGTCTTTATCTTTCAAATATTGGGTTTGTTCTCTGGTCCTGGGAGTAGGTCTGTGGTTTCAGGGACAGTCAATGCAAGGTGGTGGTAGGTTTGTTAATGGTCGTTGATTGTCTAGTCATTAAGCTGATGGTCCGGTCATTCAGTAGGAGCTATTTTTAGGCCTGCTACCATTATGTCTTAAGCACTCTCATTCACCCAGGAACCAGTTTACATAGGAGGGGTAGGTATGAGTCAAAAGTTGCAACACAATTACAATAGGGTCTGCCCGGGCAGGGGACACAAAATGGAGACTTAACAAGACAAGATGGAGACTTGACATTACTTTGGCTAATTTACAGATACAGGCATAAATAATACGATATCAATATAAAACAGTTAAAATCAATACAAAAATAATAGAACACTATTTACAATATAAATGGGGCTTGTTACAATAATGGAACATAAGAACTTATTTTAGTTTATCTACGACTACTTATAACTACTTATAAAGGATAGAGAGGGCAGAGAGAAAGTCAGAAATGGTTGGGGAAGGGGAGGGAATGTATTTTTAAATACATTCTGGGGGTTTTGCTACAGCATACCACATATTTTCTACAGGTAAAAGAAACTAGGAGCTTTATTCATATGCTAGGGGCCCAGGGCTAAATTGTTCAGTTTAAGATAAAAACAAATATAACTTTATTGGAATGTGCATGAATATGCTAAATGAAGAGTGTAGAAGGAATCAGACAGATTATAACCATGAAGTAACTCTTTTGCTGCTGCCAAAATAGAAATGCTGCTACCTCTCGCAGGCAGTTGGTTTTAAACTTTGGGTGGAGCAGGAATCAAAGTGGGGAGGGGAGGGTGCAACTGTACTACTGCATCCCCCCAGATCTGCCTGTGCTCTTATCCATAAAAGGGCAATTATTGTCCAAAATTAGGAAGGGGTCAAAAGACGATGCTACACTGTTTTGAATGTGACCAGGAAAACCAGGATAGTACGATTAGTTTTCACCCCTTGAAGTAAAAAGAAAAATCCACCCCAAAACCTAGATCCTATAAACTGTGATTGAAGCATAAAGGAAGACACTTGCATTTGAACGATGAGAAACACGTTTTGAAGATGTTCCAAAAGACCATCTAAAGATCCAGATCATCACTAAAATCTTTCCATAGTCCTAATCAACCTGTATCTGGTTGTCCTGGTTAAATCGTAAAGAACATAAGGGCTTGTCTAGTTATACATATATTCTAGCTTCATGGAAGGCTTGCAACAGAAGCTATATAGGTAGGCAGATGGTCTATACAGAACAGAAGCTATATAGGACCCAGCTGGTCCCACCTCATTGTAGGACTAGATCTAATTCTATTGCTCTTCAGTTCACCTGAAATTCCCTATTTGCCATCAGAATCTACATGGATTATGTTCACCATGAAGGCCAGTTTTTTGTGAACTGGCATGAAAATACTTCTTTAGCAG
>NW_005841941.1:1670325-1673376 GCF_000455745.1 Alligator sinensis
TGTAGGCTAGGACCTCTGCTAAATCCCCACTTAGTTAATTTCTTGGTCTTTCAAAGGTTCTCTTGTGCTAATATCACATCAACCTTGGCTTTTGAGCAATGACTGATCACATGTTCTGTCTCAGTAAGACATTGCTTTGCATTCCAGAGCATTTAAAAACCATCCCTGCCTTCCCATGATTTCTCTTAGTTATTTCTATGAGCAGACCACACCACTCTATTCTCTCTACTCAAACATTTGAATAGTGAATCAACTTCTTAACAGCTGCCATAAGCAATCAAGTCACATTTTAACAGAGTACATAAGAATAGGGACTAAATGTAAAGGATGTGCATGGTGGTATTGTCTTCACAGCTTAACTTGAGTTGTAAAGCAAATCATTAGTTCAGGGGTGGCCAACCTGAGGCATGAGTGCCACAAATGGCACAGGCAGCCTCTATGTGTGGTGCACAGCATATTAGGGGGTTAGCAGGGAGCAGAAAGCAAAGTAGCAGATTAGGCAGGAAGCATGGGGAAGGAAGCAGAAAGCCGACAAGTAGATCAGCCAGGGAGCATGAGACTGTGAGCAAGAAGAAGAGGAGCAGATTGGGCAGGGGGAGGGGATTGGAGTGTCCCTTGGGGAGTTGTGGGACTAATTTATGCCTGCCAAAAGGGTTTGCTTCCAGTGACTTAGATGACTATTAGCTCCTAGTTGTGCTTTCTAGGGGTTGAAGGTTTCTTGCTGTGCATCCTGCAGCAAGACAGCAGCCCTGGACTTCAGGAGGGAAGATTTCATTGAGCTAAGGAGACTAGTCAGGGAAGAACTGAGGTCCCGGAGGGGTGGGGAGTTGGGAGTCCAAGAAGAGTGGTCGTTCCTGAAGGAGACAATCCTCCAAGCCCAAAGGGTGGCAATCCCAACACAGATCAAAGGGGGCAAGAGTGCTCAAAAGCCCCCATGGCTAACCAAAAACATCCAGGAATACCTCAAAGCTAAAAAGGAGGCATACAAGCAATGGAAGGGAGGGGCCATCACCAGGAAGGACTATACCTCGGTTGCTCAAGTTTGTAGGGGGACTGTTAGGAAGGCTAAGGTGGAGATGGAACTGGGACTAGCAACCCGGATCAAGGATAACAAGAAATCATTTTTTTTAAATACATAGGGGGAAAAAGAAGGTTCTGGGTAATGGGGAGCCTCTGCAGGACACGCTTGGAAATCTGGTGGTCTCCCCAGACGACAAAGCTAACCTATTTAACAATTTATTTGCCTCCATTTTTCTGAGCAGGGACCAGGTCATTCCCCACACCAGGATCCCCGATGGTCCCAGGGGAGGCACAGCCAGGCCCAGGGTCAGAGAGGACCTAGTCAGGGAACTTCTGGTGGGACTGGATGTGTTCAAATCAGCAGGTCCTGATGATCTCCACCCCAGAGTGCTGAAGGAATTGGCAGAGGTCATTGCGGGACCCCTAGCACAGCTTTACGAGCACTCATGGCGCTCTGGTGAGGTGCCAGAGGACTGGAAAAGGGCCAGTGTGGTTCTCATTTTCAAAAAAGGGAGGAAGGAGGACCCAGGAAATGATAGGCCCGTTAATCTTACCTCGGTCCTGGGGAAGCTCTTTGAGAAAATTATCCACATGCACATCTGTGAGGGGCAAGCAGGGGAATGTATGCTTAGGGGCAACCAACATGGGTTCATTAGAGGCAGGTCCTGTCAAATCAACCTGGTGGTCTTCTATGACCAGGTCACAAAATCCTTGGATGCAGGTGTCACGGTGGAAGTAGTCTTTCTGGATTTTAGGAAGGCCTTCGACACTGTCTCTCACCTCATTCTCATTAAAAAATTAGGAGATTGTGGTGTTGATGCCTACATGGTCAGATGGGTCACCAATTGGCTGGAGGGCCGCACCCTGAGAGTGGTGGTGGATGGATCATTTTCGACCTGGAGGGATGTGGGCAGTGGGGTCCCCCAGGGCTCAGTCCTCAGGCCTGCACTATTCAACATCTTCATCAGCGACTTGGACGAGGGGGTGAAAAGCATCTTGTTCAAATTCGCAGATGACACTCAGATGTGGGGAGAAGTGGGCACGCTAGAAGGGAGGGACAGGCTGCAATTGGATCTGGACTGGTTACAGGGGTGGAAGGATGAGAATAAGATGAGATTCAATATGACAAGTGCAAGGTGCTGCACCTAGGGAGGAAGAACCAGCAGCACACCTACAGGCTGGGGGACTCCCTTCTCGTCAACACAGGGGCAGAAAAGCATCTTGGAGTCATTATAGACTCCAAGATGAACATGGGCCGGAAATGTGGGGACACGGTCAGGAAGGCCAACCGCACCTTGTCATGCATCCACAGATGCATCTCGAGCAGGTCCAAGGAAGTGATCCTCCCCCTCTGCGCGACACTGGTCAGGCCGCAGTTGGAGTGCTGCATCCAGTTCTGGGCTCCGCACGCCTCCACAAGTGAAGACTGAGGCGGGATCTGGTGGCCGTCTATAAACTGGCTAAAGGAGACCAGCAGGCAGTGGGAGAGTCCCTGTTCCCCTGAGCACTACTGGGAGTAACAAGGAATAACAGCCATAAGTTGACGGCGAGTAGATTCAGGCTAGATATCAGGAGGCGCTACTTCACAGTCAGGGCGGCTAGGATCTGGAACCAACTTCCAAGGGAAGTGGTGCTTGCTCCTACCCTGGGGGTCTTTAAGAGGAGGCTAGATAGACACCTAGCCGGGGTTGTTTGACTCCAGCATTCTTTCCTGCCCATGACAGGGGGTCAGACTTGATGATCTGCTCAGATCCCTTCTGACCCTACCAGCTATGAAACTATAAAACTACAACACACAGGACCCTGACATGTCATACAAACCCCTGCTGCCAAACCACATGGACCCTCACATTGTGCGAGCCCCCCAGTTGCACCACACAGTGCCCTGCTATGCTGACATGCTGCATTATGGAAGCATCCTGCTTGCACAGACATGCACATGCAGTACCGTGTGCAGTCCCCTGTCATATGCTATGCTTGCTCCTCACTGCACTGTGGGCAATTCGTGCTGTACCAACTCACGCCAGATCC
>NW_005841941.1:1673407-1709014 GCF_000455745.1 Alligator sinensis
ACATCAGCACAGATCCTTACAAGCCCTCCAGCTATGTGATTCCTCAGCTCAGGGGAGGGGACAGGCAGTAGAAACTGGAAATCTGAAGACTTGGCATCAGCAGCAAAAAACAAAGTGGCAAGCGATGCCTAGACCAGGAGCCTGGTGCAGGGTCACAGTTTAGCCCCTTGTGGACTGCAGGCAGTTCATGGGCCACCAGTTGGAATGCCCTGTGCTAGCCCAATGTTGTGTCTAAAAGGGACCTAAAAAACTTAAATCAAATGCTGTTATTCTTTCAGTTGCTTTCCTTCTCTATTTGAAAGCTCTCTGCATGGGACAAGTTTCACTACACTCCCCCTATAAATTAAATTGCTCCTATTCTTGTAGGCCTTTTGTACAACAACATGGAAAAAAAATGAATCTTAAAAAAAAAGGACAGGAATATGTTTGGAAAAACCAGAAAGATGATCTGAGTGGTTGAGGAATTTGTGCAGTGCTTGAACCTATCTTAACTTGCGTTCACAATTTGCTGTGTGCAAAACAATGGTGGCTTTTAAGATACAATTTTCTAGATCAGGTGAAAAATCACACATCATAAATCTTGGATTTTGAGATATTCATATGAGCTAACTGTAAATTAAATGCTTACTGTTCCTAGGTGGTCCAGCAATAAAAATAAATAAATCCTAATATATATGTTATTAACATAACCAACTTTGAATCTAACCTTTATCACTATTGAATTCCTACTCAGGCATCATTCTATTCATACTATCCATTTCCATTTTATCAATTATTACTTTGTTTTAAAGCAATATATGGCAGTTAATAAAAATTCAAAGAAAAATTATACACGCAGAAAAATATGAGAGGAAGGGAGAAAGCTTAGATAATGCTTAATGTTTCTCAAATTAGTACTTTTCATTATCATGGTACCTATTATAAAGGGTGAATAAATGATTAATAGACCTTTCAATAAATGGTTAGTCAACTGTTAGAAATTGTAATAGAGTCCAACAAGTCAATAGGTTGATTAGTTAGAATAATAGCTAATAAACAGGTAGAGCAGGCTGTACCATCTAGACCACACAGTGCTGGTTGTAACATGGCTATAGCATTTTTTACTATCATATTTTAAACAATTTAGAAATATAGGGCATTTGCACACATGCTTGTGCTGCAGCACTGGGTGCTTTTAAAAGCTCCTGGCACTGTGGCGCATGCATTTGCATAAATGGCGAAATGTGCACCACTGCTGAGAAAATGGTGGTGGCACGCTTTTGAACTAAAACACATCAAAGGTGTTTTGTTCAAAAGCACACCACTGGCATTTTCTCAACACTGACATGCATTTAGCTCTTTGTACAAATGCATGAGCTGCAGCACCAGGCACATCAGCTTACATCCTCCACAGACTCGATTAATCGAGTCTGCTCCAATGCACCGTATCTCCACCGTGCCAGAGCAGACAAATGTCTGTGTATAAATGCTCATACTTTTCACGCCAAGTGTGGCCTACTTCATTTCAGGCCCACTATTTGTAACTATCAAACTGGAGGGCAAATGACTAAGAATACTCCTGTTCTTACCGATTAACAGGTTATCCCTTCTGTCAGTAGGACCAGGTAAAGTCAAGTATCAGAATGTGGCCTTTGATTGTACATAGCAAAAATGACCTGCAACAGCCTTGTGAATCCAAGTATGTTATTATCTCATGGCAATGGGATCTAGCCTCAAATTTCTAAACTGTGTCTATTGACCAGTATCTGGGAGCTTGACTGTGTTATTTCAATCCTAATTACCTACCTGAATGTTCTCATTATTCATCAGAAATGGGATAGACGTTTGAATAGAAATCCATTTGTGTTGGTTCAGAGTGTAGGCAGGTTCAAGTTCTTCTTAGAAAGAGTGAAGTGAAGTGTAAACTATATTATGTAGTTAAAGGACAATGTTAGCTGTTTTTTTCCCCTAGAGGTTTTTCATTCTTTGTTTATAATCCTTCTTTCTGAAAAGCTTTAGTATAATTTTTCCCTTCTTTTGTTCTCTACCATTTAGCAAACATTAATTCCTCCCTTCTAGCCCCCTGTTGTGAGCAGCAATGAAAAAATAACAGCTGTGTTAGTAGCACCAAGAACAATTTCACCTCCACGTCATGCCAAAACACCTTTGTCTATACACCAACATCAGCAACTGTTTCAGTACAGCATTAAGAGGAGGATTTGCAGAGCCAGCAACGACAACAAAAATGGCTTTTCACGTGTCCTACAAAAAATGACTACTAAAAAACATTCTTGACAAAGGAATGGCAGATTCTTAAAACAGATCTTGCTACGCAAAATCTGAAGGGGTTTAAGGAGATTTTGGAGTAGAATAGTTTTAACATGTAGACAGCAAAAGGGTCACTGTGCATGGAAAAAGCTATTGCTATTTCCCAGTGGGTTTTGGTATCTCAAACTTTGTTTAGGGGAAAACCTTCCAAATTTTAATATTTTCTGGAAAAGAGACCGGAACCCCAGGTCCAGGGCAGGACATCTAGTCAGTGGACTCATGGCAGTATAGTGGGAGGATGGCTGCTTGCCCTGGAGCAGTGCGTACACAATCCTGGGCCCTACAAGAGTCCTCCAAAGTGGGCTGCTAAGGAACTAGAGAGGCAAGCTGGCTAGAAACTAGATAGGTTTCCAACAGCAAACTGCCCAGTTTCCATTGCATCATCTTTGAAATCCAACTGCTTTTTTGAAACACTCTAATTTCAATGCATTGCCAGAGTCCAATGGAAAAAAAACAACCCATGGAGAATTTCCAACCAGGCATTGTTATGAACTGTAAGATCCAAAATGAAATGCTATGGAGGTTCACAGATTTATTGTTATGGCGAGCGTCATCAGGTGGCTCAGTTACACTCAGTGTTCCAAGTTCTTTTTAGCACGCGAGCTAGCTTTCACTCTTGGAAAGACATCCTATGTTATTAGTTTGGGTTGTGCAAGGTTTTGAACAGGGACAGCTTGTAGTAATAGAGAACTGTGCAAGCTGTGGGACAGTTTACTTCATGCCTTGGGCTTCGATTAGTCAAATCTTGGAAAAGAATATCTCCCTGGGGTAGCAAACTCCACAGAACCTAGAGAGAAGAGTACAAGTAACTGAAGGAAGAATTTGGAGAAGGCACCAGAAACTGAGTCTTTGCACATGTAGCTATAATGGCAACTGAAGTGGAGGCATTTTTGTAAATAGCTCTCTTAATAAACACCCAATTTAGTTTTACAAGCATGGAGTTCTCTCATTTTATTATCCAACATATGGTAAACATCAGGCCAGCAGCAAAGAAATATGGCAAACCAAAGAGCACCTAGAAACAGTTCTCCAGCAGGAAAAGGGACTCACACCACTGGGCGGCCAGTCAAAAATCCACTCACACCACTGGCTTGCCCTCTGCCACTGTGCAGTCTTGGAAACAAAAATTGAGTCTGTATACAGAGCTAACCAGGGGCATAAAGGTAAAGCATAACCTTTTTTTTGCTATCTCACTGGAGAAAGAGGATGAGAAGTGACATAGATGCTGTTGCAAAAACAGTGCCCCAAACCCTGAAACAGCTGATAAAGAAGTTTGGGGAATATTTTGGCCCCAGACAGAATGAGATTATGGAGAGGTATTAGGATTTTTCATTTGTTTTTCTGAACCAAAGAAGCAGGAGAGGGAATAGACATATGCAGTATAGAAATGCAACCTCTTGCACCCTATGTACCTTCAGAGGCAATAAAGATTTCCTAATTAGAGCCAAAATTGTTTGTGCCAAGCCTGATTCAGCTTATTGAGGAAACTGTTGAAATCCAGAAACATGCCAGCGATGCTGCTCCTGGCATCCCTCTTCAGCTGCTGTCAAGACCTTGGTCTCTGGCACGCTGGAGAAAGGCTGCTTGGGATGACCTTGCAACACTCTCCCTGGTATATTTCCAAGTTTGGAGCAGCAAGTGGGAGTGGATGAGCAGGGTGTGCTTGGGAGTATCGTGGCTGGGGCTATACTGTAACACCCTTAATATACACACACTCCAGAAGGCAGCATGTGAACTATGCTAACGGATCAACAATCGATTCTATTTCCACCGCAGCCTGGAGCTAGTCACAGTAGACTCCCTGTCATACTGATATAAGATTCTGTGTACATCTGTCAGAAGTCTATGTATTCTTGAGATAGTCGGCACATTGTAGCATAGGAAAGTGCAAAAAAAATCACGAGGCATCAGTTTTGAAGTACAACTCTATATGATAAGTGCAGCTAATATGAAGGCAATGGAAGAGTAGCACTGATCCAAAACCAACAGCCCACAGAGCTAGTAGTGCTCTGACATGTAAAGGAGACATGCTCACCTTGTAAAGGAGTTATTGACTGTGCCAGACTGGAATGATTCCATCAGCTTACCTTTGCACATCAGGTGGACATACAGGCAGATCACCAGGCAGTAGGACCTATATTACATCATCTGTTACTGAGACTCAAGTACTATGAGGAGAGGATGAGGGATGAGGTTCTGCTCAGGAGAGTGATTACTGATAGCAGAGAGCTTGAGCAGGTAATTTCAGATTATAATTGCAAGCTCTAAGGAACAGGGGACAAAATTTATCATGCCACTATCCCTTCACATCTCTGAAGGGCAGTTCCAGGCAATTGAACAAAGTACCAAAGAGGATGGGGTACTAGAGGCTGTAACACAGATTATGGTCCAGTGTTGATCAAACAGCACAGAGAAAGTACTATAGGAAGTTACGTGTAGCTAGGAATGGAGGCATGCTCAAGACAAGCAAGGCAGAGTAGTAACTACTGGTCAGGCATACATGCCCAATTAAAAGCATACACAGAATAGATTCAAAGTATCCCAGTCTTAGGAAAAGGTTGGAACAGATCTGTTAACTTTTAATGATAGATACTCCATGGTCATACTAGATTACTCCACTTGCTGGGAGGTGGACTACCTGGAGGACAGTTAGGCAAGAACCATGATCAGGAAACTGAAGATCATAGTATGCTGGAGTACTCAGAGTATTTGATTGCAAGGCTGAGTTTGAGGACAAGATGTCTTCTGTTGTGCACCCATAAGGCAACAGGGAGGCAGAACTGGCAATAAAGCTGCTCAGAGGTTGATGGCAAGGGCAAAGCAGACAGGAAGCAGTCCCTTCCCACTAACATTAAATTGTTGTGGGACACTCTCACAGAGACTACAAAGGAGCTTATCAGAGAGATAGACGCGCCAGACAACCAAGACTGCTTCCTACATGGACTATTCCACATCTCAGCACAAGAACAGCTGAGTATGTGCAGAAGTTGTTGAGAAGACACCAACCTAGGCTGTCTGCCCACTACAAAGGTGGCAAAGACCTGAGGCCACAAACATATGTGAGCAAGCCTGCAGCCAACTGCCAAATAGTGCGATGGCAAAAAGCAACAGGTCAACCTGCAGCAGGATACACGTTGTGAGATAGCTAAAGACCTAGGACAGCTGTAGAGTTTAGAAACAGAGCTATGCAGTAATGGCAGCCAGCCAGCATATTGTACCTGGATAGATGAGGCCAAAGCCAAGACTGAAAGGACTGAGAACGAGCCTCAGCCATCAACTGGTTTAACGTAGGAGGTATCTGAATAACATGGAGAATCATCCTGGTAGAATCACAGCAGCAGAGTAGATACAAACCCCTTGCCAACAGCACTAAGACAAAAAAGATGCAGGAAAGTAGTCTGAAGACCAGAAAGGTTATGAGAACTGCCGGGCCATAGTGGACTGGTAGCAAACACTATGCCCATGCAGTGGAATATATGCTAACAACCTCTGGTCCCCACAGGTCATCACATGCTTTCACAAGACACAAAACAACCATTTTAAAAAGGAAAAATGTAGCAATCTTCATGAATCTTGGAGAAAAGAAGAGGTTGGGGAAAGTGCCAGAAGCTTAGTCTTTTTACACCTGGATATGCTGCTAGCTTTAGTTGCGGCATCCCTGTACACACCTCTGAATCAAAAGCTAATTAAATTTTTACAAGCACAAAGTCCTCTCATAGTATTACTCAGGATGTAGCACATGAAGCATTTGGGAACTGGCCATTGCTATTCGGCTAAAATTCCTGAAAGATGAGATTCTCCTTCATGTTGCTTGACCACCCCATGTCAGGACTGGTGTATATAGTACAGGTACGACTAAATATATACCCACTTCCATATTAGCAATTTCTCTTCAGCTCAGAAACTGACCTGCAAGGCTCTGCTAATGTTTATCAAAGAGGTGTCTTTGGACTCTGAGGAAAGGGCAATATTTTTTTCAAATATAAATGGCCAAGCATAAGAAAGCTCCCATTTTGGGCAATGACAAACTTGGCATTTATGGTGTAGTTATGGTCTTATTTATGGAAATAGCTTCTATATTAAAGCCTCATTTCATCAAAGTGCTAAAGGGCATATGTAACTTGCAGTGAATGCAAGGTCTCTTGAACCCAATAATCTACTCACATCCTTAAAGCAATACAAGGACTAAAGAACCTTGTTTGAACACAGCCTTTTGAGGGAGGTCATATGCTTGACTGCACCATCCCTTTTATTCCACAAGTGAACAATTCCCATCCCTCTTCTGCTTTTTTTTGTTGTTGTAATGGCTACTTTGTTTGATCATCAAATAAATGCTCAGTATTTCTCTGGGATTGTTGTAAATATGAAAAGAGGACAATTATGGTTTTGTTGGTAATGTGTTATGACACATGCTTCATCTATTATTGATGAAATGTATAAATGATTGCCTACTGTCAATCTACCTTACTGTAAAATGTTAATATTAATTATTAAAAAAAAAAAAGAATATTTTTGAAAGGTCACATTTGGGTCCTGAAACATTGGACTGTGGTGTGCATCCATTTGGCTTCCTTTGTGCACACATCCATGAGACATGACTGTGCACTATTTTCCAAGTGTCTCCTGAAATGAGAGTGACTGTTTTTGCTAGTTTTGGGTGTACAAACTATTCTAGCTCCCAAAACTTAAATATTCTTTCCACAGTCATTTGTAGGCATACATCTGTAAAGAGGAGCACCTTCTGGCAGCAGTTTAAGCTCAGTTCTGCAGTGCTGTCAGCTCAATCCCAAAGTCCTCACAGCATCTCTGAAGTTTCCAGTGTCCGCATTCTACAGCGTTGACTCTCAAGACCAGTCATTTTGCTCTTACACCTTAAACCTCCCCATCCTTGCTTGTGAAAGATACATCCCCTGTCCCCAAAACTCTCCATTTCTGCCTACTTCCAGTACAAAAAGGAAGACAGCTAACTCTCATGTCAATGTGACATCCATTGATGTCCTCTTTACAGGAAGAGCTTTTCAAAGATGACTGTCAACACACCAACGGTCCAATACACCGAGATGGACCATAACTCAAAATGTCCTTTAGGGAAAAAGTATGAAGAGAGCAAAGCATGGAGCCCCCTTTTTCTACTCTCCTTGCTTTCATTCTCATTGGCGTTTTAGACCTCCAGCCTCCCTGGTCCAGAGAACTATCCCTTAAGCCTTTAACTAAACTAAACAGAACAGAAGGGTGTAAAAGCCAGATCTGTGGTGTGGAAGAATTTAAATCTATCTGAAATTGGGTGGATTCATCTGAAGTTGGCCAGTGAATGTCATTTAGGATACCTGGAAAACTGTTCTTAAAAAACTGCTCTCAAATAAGAATTTTTTTTTAACTTCTTTACGGTGATGGCAGGAGAAAAGCAGAACTCTCAGGCTTAATCATCCCTTCTCCATTGATTGCAGCATGCGTCACCGAGTGCAGGCGTGTGGGAGGTGCAAGCAGCCTCACAATCAAACCTGCAGCCTTTCAGGATTCTAATAACACCTCAGGGGGGATGCTTGCTTTCTTTTCCTTTTCAAAATAAAAACAGGAAAGGAAATAAATACTTCTAACAATATAAACCAAGGGGGGAGGGAGGGGAAGCCCCAGGAGGAAAAAAAAAAAACACCCCACATTTTATGTTGTTTTTTTGTGCGTGACATCTGGTGGGTTTTTTTTACATTGTTTGGTGGGCCCCCTGGTGACCCTGAGGAGATAGAATAGGAATTTATGGACTTTGAAGCTATGGGGAAAAATGCTGGCTTGGTCCAGCCCTGAGTTTTGGTGCCACTTCTAGTTGCACCGATGCTGTGTCACCACTTCCATACCACTTGCTGCCTCCCCACCACCTCTGTATCTGTCTGGTTCAGTCCCAGGGCACTAGCACCTTACCCAGCTAAAGCAACTTCCACCCAGTGTGTTAGGTAAATGGGGGTTCCTCACCAGAACTTGTTCAGCTCTGCTGCTGCTCTCTGCAGCTTCACCACTGCTATCAGGACTGATGGTGTCTACATGCTTTCCCTTTCTCTATTCTCACCTCTATTCTTAGACACAGTGTTCAGGGCTTCAGGCTTTTAACCAAGAAAGACTGAATGTCACCTTTGTGAAACCAGATCCAGCTTTATGGTTCAGTTTTGTCCTTGCATTATGGAGGGGTTCAATGGCACATTGGATCCTTAAACAGAGTCTTTGCTATATGGGATTTCTCCCCACACTTTACGGGATGGATCTGGCTTTGGCTCCTTTCAAATCCTGCAGAGCTCTAGGGTTTCTAAAGCCTGGATGTGCAGAGATACTGTCATGTAGCACTGAAAAATGGATGGAAGCTTGAACAATAGGAGGGCTAAATAACGAAGCTGGTTCAGATTAATCAAAATGTATGTAGTTTTTTAAGAACAAACAAAAATAAAAATGCGGGGGGGGGGGAGTTTTTAAACCAGCTCCATTAGCTAAACTCTTCCTTTCTTTTAATCAGCTGGGGAAGGCTAAATATGTAGGCACCTCCTCTAGGTGCCAGACACTTTCATTGACAGCATTTACACCTCTGTTCTGAAAGGCAGGCCTTCCAAGAGTTTATGCATAAACTGCCATGTGTAGTTTCTTTAATGGAATTTTTATTCTTCAAAGAGCTGACACAATAGACTGTAGCTGCTGATCAAGCACGCAAACTCATATTTAAGGAAAAAAAGGCATTTTATTTGCTCAGTAATTCAAAATTACTCCTATTTCAGTCTCGCACATAAATCCCTCATAGTTCATAGACTTGATGGGATTGTAATGACTGTGGCAGCCCCAGCTATCAAGACCAACAGGAGTCATATAATAAAATGCCTAACAATATTATCTTCAGTACCAAGAAACCGATCTTTTGCCTTTCCTGAATAGAGCTGAACTGAAGGTTTGGGAGATGCAGGTACTTGGCACCTTGGGACATGAGACAATACCTCCACCAGCCTGCACTGCATAAACAGTCAGTATTTTATGTTTCCTGTCTTGAGACTATCATGTGTATTTCCAGAATAGCCTGAAGAGGTGTTAGGCTTACGGCCTCATTGGCATTTATTATGAAGAGGTCTACAAGATGGGCACCGTTTGAAAAGATACCTGTTGAATTGTAAATTCCTGTCTGAATTTGCTAGGGGTGCTTGCACTCTAATGTTCCAAACCAAGTGCCAGATGTGGACACAGGAAAGCTGAAGACAGAAGTACTGGCTATTTGCTATACCAGCTTTCCACATTGCTCAGGATCTCCAAGGGTCACTGTGTCTGATGACACCAGTATCATTTAGGAGAAACCCTCCCAGAGAGGGAGAAACATTCCTGGAGGAGAGGAGGAAACAATCAATTCAGTTACCTATGTTATATATTCTAGGCATAACATGAGACTGAACAGCTTCCACAGGAGATGTCTGTGTAATATCCTGAAAATAAAGTGGGAAGACAATGCTAAACACTGAAGTACTGGAGCATACAGAATCGACACACTTAGAAACCACTATCAAGAAGATGAGGTTGCAATGGATTGACCATGTCAGGAGAATGGGAAAAGACCATATTTTGTATGGTCAAGAATATTTTGTATAGTGAGATTCAGGACAGCTCTAGAAAGTGAGGTAGCTCTCTATGGTGGTATTACAATATCTACAAAAATTATATGAAGTCATTCAACATCAACATAGAATAGGATTTTGCACGCTCCTCCCAGCTTTCTATCTGGAGGGAGTATCTGGCACTAGGTGCAGCTCAACAAGAAGTGGCTTTGATCCAGAGGATGGAAGCAAAGTGAGAAAGAAAAAAGCACCATGCTGTAAAACTGGGACTCTAACTCAGACAACATCTGGATCTATGGGTATCTATATACCTGACGGACCTCTGCTCTGACGCATGCTAATTAGCATGTGTCAGAGCAGACTTGATCAACTGAGTCTGCTGGAGTGTACTAATTAGTGTGCTACAACAGCCTCCACATCATGTGTATTCAGCATCCGTGTTTCAAAATGGCAGCGGGGGTGCTTTAACTAAAGTTCATTGAATGAGCTTGAGTTAAAGAGCCCCCGCCACCATTTTGAAACACAGGGATGCTGAACACATACGACACTGAGGGCACTTTAATTAGAGCCACTCTAATTAAAGTGCCCACCCCCACCCTAGAGCACTTGTATAGACACCCTGTGAAACTTGTAACAAGTATAGGTGTGCAAAGTGGGCCCTATTCGATCCGGATTCAGATTTGGCCCAAATCAGGGACAGTGATTCGAACTGTTGATTCAGATCACTGTCCCTGATTTGATTTGGTTGAATCCGAATCTGATGATTCAATGCTGATTTGGAGAATCAGAGATTTGGCTATAGACACAGCTTTAGATGTTTTTTCTACATACCTTGAGGTACCAGGTGCAGCTTGTGATCTTTGCGATACTGGGGTGCATGGAGCATCCCACAGGAGTGCAGGGTGGAGGGGGTGGGGGGTCTCCATGTGCTTGGCGGCAAACCTGGAAATGGACTGGAAGTACTTCCGGTCCACTTCCGGGTCTGTTAGGAGCACGTGGGGGAGTCCCCCCTCCGGCTCAGTGATCAGCTGCGGGGGGGACCCCGGCTGCCTCCCCCAGACCCAGAAGGCATCAGTTGCTGAGCCAAGGGGGTGCTTCTGGTCAACTTCTGGGTCTGCTGCCAAGCATGCTTGGGACCTCCTGCACTCCTGTGGGATGCTCCATGCGCCCCAGCATCGCAGCATTCACGAGCTGCCTGCTACCTAGAAGTATGTAGAAAAAACATTTAAAGCTGTCTCTATGTCCGAATCTCCGAATCTTTCTGAATCTCTCTGAATCGATTCGGGGGGTTCCGATTCGATTCAGAGAGATTAAAGGGTCCTCTGATTTGATCTGGATCCAGAGATCCAGCCACCGAATCGGCCACTGAATCGGGCTGAATCAAATCAGGGACCAAAGCTTCGCACGGCCCTAGTAACAAGGTGTATTGCTCTCAAATTAGGCTCGTCAGCCAGAAATGGATTCATCAGGCACCTGACTAGACCTTCTATGTGTACACCATAATCTGGAGGATCAATGGTTGCCTACTATAGCAGAGCCTAGGGGAAAAGGGGTTTTAGTGGAGGGGACTCTGACTGAGTCCTGGTTCAGACACAAATAACCTATGTGACAGTGGGCAAGTTATTTAATCTTTCTTACCTCTCTTTGTTTCATCTGTAAAGTGAGGAGGACATTTCCCTGTCTCGCTAGGGTGCTATGAGGATAAAATTCCATTAATGACTTTGAAGTACTCAGATACCCTGGTGACAAGCACCATCTAAGTACACAGATAAAATAAAAGCTTCATGGCCACTTTGAAACAGGAGAGTTATAGCAAGGTCACAGTAGTAAACCAGGGTTGCAAGATTAGCATTGGAGAACAGTGGGAAATCAGCCATTTATCCTTTCTGAACTAGCCCTCTGGTAGTCGCTGTAACCTAAAATCACATACCGCCCCAGAGTGACTGTTCCTTTTTTCTATTAGCTTTACATTTGGAAATCTCACAATCCAGCAGTCAGATTCCAAATGATGTTTTTCTGAATGTGCTGCAGTTGGTGCTCCATTTACAATAGATACATTATTCTATTCTATTCTCCAGCCTGTGAGTAATAAATTCTATTGGTATTAGTCATGTTTTAAATGCTTACCTTTCAAAACTGCATTGGATTCGATAGGCTAATCTTCCAATAGACATGCAGGAAGTTTTCATTGAGGGATGCAGTCCTCACGACAAATTACAACCTGCAGTTCTTTGTACTGCTACACTGAATGCTTTTGTTAGGGTGATGTTTGAAACCTTGAGTGGAGGGAATCAATAGCCACTTAAAGGTAGATTTCAAGCAAACAATAGGTTTCCAGCATTTTGTGAAATCCAAATAACACTACAACCACATTTGTTATCTGCTGTAAGATTCCCATTTCTGACCTTAGCTTCAAAGGTTTTTCTTCTTAGGGGTCTGAGCTCCAACACCTGTGTCAGCATACAAATGACTTGTTTCTCTTTTGGAAAATATATATATTTTTTGCCAGCTGGCATGAGGTGAATATAAGTTTTACTTTGAAGATATCACACAGTGGCACTTGTAAAAAAGCAGTTTTCTCTACAGACTTGCTCACATTAGGAGATGGATTCTTAATCTGTGCTTTTATTCATGCTGTACTGTGTTTAGTGCCCTTTCCAACGACCCAAAAGTGGAGGGTTTTGACTGGTAAGTTGTTCCTTTCTTTTTGCCTTTAGACTGTACAATAACTTTGAATATATGCAGTGATTGTAATCCAGCACTGCAGAGAGATGGGACAAAGAGAATGGTTATTCATATGGAATCAAGCTGCAGAACTTTATGACGCAGGACTGCTGCACCCTCCGTCAAGAGTAGTACTTTACATTCTTTACTAGAGACAGTTAGCAATTCTTTGACATTCTTTGATTTTCCAGAAAATGATAATTGGTCCCCATACTTACAGGGTTTTACTAAGACATCTGTTTCAATAATCTTCCAAAGGAATACAGTCAGTGGGATTCCATGTTGCCAAGACTGTGGGTCCGGGCCAACCAGCAATGAAGACCACCCTGCAGTCTGGAACCCCAGTGACTTTTGGGTTTGCATTTCCAGAATGACACACTGCAAGATTTCAGTTCCATTACAATTTAAGGTTTGGGGCATTTTGTCCCAACTGGGGACATTAACAAATTTCCAAAGCTTAAAAATCATCATGGAATGGGCATTTTTATTTCCAGCTGCCTGTTCTTTATTACTATCTGCTGCTTACTACTCCTAACTCCTCACTTCTTACTCCATACCTGAAGAAGAATGTCTGGCATTCAAAATCTTGTCTAACTCTATCCCAACTATGCAATTGATCCAATAAAAAAAATACACCACCCAAAGAAATTTTTGCCCCTCTCATAATTCCTGGCCCATTATGGTTACAACATCACTCTAACACCGCATTACTACCACAGAAATAGATTAGGAGACAAAAGAATGGCAAGTGCATCTGGCAACACTGGGATAACCTCATTTCCTGTTAATGTAGCAGAAAAGCTATTCTCAGAGCAGTGCAAGAGCAGGCCATGAGACTAAAATCAATCTTAAGTGTGGAAGGAGGAATCACTGTCTAATTCTTTGGCATGGGAAGGATTGCTATGTACCCTAGCTAACACAGGATAATGTTTTTAGATTGATATTCAGTAAGACTCAAAGTTCAATACGGGAGCCAGATGTCAACCTGGAAAAGCAAACTAACTACTCAACATCTGGTAGAAGTACATGCAAAATTGCCTCCTATAGTAAAAAAATACAGCCAGCACCAGAATGGCGAAAAGAACCCACTTGGGGGTCTATTTACTCTCAGTATCTGAGATTAAGATGGGGGTATTCTTGTTTACCAGTTAGTATTTCAAACACAGTCATGAAGTCTGTACGAAACAAAATGCATTTTTACAATGATCATTGTTATATTGGTATCTAGGGATCCCAACTTAGATCAGAGCTCCATTGTGGTAGGTGCATTACAAATAGATAGTAAGAAACAGTCCTTGCTCCAAACAGCTTACAGTCAGGATAGACAAGACTGGAAAGAGAAGACAGATACACAGGGGTATAATCATTTTTCCAGCATCACTCAGAAGAAGAACTTGACACACTACATTGTCCTGATTATATGTTGACCTTTTTTCCCCCCTCAGAAATAACCATAAAAATTGCAGCCAACTTACAGCCAACCATACCCCTTGCAGAAATACTGAATGTTGATTATTGTAATATTTTAGGGAAAAAGCAGTGTTTCCTAAAATTGAATGTGTAAAAGCAGAGTTGACTTATAATCAGAACTTTATGTCGTCTTCTTTTTTTTTTTTTTTTTTTTAAAAAGCATGGATGGTATAATCTGTGACCCACCAGAAAGGCTGCTGACAGCAAGAAGAAAATTAATCCAAAGCACAGGGTACAGGGCTGATAGAAGCTTTTCTTCAGAAAGTTTCTTAAAATGGGTAGCAGCAGGTTTGCAGCTCTCTGAGAGCATGTCTGAAGGGTTGGGAAGCCCCACCTCCCTGTTCTACAATAAAAGAAAGTGTAATTAAAATAATCCTCCCCTTAGTATGCTGGTAACAGGCTCAAATGTGTCAGACAGTCGAGGCCTGATTCTCTCCCATCCTGTGCCTCGCATTGTCACTTATATTAGAGCTAGGGTGGAATGTAAAATCAGATGGTTCTCTTTTATGTATGCTTTGGGCTGGTGTAAAAGGCATATGCCAGGAACAGGAGTAACAGAATATAGTCCTTATTGTTTTGCAACAAGGAAAATTTAGAATAGTTTAAATAAATCTGAGGGCTTTCATTTTTTAATTGTCTTGGGAAATCTGGAGTGCAGGATTTTGTATGCATATCCTGGATAGTGCCCCTGGTCACAGCTGGGGACGGGAGGACAAGGGGGTGAATGATTCTCCTTTTTAATTTAAAACAGTCCACACGTTTTCTAGCATGAGACTCCTATGCAAATGGTTCCCGTGCTGTTTAAACCATTTGGGCTCCTTCCTTATGCTGTTTCTAAGTTTGAAGAATGCCTGCTGGGTATAATTAATATTCCTCCTCCTACACTTACCATTACTCCTGACAGTAAAAATTAAAACATGAGCTTTTCTTCATTCAACCCCAGCCCACGGGAATTTGATACAGTAAATAAAGTTGCTAATAAAACGAAAGGTTTGTAGATCTGCATTCACCCAGGCAAGGTGTAGTTTTCATTCAGCTACCCTGATGGATAAAGGATCTCTCACCTCATCCTGATTGGATGCTTGGCAGTAGCACTGTTTAGCCCTGTTTGGAGAGAAGTGACAACAGACTGCACTGCTGAGCCAGCGTAGACTGTTGATTCAATTGCCTCTCTCGTGGTAGATGCCTGCAGTATTGCTGCAGTCTTCCTTGTACCAGTCGGTGTTGCTATGGGCACTGCTGCCTAGGGAGCAGAGAATAAGACAGGGAATAAAGAGAAGCTGTCCCAGAACCTTCAATAAGTAGCTTAGTTTTATGCTGCATGTTTTATCTTCTCCTGTAGAATAAAGTTTTATTCTTATTCTAAGCATTGTTGGCAGATGTGTTAATTCATGTATTTAAATAGACATTTAACAACCAGGGAGAAGCAGCCTCTAAATATAAATCATTATTCCAAACAGGCTATTTAACATCAGACTAATTCTTTTGCCTTATTAGAGTGTCATTTCATGCACATATCAATTTGGATTAGCAGAAGTAACTTTATAAAAACTTACAAAAGAAGAGAACTCAGGCATTTTATAGGCGTGTCAACCAATTTGTTATAGGTTTACCATTTTAGCCTCCTTTGACTTGTTCACTCATGACAGACAACAGATTTTTTTTTCCACCTTGCTTTGCAGCAGAAGGCCTAGAAAATGATCCATCAAACTGAAAGACTACCACTCAGCCCAGTGGCATCTGACCTACTGGTTCTCAATTCTATAGTTTGATCCTTTCTAGAACTGAAAAAAGGCATGTAGGAGGTAAACACTACCAGTTCAGAGGTCTGCCTCTGCTTCTATACTGCATAGAAATGAGGACCATAATGGGTCTGTGTTGCTCAAGCCAGTTGTTCAGGGAAAAGGATGGAATTATTTATTGGAAATACTGAAGCTCCCTCCTCACACCCTGTGGGAAAAGGGTGTTGCAGGCAAACATGCTTCACCCACTTCTTGGTCTTCAGTGCAACCAGTCTTGGAATGAGCAGCACAATGTCTTGGAAGGAAGGATGGATAAAGCTTAGCTGGTTATAACTCTATGCAGAACACAATGAACAATGTGAGGCACAACCAGAATGACAGACAGTCATCATCTGTTACGCAGGTCCACAAGGAAGGGACTGACTTTGAACAGGAGCACCTTCAGGATGCAAGTTCAAGAAACCCTTTGTAGTTCAGATTTAGAGAGAAACTAACACACTCTTGCTTGCTGTCATCCCTTCAGGATCCGTCACCTGCTTGGGTCTTCAAACCCAGAAGCTGCATCTAAACTTACTGTGGCTAAGGAAGTTGCGAAGGGGATTAAAGAGCAACTGCCACCTTTCACCAGTGGCTATGGAGGGTTTTCCAAATGATGGACTGTGGGCAAATCACCTGAATCACTTTAAGATTGAACTCGGTACATTTATCAGATGGATAGCATGATGGGAGAGGGAGTTCTGGCTCAACAAAAGGTGGGTGTAATATGTGAAATCATGTATTAAAAAACCCTATGGTGGGGGAAGGAGGTAACTTTCTTGTAGTATGGTAGGTCTCTGGTAATCTCATTCTTCAGGATTTCTATTGATTATCTGCAGGGGCCAAGAAGGATTCCCCCTCCCCCTCCTCCCATGAACGTTACTAGCTTTACAGGGGCAAAGGAGACAGGAGGTTTACTCTCTGAAGCACTGGATATTCATCAGAGCTAAGGCTGCAGGTTTTGACTGGTGTGTACTAATAGTCCTGTCAGTACTTTGGAGTCACTGGCCAGAGTCTCTCTCTCTTTTGCTAAGGGTCAGACCAGTTTCCTTCATAACGCTGTTTAGCATTTTCTCCATAGATCAGACTGGCATCAACTGCAGGGCTTTTTACCTTCCTCTATAGTGGAGAGCATGGCCCTTTTCCTACAACCTTCTTAAGCATGTGTTAATCGATGACTGCCCTGTCTCTGCAGTGGCAGGATATTGGCAGTGCCCTCCTCTCCTCTCTTCTACTTTTACTTATGGCATATTATAGGATATTCTTGGTGTTTCAGGTACTGTGTCTCAGTTACATGCGATGGTTTGAAGGGGAAATATTGAAGGTAATCTGGTAAATGATGGCCCATGATCACAGTGCTGAACTCAATGCCTCAGCAGATTCCCTTCTGGTCCTTTGTTCCTAAAATCTTGAATGAGCCATCCTTTGTACCCACTACAGCTTTTTCATAGGCAGTTTTCAGTGCAGCTTTTTACGAGCAGCCTCAGAAGTAGCAGGAAAGAAGCTGATTGGTACAGGCAAGTAGGAATTGCCACAGTGGAATAGTCTGTCCTGCCCACTGCACCCAACAACAGTGGGCCACACCAGGCATTTTGCAAAGGTAAGAATCCATGAAGTAGTGGCAACAATAGGTCTCCCCATTGGAGACTAGGTCTCCCAATCGGCAGAAATCAGACTGCACTTGGAAGCCTGTAGGCTAGTATTCCCTCTGCAGTGCTTTCAGTTTTTACTGTCATAGTGCTGGATATTTTTCCCCAGCCATTTTCAACTGCAATCCCATTTTGACTCCTGCTTTGCTCTGAGCCTCAGTGATCACAGAGGACCAATTCTTCCACTGTAAGCCTGCAGAACCAACTGCACGATCAAGTCACTGGAGATGAGCGAGGTAAATCGAGAAAGGCAGCCCACTTGGGAACTAGGTCTTGTGCATCATAACCAAGTGCCCTAGTCTATTCCTGAAAGCAAATGTGCACTGCATACACAGAACACCTTCTTTAAGGTCTGCAACTGGTCATTCCCCTACTCTCATCCATCATGGGTTTGATACCACCTCACTGGTCTTTCCTAGGTGAAAGTGCCAAGGGCCCTGGTGGCAGGAGTGACAAAATACAAATGCCCCAGTGCAGCAAGCTGATGTAACAAAACAGGAGGAAGCGCAGCTAGAGAAGGTGAAGGATTGACAGCCTTCTGGTTCATCTCCAGCCCCATTCTTTTAAGTTGGCCAGGCTGCCCTGAGTCCTGTCACAAAAGACAGATGGGAAATTCCTTGCAGCAAGAAAGATCTGAACTTTGAAAGGAAGCTGGGTTCAGAAGAATCCCTGCTGCACTGAGCAGTGCCATGGGAGGAAGTGTGTGCAGATGCTGTGGTAGAAGCTGATACAGAGTTACTCACTTACCACTGCTACAACATTTGCAGAAGCTTCTGACTTAGAATCACTATATTTCTACAGATGGGATTGTATTTATACCAGGCACACTTGGCTATGCAGAGAAAGGCTAACAGGACTTACAAGCAAATGGCAAATCCTGTAGAGGTTTTACAGGGGAGCTATTAAATCAACAATATTTCAGAAGGTCAGAGCATGATGGACCCAGTCCGTTCCCAAGAATTCAAGCTATTGGACTGTTTATCCATATGTATTAGCTTTCATCTTTGAGAAAGAATCCTGAAAGAAAGTAGCAAGATTGTGGAAAGGTAGAAGTGAGCAGCTTTGAAACACTCGCAGGGAAGTTAAGAAGCATCAAGAATTTTTATATGGAAGTTGAAGACCTGGAATTGTAAGAGATTCCCCAAATTTCATTTACAGTTAACATTCCTCATAGCTGCCCCTGCTCTTGATAGTGTCATTCTTCAGCGCTGTGGTATATCCGTCTTCAGGAGGAGAGTAGAGACTGAGGAAATACTTTTTCTCCATTGACTTAATGCCAAATCCTGATCCCAGTGAAGTCAATGACACACAAACAAAACTTATTTAAAAATAAGTACTGCAATGGGGCCAGAATGTAGTTCTTAATGCAACATTTATAACACATTTCTTTGCTTTTCTGATGTTTATAGACTTCCCAAAGATATTATAAGAGTGTCACAAAATCCTGAAATAATGAAGCAAAATATGCCTATGTAAATTGCTTTGAAATGTTCTCGCAAATAAGCAGCTTAATAACTAAGAGAATGCAGGAAAAACACATCTGGGCTCACTTGACTTCCACAAGGATTAGTGCATATCCTCCACTCCAGGAGAGCAGGGGCACAACCTGACTTCAGGTCACAACTGGACCCACAGTGGTGGGGGCAGACACAGGGCTCCGTCCCTGTCCCCCATCATCCTTAATGGGCAATTTGCTAGTTATTATATATAGATGTATGCCCTTTTTCATTTTTTAGATAAAGACATTTCTTCATGCGGTTTTCCATGCCCTTGATCTCATTGGTCTCTACTCACTGCACCCTTTCCAGCTCTTAATATTATTTTGAGGTGGCATAAACCATGTACACAGTGGCCAGGTACAGCTGCATCATTACTTTGGACCAGTTGCCATTCCTTATGCATCTTACCCAACTTGCTTTTCTGACTTTGGCATCACATGAAGCTGTATATTATGACGATGCCCAGACCCCTCTCCATTTCATATAATTAACTTTGAACCCTGCAAGGTGTAAACGCAGTTTGAATGTTTCCCTGTGATGTGCACTAATATGCAGGAGTCCTTGAATCTCATTTACTGTGAGGTGTGTCCATCCATCTAGCTCAGTAATGCTCAACTTCTGGTCAGCAGGTGTGATCCAGCACACAGAGTCATGATATCTAGCCTACAGGGCAGCAGGGGCAATTACCCATGCCACTGCTACTCCACTGTCAAATTTCCAGGCCCCGCTGCAAGATGACATGCCACAGTGTGCCATACTGGGCTGGCATGTGGGGCTGTGGCCAGGACTGGGGTGGCAGGTCCAATCTGGCATGCATACATCATGGCCAATGGACCAAACTCGTGCAGTGAATCTAGCCTGTGGACTGCTCAGGGTTGCCAATTCAAGACAATTTTTTTAAACTCATGATTTGCAGACTTCTTATTGACAACCAAACTTTTTTACTGACACTTTACATATTGTAAAATTTAAAAATTGTCTTAGTTGGCAACCCTGCTCGATTGTAGCAATGGTTTTATACCATGCTGCCCCCATCCCAAAGGTCTCCTACTCACTCCCAAATCTTGGTACCCCTGAATGCACCCCATACCATGCTGCCCCCCAGCCCACCTTCCAGACTTACACCCTGCCAGCTCCACCCTTGCCTCCCAGTCTTGGCACAGACCCTCAAAGAAGGACTACTGTCTGCCTACCTGTCACTCCGCAGTGTTACAGACAGACAGGAGGTGCACCAGGAGCAGCAGCAGCAGCACATGGCTGGGGGTTGGGGAAGGAGCCAGAGAGCCCTGAAAAGGGTTCCCTTTAGGGTGCTGCACTCCTGCTTGGACACTAGGTGGTACTGTTGAGCTCTGTGCTTCAACATTGCTTTCAGCTTCTTTTGCAACCACAGAGCTTCAATCAGCTCCGTGTTTTTATGGAGCTGATTTTATGGAGGTGTTTTTGCTTCATGTTTTTACAGACAGCACATTTTAATGGCATTTAAGGACAGGCAATTTTAGCCTGGTTATTTACAAAGTGTCTGTACATTTACTAATAGTTGGAAACCCTGGTACCGACACTGAACCATTTATCCAGCATGCAGCCAGAACAGTTTGGGCACCAATGATCTAGCTCATTTAGGTCTCACTAAAGTTCCTTATTTAGGATATTCAGGGCCAGGGAGGACTGTACCTACCTTTTTGTTATGAAATATTGAGGTCCCTTCCTTAACTTTTGCCAAGATGAAAATTTATTATTTGCCTTTTATCTCCTAACCAGCTTTTGAGCTATAGAGATACTTGGCCTCCCACTGCCCCCTCTCAAAAGAGGTGTTTTAAGAGTGGATGGCTTCCCTCTTTACCCATCTCATTTGGTTAGAGCAGATCATTAAACACCAAACTGGAGAACTGTCTTAGACTCCGGAATGTTCTAAGACATGTCTTGTAATAGCAAGTTATATAATGCTAATGAACCAGAGGCTCTTATATTTTTAGCATGACAAGAATAATTTTAATTGCAACCCTTCCCCTTCAATTAGCACCCCCTTTTAGAGCCAGGAACTCAAAATAAGTCACCAGAAATTACGCAGCAGAAGCAAACCAGAGAAAATTACCATTTTATGGTAGACTCTGTATTTAAGAGTCAGGAAGCATAGCTGTTATCTGCAATAAGACAGACACTTTACTGTATTCACCTGTCAAGTTCCATTGCTTGCTTTCTTGCATTTTATTTATTCTTTAAATGGTGCTATTCCCACAGTAATCCAGTTGCTATAAATTATCCATCTATAGTGCATCACACTTTGCTGATGGGTGTTCAATAAAGAAGGCTAAAATTAAAGAATGGTGGGCTTCAGGTTTTTTCCTCCTTGACTAAATGGGGCAAGTACCTCTGAGATACCTAAATGCCTTTGCAGTGTATCACGCTTCAAGATACACCGTTGTTAAAAATATGAGCACAATTGCTTGACCTCATCGTGGCCTAACACGGAGGGTTTGGAGGAAAAACGCAAAGTATATTGCCTTGACAATTCTAATTGTTCAAACTTGATTCTGTCTGTGTAGCTGCAAAGACCTAATCACACTCACAAAAAAGCCATTTCAATGGGTGTGCTGAATGTGGAGAAATACACAGCCAACAGTGAGGAACAATCATTTTCTTTTTATCCTTGTTAAATAAAGCCAAACAGAGTAAATTAAGTCTGGTTTTAATGAAATTTTTATAAGTATGTAAAGGTCGGTCTAAGCTAATGGAATACAATTTGTTTGAACTCTGTAGTCCTTTTTTAAAATTAATTTTTCATGATCCATTTCAATTTTTCTATTACTGGTAGGTTCATAGAATTCAATTGTCTGACTATGTTGATAGATTTAACCCTTGCAGCTCCTAATAGTTTGTAGGCAGTGTGTGTGTGTGTGTGTGTGTGTGTGTGTGTGTGTTGCGGGGGGGGCCAGGGGGTGTTAGGAGGGAATAGATACTTATATTTTGGAAAATCTACTGGCATTATATCATTTCCTCCCACAACTGATTGCTATGAACCCCACAAAAATGATGGTCTCCCTCTTAAAGTGGATCCTATATAGACAGATGTGCCTCCTGTTCTTTTGCAAACAGCAAAGCTGCCTCACTTATTCTGTAAATGTCAAGGTGCTAATTAATTGAAACTACAGTCAGCTGTGGACAAATCAAGGCATTTAGAAGAGAAAAAAAGAGTCAACAGAAATACAGCAGTGCACACAGGACTGCAGGGTATGTTTTACATAGTCTGCTTACAGCTTCTGAAAGAAGTGGTTGAAGTTTGTGTGATGTCTTACACAAAGAGGATCTGTGTCATACTGATAAGAAGAATTCAACTAGAAATAGAGAGGGCTTATTGTATCTTCTAGTTCAATGCTGTATACCTCTTCAAAGGCCCAGGACACCCAGTGACCAGCTTAATTGTACTAAATAGGGAAGGGGAAGGCCATGCTAAACCCCCAGAAAGCCACAGACTTCTGCTCCACAGCATTCCTCTTTAGCAACTGAAAGGAGTGTATGAATAAGACCAATAAGATACGCTAGGATATTCTGGACAAGATCTGTGTCTGGCTATGCTCTGCAGTAACAGCAAGGCTACCTTAAAGTGAGAAAGACCCAACCCCTCTTAATGTACCTGCACAATAAAGCCCATTTAGTAGCTTTGTAAGATCTAGGATGTTTCCAGCATTTGGCCTCTGGGTGTAGACTCTGCAATGACTTCATATGCATGAGTTGTCTCACAGATTTCAGTAGGACTATTTATATGCATTAAATGTATCATCTTTAGCAGAACTAGGAATTTATTCCTCTATTTCCTTATACTGTATCTAGCTCTTATATAGTTCTTGTCATCAACATATCTCAGAGGGGTTTACCAAAGAGGTCAGTATCATTATTCCCATTTTACAGATGAGGAGACTGAGGGACAGAGACAAAAAGAAGTAAACCCTGAATCTCTGTCCATTTTTACACCCATTAAGCCACATATTAGGCATCCCATTCTGAAAATTGGCATCAAGCAATTGCAGAACTTTCTTCACATTTCCTGTTGGCTGATGCTCTACCTTTACCTCAACCATGCCCTGCTCAGGCCATCCATGAGATTTTAGTCAACATTTTGTAATTATAATTTTTCCTGTTATATTTTAAGCCTCAGGACACAAATGTCACATAAGTCCTCTTTGTTTAGATGGTGTCCATTGACCATTTAATTACATAGTAATTACCATGTAGTGGTTGGGTAATTACATGGTAAGTACCATATCATTACATATGAATACTTCTGTCTTCTTAACCATGGTGAAAGTCACGTGGTAATTACTTTTGGATCTACTAAGTGCAATTGCACAATAATTTACTTCAGCCTGTAATTATCGAGTAGTTATATAGTATTTACCAAGTGTGCCCTATAAATTACCATTTATAAAATGGGCAAGACAGAGGAAGCCAGCAGAATGGCTGATGAAAGTTCCAACCCATACAATTATAGGGCAATAACCACAGAGGACAGCATTTTTTTGCCACGCTGGTCTCTCTGAACCATATGCCCACAGGGAAAAAACAACAAAGACTAACAAAAACTCAAAACCCATATTCCCCGATGTAAAACTGATTTAACCAGCATGGAAAGCCCCTGGGCTTCTTAAGAATTCTAGACTAGTGTCAGACTTGTCTCTGTACAAAGGAGCCATGAAGTTCATGTGAAATCTAAGGAAGCAAGCAAGTTTCTTGTTTCAAGTCTCAGATGACCAAAATTCAAAGTCAGCTGTATTGGCTAATGCAATTAGCTCTTACCTGTTTCATGGCTCACAGGAAGTACTGGGGAATATGGGTATTTAGAGGAGCAAGCAGAGTCAAAGACTGAGGCACCCAACATTTTGTCCACTGAATCCCAGAGATAGCTAATAGCTCCTTTCCCCCTTTACAGGGATATACACCATGGAAACTGTGTCCCAGGTATGGCTGTGGGAAGACTTAGCTGAACAGCTCATTCACCAAAACATGCACTTTCTGGTGAGCCAAAAGTATTTGTGAGTTCAGGCTGCATCTGGCAAATCATTGTAACCGATTGCAGTTTTAATGGTGAGTTTCTTTATTCATTCTCTAAAATATCATTTTTCCCTCAAATTAAAAGACTCCCAAAGAATCCCAAAATCAATTAAATAAATGAGGCAGCAACAAAAAACTTAAACAGTAAGGCTCTACCAAAGGCAGGTGAAACCACAACCAGTAGCGAAATGAGAAGAGGGTGGAAAAATGAAGACCCAGTGAGAACAACAACACAAAAAATATTGCACACTGCAGTGACACTCTTACTCACCAAAATGACTGCTTGTTAAATTTGGCTTTCATGGTGAGGTACTCCTTTATGATCTTTGTATTCTCCTACCATTGCTACATCTTGCAAAATTACTTCTCTTCCAGTATCTACTCTTTCAATAACTTGGAACAACTTTTCTTTTACTCAAGCCTCTTTCATCAACTCAGTTTCCTTCCTCCTTTCCAGGGAGGAGAGGGGGGTGTCTCTCTTCCTCCCACCCCCACTTCTATAACATGATCCAAGCAGCCAATCTAGAACTGCCCCCACCCTCTATTTCCTCTTCCTTCTCTCACTTGCAGGCGAGTTTCTCAGCCCTATCACCATATTGGTTTCCTCCGTTGCAACATTTTCTGTCTCCTCTTATAAGTCTTCCATTTTCCTGTGGAACCCTCTCTAGTTATCCATCCTTACTTATGCCCATGCTTCAGTAAAGTATATTCTGACTGCCCTGTCATCTAGCAGATCCCTTCTTAAGGGAGAACTTGTTTCATACTATTTGTGGTAAAGTGCCTAACCACAGTGGGTAGGCAGGTGACCCAGCAGTGATTTGTTACTTTTGGTTGCTCATTTTTCTTATTGTAAAACAAAATCAAATGTGAGTGTGATACTTTCTTGGTACCAGGAAGCAGGCAGCAGCAGCCAGGCTCTGTGCTTTGCTCCACTGCAGCAGCCGCTGCTGCCTCCTGCAGGTGCCAGTTGAGGCTTGGGCACTGCTGCATGGGGCAGGGGGCTGTGCACCCTGGTCCCTGGCCCTGTAGCTATGGAAGCTGGGGGCCCCTTCTGGCAAGGCTTGGGGGTGGGGGGGACACCAGCAGGGCCAGGGAGCAGGGGCACCAACAGGGCTTGGGGGGCTGTGGCTTGAGACCTGCATTCTGTGAGCTAAGGGGGCAGGGGGAGCTCCGATTTTCCATGATAAAAACCCCAAAATCAAATACAAAATGTACAGGTATTTAGAATGTATTTTATTATAGTGATTGAGGCACTGGTAGGCTTCCAAATTGCTTTAAAATTGTAAATATATCAAGAAAACATTTGGTTTAACTGATACCTATATATATATAGTGGCCTTTCATTTTAATCACAGATTTGAGGCTTTTGCGATTTTTTTTTTTATCAGGGAAAACCAGGATCCCTGGTTACTAGGCTACTATACATTAAGCATCTGGCGTAGATGCACCAAATGTTTAGGGCATGTGCCTCCCAAAAGTAGTATGTTCTGCAGCTCTTGGCATGTAAAGACTGTAGCTAGAAGAGGGTCAAGAAGTTCAACTACATCCAGACGATATAATACAGTTCATTGAAGGAGGGCTGTACTGCAAATGCCAGAAAGACTACAGAGATTAGATGCATAAAAAAGTCACAAAAGTACACCAAAGGCCAACAGTTGAGGTTCTTAGAAACTACATCTGTACTGCAGTCTCTGTGGAGCATAGATGTACTCAAGCTATCATTAAACTAACTAGGGCAGATACCAGTAGCAGTCTAACTAGAGTAGCTAAATGAATTCTTGCAGCCCTCACTGAGCTCTGTGCTGCCATAGCTGGTCTGCTACCACCTGACCTGGCTAGTTCAGTTATGTCAACATTGGGAAAGTACACACATGGACACTACTCATCATTTCTGGTTATAAGTTTACACAATTGTTTTACCTGATACACAGTGGGCACGTCTATGCATGCATTTGATCCAAGATCAGTTTACTTGCAAGTAAACTACTTTGAGTAAATGCTACCAGGAAGGCATCTTCATGTGCAGGGACATGGCAGCAGATTTTCTGCTCATAGCAGCAAATTGGTGCCACTTCCTGTGCTCCTGCAATAAGCTCCTGCTGCCACCGGGGCAGCTCGAGGCTCTGGCTGCAGCTGCCAGCAGCTGGCAGCCATATTGAAAAGGCAGCCCTGCTCTCTGTTCCCTGGCCAGCCACTTCCCTGGCCAGGAGCAGTATAAACAGAACAGCGACAGCATGTGGCAGGTTTCTCCTCACCGCCTCTACCTTCCTGTGCTATGGCTGGGCCCCCAGCCTGCCCCCGGGGCAGGTTTCCCCTCCCCGCCTCTCCCTTCCTGTGCTATGGCTGCTCCAGATCCTGCCCCTGGCAGCAATGACTATCGCCCCAGACTTCTGCTGGCCACTGCACTGGCCTTGCTGGCCCACCATGCCAACTGCTGACTGTCCTATGGCCATCTGGGCCCTCCTGGCTCCCCCACACACAGAGACTGGGTGGCCAGGTGCAACATGCCATCCCAGGGTTGCCACCGCATCACAGCTATGGCCTGGACCCCATCCTGCTGGCTAGACCCCAGGAGAAATGCTGACAATGGGCTGCTGGACACCACCACTGGGAATACCCTCACCCTCCTGGGTCTCTAGTGCCGCTGCCTCTGGGCCTGGTGGACCAGCCAGGACTGGTGGCTGTATGTCATACAGTGCACCTGGGATGACAAGCAGTGGCTGAAGGTGTTTTGGATGACCCAAATCATCTTTTCAGACCTCCTAGGGCAGCTCCAGCCACATTCCTGGTTCCATGCCCTGGGATTTCCCCAGTGCATCAGGGCCCTGAATGGGACCCACATCCTCATCACCTGCTCACCCCACAGGAACCGCCCCTACTACAGCTGTGAATGCTGGCTGGGTGTGCCCATGACACCCACATGTTTCACAACTCTGTCCTGCCAGCCCTGGATCAACTGGACCCCCACCAGACCCACTTTAATTGGTACCTGGGCCAGACCCACACCCTGGTGGAGTGTGCCTTTGGCCATCTCAAGAATGCTGGTGCACCCTCACTGCCTGCTTTGAGTCAGCCAATGACAACTTCCCCTGGGTCATCATCACAGCCTTTGTGCTGCATAACATCTGTGAGGCCCAGGGGGAGCTCTTCCCCAAGGCCTGGGTGGAGGAGGCGTGGCAGGTGGAAGATTCTTGGCAGCAGGAGCACCAGATACAGTGGTAGCGACAGTGGTGGGTCTCCCCCCCACCCCCCAGTGAGGCCCCAGGACCAGGGTATCGCATGCAAGGCACTGGCTGACCATCTCCCCCTGCACTCCCCACTGTAGCCCACCTGGAGAGCCTCCCACAGACCCCCCCATACTCCTTGCATGCACCCCTAGCACCATGCTCACTGCAAACATCTCAGAAGAACAAGAGTTTTTTTATTCTCTTCACATCAAGCAGACCACCCCCCTCCCTTCCTTCCCAACAAAGAGACTCCCCCTCCCGGTCAACAACAGAGCCCCACCACCACCCACCTCACCAACCAACATAAAATACCCTCTTCTCTGTGCAAACTATTTACAGTGTGGTTTGTGTGCTGTCTCAGGGTGTGGAGCTGTCGGGTGGGGATGCCTAGGGGGCAGAGCCTGGGGACAGGCAGCCAGCATCCTGGCCTCTGGCTGTTCCCCTATGGGTGTGCATGCTGTGGTGAGCCTGGCAGGTGAGGGGCTTGCCCAGGAGTGACATTGGCCAGTGGTCCCTGGGGACAGGCAGCTCCCCCTCCAGTAGCAGGTATCTAGGGCCAGCAGGGCTGGCATGTGGTCCTGGCCCCACTGCAGGCAGTTCCAGCTCCATGCCCATATGAAGCCAGGGTGAATGGCGAGCCTGGGCCCAGGTGAGGGACTGGGTGGCGGGGAACCTGGGGAAAGGTCCAGGGCAGGGGCTCCTGGCTGGTGGAGGAAGTGCTGGACCTTATCCAGGCCCATGGGGAAGCCTGCTGCTGGGTGGCAGGTGGCTGCCAGAGGCAGGTGGGATGAGGGTCAGGGGCCAGGCCGTGAAGGCAACTGCCAGGGCCAGGATGGTGTCCAGCACCAACTGGTCATCATCTATGGCCTGCACTGTCCTGGCCAGACTGCAGTCTGCTCTTGCAGGGCCTTCACCTACTCGTGCTGCAGGGCCAGGAGCTGTGCCCATAATTCCCAGTCTACCCCATCCCGTGCCTCCTCATACTGGGCCCGTGCCTCTTTGTGCCAGTCCTGTGTGACCTTGTGGGCCACATCCTCCACCCACCACCTGTCCTGGTGGACCACATCCTCCCCCCCGCCAGGTCCATGCATCTACCAGATGGTTCTCTGACACTGTCAACAGCAGTCCCTGAGGATGGTGTGGTCCTGGATCCTCCTTCTACGGAGCGGGTCCATCCTCCGGGCCCTGGCTGTAGGCGGCGGTGACCCAGAGCCCACTTCCCAGCTCTCAACTGCAGCTTCTCTCCTGTGTGCAGCTACAGGGCCTGCAGAGCCATGAGAAAGAAACGGTTTGTGAGAGTTTGCAACATTTCTGAGATAAGATGCTCTGTACCAGGGGCCGTGCACTGCCTGGCCTCAGATTGTGGGTTGGGTGTGCACAGGTGCCCAGGGACTATGGTGAGTCAGGTGGACAGGCCTAGGCCCAGGCAGCTGCCAGCCGAACCTCCCATCCTTGCTTGCCTCTTAGGGGCAGGTAGGCCACTGGGCCCTGGCCACAGGCAGCCTGCCTCCCCCACCCCACTCATAGGGCAGAGCAAAACAGGCCAGGCTCCTGGAAGTACTAGCTGCTGCAGCTGCAGACCCCACTGCCCCCCACCTCCCCTTGCAAGCCAGTTACTCTCCTGTGTTGCCATCAAGCCCACAGTGTCTGGTTTTAGGGGGTGTGGGGCTCCCAGATGACTGGGGTGAGGTGCCCCCACCATCCCCACAGGTGGCCTCTCTGTGGAGGCACCCCAGGGCCAGTCCCACCCATGCCGGTGCTGTACTGCAAGTGTGACCCTGCTGTACATGTCCCAGGTGCTGCACAAGGAGTTGTTTTCATGGACTAAGGGGTGCCTGACCAAATATGCCATGCTGCTGCTGATTGCCATCATGCCCTGGATGCATCTGCACAACTGGAACAGGACCCTGAGTTTGACAGTGCAGGGGGCAAGCCCAGGATGCCCTGCAACCTCTGCCACCACCTGGAGGGCTACCTGTGGCTGCACTACATGTCCCTGCCTCCTGCAGCTGAGGAGGACTTTGCTACTGGCATTTATATGTTCCTCAGCATGTGGAAGGCCCATGTCCACCTAGCTGCAGGGGTACAGGCTGCTCAGTAAAGGTTTGTACTATCTCCTGCCTTCCTATGTGTTGTAGGGGGGAACCCAGGGGCCAGGGGAATGCAGGCAGGTTAGGCAGAGGCGCGGTGGGGGGAAGTGGCAGGGGCCAGGGGCAGGGAGGGACCTTCCCCCAGTGTGGGGCTTACTATGTAGCCAGGGCTGGTGTGGCTAGGAGGCTCTGCTTGGTCCCAGCTGGTGGCAATGGTGTGCAGCTCCAGGCAGATGCTTTGGATGGCCAGGCATGGTGTATAAGCACCTGGGCAGGCCCCCACTCCACTGGGTTGGAGCTGGTGCTGCTAGTGGGCAGCAGTGACATGGCCAGCTGCACCTCATGGCTGGGGGTGAGGCTGCAGAGCTGTCAGGGCAGGCACTAGCTCATACTCCCCGAGTTGCTGGTGGAGACTGCAGGCAAGGAGCTCAGTGGGATGGGCTGCTGGCACCCCAAGGGGCCCTCTCCCAGTGACATGTCACCATGAGTGCCAGGCCAGGGCAGGGGCTTGGGCAGGCTGCCCATGCTGTTTCATAGTTTCATAATTGTTAGGGTCAGAAGGGGCCTCAATAGATCATCATGTCCGACCCCTTGCCCTGGGCAGGAAAGAGCGCTGGGGTCATATGGCCCCAACCAGGTGCTTGTCTAGTCTCCTCTTAAAGACCCCCAAGGTAGGGGAGAGCACCACCTCCCTTTGAAGCCCATTCCAGATTGTAGCAACCCTTTCCGTAAAGAAGTTCTTCCTGATGTCCAACTTAAATCTGCTCTCTGTCAGTTTGTGGCCATTATTCCTGGTTATTCCAAGGGGTGCCCTGGTAAACAGAGCACATCCCATTTCTTGCTGCCTTCTCCCCCCCAATTAATTTGTAAATGGCCACAAGATCCCCTCTCAGCCTTCTCTTGCGGAACCTGAAGAGATCCAGGTCCCTCAGTCTCTCCTCGTAGGGCCTTACCTGCAGGCCCCTAACCATATGAGAGGCCCTCCTCTGGACCCTCTCAAGGTTATCCACATCCTTCTTGAAGTACAGTGCCCAGAACTGGATGCAGTACTCCAACTGCAGCTTGACCAGTGCTGCAAAGAGGGGAAGTATCACCTCCCTGGACCTTTTCGTGATGCACCTGGTAATGCATGATAGAGTGCGGTTAGCTTTACTAATGACTTCATCACACTGATGGCTCATATTCATCTTGAAGTCAACTATGACCCCGAGATCTCTTTCTGCTGTTGTGCTGCTGAGAAGGTCCTCCCTTGGCCTAGAGGTGTGTTGGTGATTCTTCTCGCTAGATGCAGCACTTCGCACTTGTCTTGTTGAACTGCATCCTATTCTTTTCTGCCCACTTTTCCAACAAATCCAGGTGGACCTGGACAGGATCCTTTCCCACAAGTATGTTTACACCATAATTTTGTGTCATCCATGAATTCGGACAGAGTGCTCTCCATTATCTCATCCAAGTCAGTGATGAAGACATTGAATAGCACAGGTCCAAGGACTGAGCCTTGGAGGGCCCCACTGCCCACATCCTTCCAGGTCAATACCGACCCATCCACCACCACTCTCTGGGTGCAACCCTGAAGCCAATTTGCTACCCACCTGACTGTGTAATCATCTATGTTACAGCCGCTCAGCATGTTTATGAGAATAGGATGAGGTACCGTATCAAAGGCCTTCTTAAAATCCAAGTAGATGACATCTACCTTGACTCCTGCATCTGAGCATTTTGTGACCTGGTCATAAAAAGAAACAAAGTTAGTCAGGCACCCTCTCTGGGTCCAACCCTGAAGCCAATTTGCTACCCACCTGACTGTGTAATCATCTATGTTACAGCCGCTCAGCATGTTTATGAGAATAGGATGAGGTACCGTATCAAAGGCCTTCTTAAAATCCAAGTAGATGACATCTACCTTGACTCCTGCATCTGAGCATTTTGTGACCTGGTCATAAAAAGAAACAAAGTTAGTCAGGCAGGATCTAGCTGCTGTGAACCTGTTTTGGTTCCCCTTCAGTATTATTTTTCCTGCTGGTCCCCCATAAATGTGATCCTTGATAATTTTTTCAAAGGTTTTCCCAAGGATAGAGGTGAGACTAACCGGCCTATAATTAACCAGATATTCCTTCCTCCCCTTCTTGAAAATAGGGACCAAACTGGCCCTTTTCCAGTCCTCTGGGACTTGACCTGAGCACCATGAGTGCTCAAACAGCCACGCCAGCAGCTCTGCTATGACACTGGCCAATTCCTTCAGCACCCTTGGATGAAGATCATCTGGGACTGCCGACTTAAACACATTCAGCCCCTCCAAGTGTCCCTTTACTAGGTTGGGGCTGATCGTTGGTGGGCTGGTGTCCCTCCTGTGCCTATCTATAATGCAATTGGGAGATTTGTCTTGATCCGAGTACAGGAATAGAGGCAAAAAACTCATTGAAGAGTTCAGCCTTGCCCCTCCTATCTGTCACCAATCGCCCTAGCCTGTCCTGTAGTGGTCCTATATTACCCTGTGCCTTGTTTTTGCTCCCCATATACCTGAAGAAGGACTTTTTGTTGTCTTTAATTTTTGTTGCTGCAATCTGGGTCCTGAGGCACAAGGATCTCTGCCAGTTGCTTCATAAAGGGCAGGGATTTATGGGCACTCCTGACTGATGATTGTGGTCAGTGATGGTGACCCACTATGCCCACAAGGCCTTGACTTTTATACAGCACTGACACCCATGCTCCTGCATCTGGCCGGACAGCCCCTCATACACATGGGCATTGAAGCACCCACCCCATGAGACCTGGCTCTGCACCTCTGCCTTGCCCCACAGTGCCACAAAGTTGCTAGTCTCTTCCTGTGACCAGTTGGGGCCCTGGGAGGTGGGCACTGGCGTGGGCGATAAAGCCATCAGGGCTCCTGTGCAGGCTCTCCAAGCCTCCACGTGGCTGTCCCTGTGCTGCTGGGCCTGGTCAGCTGCCTGCAGTGCCCAATGAAGAGGTATGGCACAGGACTTGCAGCCGTGTAGTGAGGCAATGCCCCACAGCACCTGCAGGCTCTGGGCAGGCTGCTGGGGGTGGTCTGCAGGCAGCTGGAGCTGGGCCCGGTGGCTGGGAGCTGCCTGCAGTTGGGCCTTGGTGCTGACAGGCCTGGCAGGAGACTGGAGCAGCCTTAAGGCCTGAACGATGTGGGCGTGACAGCTGCGTGGCACTTCAGTGCCAGGCATCAGTGCTGAGGTGTGGGCAGGCTGGTGCAGCTAGCCTGTGGCCTGCCCAGGGGGACACAGGGGCCTAAAGTGGCCTCAGGCACCCTGCACATGCATCCCAAGGCCCAAAATGCCTGCAGGCTTTTAACAGCCTGAGACTGGGACTGCCATAGAAGTGGTCCAGCCCTGGGGCAGGAGAGGCTCACAGACCCAAAGCCCTGGGGCTAGCCTAGGCTGGCTCCCTAATGGCAGGGCTGACTGGGAGCAGATTTGCTCTCAGTTAGCATCTACACGTGTGTTACTGCACAGTTACTACTTGTGAGTAAATTTGCTATTTGCATTTGCAGGTAGCAGATTTACTCGTGAGTAGTATCATTTACTGTGCAGTAAGTGTGTGCACATGTAGATGCGTGCACTTACTATGCAGTAAATTTCGGTACTGCTCAGTAAAGCATCTCATTGTTCTGAATAGATATAATATGGGAGGTAGCTTTCTCTTTCAGCTCTTCAGTGCACCTAGAAAAAGAGCCAGTCCTTCTAAATGGTGAAATCAGGGCATGTCAACTGACAGAGTACACTGTAACACAATACAGTGCAGAAAAATAAAAGGCCACACTGTTTGACCATTTACTACTTTGTCCCATTAAATCCATACTTTTTTGGCTCATATCCCTCACTAGAATCTGGATACAGCATACATTAGTAAGGAAAATGCTGTTTGTCAGTCTACTTGTGAATACCATTTATTTATTTATTTATTTAGCATGACATTTAACTTAGGACATATGTATAACCAGGGTTCATTATGCACAAGAATTCAAATTTAGCTATACTGTCAAGGACTAATATTTCAGTATTGCTTGGAGGTAAAGACATGTTTGAACAAGATCTTTGAAAATCTGTTTCGCAAGTGATTGTACTCAAATGTGTTGTGGGGACAGGGAGGAGCAGGAAAAGACATCACAAAAATATCCGAGAGCCTCTAATATTTCACAAACTGCATGAAGTTGGTAAACTACTCTTCTACTGCAAGTGCCCTTCCTTGATGACAGCACTGATGTTGATGCAACCTGAGAGAAAGCCAACAATTCCCCTCTCAGATGGTGAGAAGGCAGGTGGATTTGTCTCCTCTTGTCCTAGAAATATATTAGATTTCAAGTTGGAATAGCTGCTATAGTCATCTTCCGTCACACCTATATTCCCAACAAGATGTAGAGCTCTAATATAGTTAGGTCACTGGTTTAATTTCACATAAAAACTGTATGTGTGGAGGCTGTACAGTTCCTTATGATGTGACAAATCATTGCTGTAGGCCATTAGCAGTGGATGTGATGTGTCCATAGCTTTCCATTGGAGACAGGGAACAGAATTCACGACGCACTACATGCACCGCTGCAGGTCTCCAAAAGACTCTTGCAGACCAGCAAGAATTGACAGTTTTAAGTCTCAAGTGCTAGACAATATTAATTCCTGACTGTAATATTCCCTAGTTTGCTAATGTATATTCCCTTGTTTAGTTTATAGTTGTCTGAAGTTTATAAATGCATTTTTCCATACCCGAGAAAGGGTTGTACAAGTAGCCTACAGCCACAGGGATATCCTGTAATATTTAATAGTGCTTGTTTGTACTACAGCAGCACATCAGGCCTCAATTTCTGGCTGAGGCTCCTGTTGTATTAGACAAGGCTGGATGTTGCTTAGGCCATGTGGAGGGACAGCAGAGGCAGACTGGAGATAGGATAAGTGGGCTAGTTAAGTCTCCTGCACAAGTCCTTATGTAGGGGCATGAAAAGGCCAGCAAGCACTGGAGCAAGGCACAGGGGAGCTCTTCTGTAATTTCTAATTGTACATGGAGGAAGAACTTGCATATTCCTCTACACAGTGTTTTACTCTTGCTTTGTTTGGAGTAGGTGCCCAGCAGGCATTAAACCAAATGGGGGCACATATATGCACAGCATGTAGGAAAAGTAACATTCAAGAGAAAGTATACTATAAACTAAAAGGGTTGGTCATTAGCTGTGACAATTCATGCTATGGACACTATTAGATTTCTAACTGCAAAGACTCCATTGCAGTAGTAACATATGACAATGCTTTTACTCATCACACATCTACTGATAGAAAAAAGTTTTGAGCTCTTGAGGAGAAAAAAAAAAGTGCAAGGGGATGGATAAGGCAAAACAGAGAAAAAAATTTTCCAGGCAAAAGTGATACAAGCTTATTGTTTCTATCTAAAGAGTACAACTGCCATTTAAGATGGTTTAAAGCAGGGGCGGACAATTATTTCTGGTGAAGGGCCGCTTAACGAAGTTTGGTGAACTTTCAAGGGCAGCATAGGTAGCCCTGTCCCTTGACAGTTGCCTTGCCCCCTGGTCACCATCTTGGGACCGAACATCCCCTAACCCCTGACCTTTGCCACTGGAAATCCCTCCCCTTGCCCCCCAGAAATACTCCTTTGGGAGGGGAGGTTGCCATCTTAGAAGCAGAAAAAAACAAACCTAAAACTCAAACACTTACTATAAAATATTTTAATTTTATTACAAAAATATTTTTGTCGTGATTTGTGATTGTGTATTGTATATAGAGGTGATTGCATAATAACTCAAAATAAATTCTTAGTTTTTTTATATTGTGTGTGGCGGGGTGTGTATGGTATGTGTGTGTATGGTGGGTGTGTATGTATTGTGGGGGGGTGTGGGTTGTATGTGTATGGTGGGGCAGGGGTGGGTGGGGGTGTGGGTATGGTGGGATGTATGGGGGGGGATGCATGTGTGTGTATGGTGGGGTGTGGGGCTGTGGCTGTATGTGGGGGATAGGGTATGTTGGGGGGTTGTGTGGCATTTGTGGGGTGAGGGTGTGTGGCTCTGGAACACACGGTCCTCTCCTGAAGTCAATGCAGGCAACACTATGATGGGGGTATGTGGTGTTTGTGGGGTGTGAGGGAGGGTGTGAGGGGTATGGGGACCCCCTCTATGCTCCCCCATGGCACAGCAGCAGGCAGGGGTGCCTGCACATCATGGCCAGCACTGCACATTATGGCCAGGAGGACGGCCCCCCGCCCGGGCGCCCC
>NW_005841941.1:1709109-1737865 GCF_000455745.1 Alligator sinensis
TATTGCCGGCACTCCTCACAACCACGCGGCAGGAGAGGGAAGCCCTATGCATTGGAGCCGGCTGCCTTCCCCGCCTCAGCCAGGTCCAGCATGTGGGGCTTCCCTTCTGTGCCAGGTGAGTGTGGAGAGCACCAGCAATAGAGACTGCCCAGCAGGGGGCTGTGCTCCTTGCCGCAATGTGCAGCACTGGCTGAAGCCAGGCACCAGCACCAAGCACAAGCTCCTGGAGTGCCCCTGTCTGCTGCTGCTGCTGTCCCTGCTGCCTGCCAGGGCTGCACACCATGGGGGAAGTGTGGGAGGGGTCTCCACACTCCCTCATCCTCTCTCACACCCACACACTGCCCAGTTGAGCTGTGCTCTGCCACCATCCCCCAGGCATGGGCTCCACGCTGCTGCCAGCCCCAGCCCCATGCTCCTGCTCAGCTGCAGCCCTGTCCCCACCTCCTGCTTCCCTACCTGCTGTCCAAAGGGACCTGGAAGCCAGGGAAGCCTGCAGCAGCAGCAGCCCCACCTAGTGCTTCTGCCCACAAGGTTGGGAGCAAGGCATAATAGAGTATGTTGGGGGCAGATGTACACATGGGCACCTCACTCCCACCCTAGTGGGAGGAAGGGCTGGGCAGGGCACAATTCATTGGTGGGCACTATGGGTTGGATGAAAGTGCCTCATGGGCCAGATGTGGCCTGTGTGCTGGATTTTGCCTGCCCCTGGTTTAAAGCAAATGTCCTGGCAACACAAATAAGCGTCCCAGAAAGTGTCCTCCACTTTCCCCTGCTCATGGGCCAATGCAGTCATTCTGTAACTAATGGCAGCATTGACAGATTATTTCTTGAGCACGAATCCTTTTAGGATGGATGACAAATAAGTGGAGTCAGCGAGATCTTCCATTGCCCTTTGCAGGGTATTTTTGTTCCACATTCTAGTATTACCTAGCTCGAAGTCTCACAGCTTTGCCTATTGGAGTTCTGGTGCGTGTATTTTCACCTTCCCAAAGCCAACTGATTTAGTGGATTTTTCCTGAAAAATTACGAGGCAAATGAGGGCTCTGACCCATGACCATCATCCATCACCACTTCTGTTAATACGGCATCTCATTAGAACTTGGAAGTGGTTTGCTTCAAGAGTTGCTCAGTCTTTTCCAAGTCTGAGGCAATTTTTCCCTCCTTTTGAGATTTTAAAAAGAGGTTTCGCAACAGTCACAACCTCATCTTTCCATATTTAGACTGCCTGGGCCTCTCACGTTGCATGAAAGTGAAAGTCATGCTCGGCAGCTCAGAACAAAATAGAGGCACAGTGAGCTCAGCTTCAGAAGTCATGAAATCTTCACCCCTAATGAGCCTGCACCCTCCTCTGCCAAGTCACATTACCACTCTCTGGGCCCCACGCTAATCTCACAGCATTTTCACTCTGCTGTAATTCCATCTATTTAAGTCTAATTACTCCAGATTTACATTTAAGCAAGATCAGAAGTAAGTCTGTTGACTCTATAGTATAAAGCGCTGCCAGCCATAAAGGAGAGATGCAGCGCTACTGCCAAGCGCTTGAAGGTCTTTGGTTCTGTTCCTCACTAGGGGAGTTGCTGTACCAGTCTTAAATGGGATTCAGCTCTTGCCAGTAAGAAACCTCACCCACCCACAGTGTGAAGGGAACCGTTATTCCAAGTAGATGCAGTTGCAGTTTTCCTGACTGGCTCTGTCATCTTATACCAAAATTCTTAAGGAACAGTTGAGCAAGCATCTTTTCCATCCTTCAGTCCATGTGCTCGCCTTTCTGGGATTTGGTCACTGATGAGCACAACTCTACAAATGTATGCTTAGTTCAAGCCTTCTCTTCAGCCATGGCTGTTATTTTCACAATAGGTCTTTTCTAGAGATGCAATGCTAATTGCATTATATTCATTCATATATTCAGTAGAGCAGTAAGTCACATACGTTATGGAGTCAGCAGAACCCATCTATCCCCTTCCCACCTACTAAAACCACCAGTCCACGATAAGAATGATTGAAACAAAAGCTGGAGTCACTGTTGCCCATGGAATGCTGCTGTTTCACAAGCAGGCCTATTTTTGCAACAACATACAGCAAGCCCCAGAATTAGCAACATGTAAAGATTTAAAAAAATAGTACTCAATGTCACTTAGAAAGTGATCAGCCTTGATCATTACCACAAAAATAGCTTTGTGACAAGCAAGAGTCACACAAGCACCAGGATAGCAATCAGACTCTTCTTCCTGTGTGAAAGGTGTCACATAGGAATAAAAGTGCTGTCCTGGGTCAGACTAGCCAGGTCCATCTAAACCAGCATTCTCTCTCTGACAGTGGCAAAAGTGGATGCTATAGAGGCAAAGCATCAAACCACATATCTCTAGAGTGATCAATTGCCTTCCTGGTCAATATCCTCCTGACATTCGCCATTATTGGTTTAGAGATGCTGGAGGAAACATCTCCAACCATTCTGTTCAATAACTATTAATAGATCTGTCATCCATTAATTTATACAGTCCCTTTTTTTAACCCAGTTATACTATCTGCCTCCACCACTTCTTGTGGCAATGAATTCCATAGGTTAACTACCCAGTTTTCTACCCAGGAGAACTTTTACAATCTTTTCGTGATGAAGGGTGTTTGTGCCCAAAAGCTTGCAATTAAAGAATTTTTTTTTTTTTGCAAAAATCTTGCTGGTCTGATAAAAGATATCACCTCTACCATGAGCCCTGATAAGTTAACTACATGTTGCATAAAAAAGTACTTTCTCTTGTTAGTTTTATACCTGTCACCTACTAGTTTCAGTGAGTACACCTTAGTTTTAGCATTCTGGGACTTGGGGAACAACAACAGTTTCCTGTTCATTTGGTCCGCACTCTTCATGATTTTATAGTCCTCTATCATATCCCTTCCCTCAGTCTTTCCAAATTGAATAGTCCTGGCCTTTTTAGTCTCTCCTGGTATGGCAACCACTCCATACCCGTGATCACTTTGGTTATACTTTTCTGTACCTTTTCTAATTCTACTCCATCCTTTTGAGATGTAGAGCCCAGAATTACACAAACTATTCAAAATATAGGCGCACCATGGATTTGCATAGTGGTATGAGGACATTCTCCCTTTTGCTTCGAATTCCTTCTTAATGATGCTCAATATTTTATTTGCTTTTCTGGTCGCTGCTGCACACTGAGCTGACGTTTTTAGAGAACTATCTACAATGACTCCAAGGTCTCTGTCCTGAATTGTAACAGGTAGTTCAGAATCGAGCACCGTGTATGTATAATTGAGGTTATTTTCCCCAGGGGCATTATCTTGGACTTGCTGACATTAAAGTCCATCTGCCATTTTTTGCCCACTAATTTAGCTTTGTGAGATCTTCCTGCAGCTCCTCTCCATCAGCTTGGGACTTGACTACTCAGAATAATTTGGTATCAAATCAGTGATTCAGTAAGAGTCAATCTATGCTTATAAGCAACAGTTTCAAAAGCTTTTGTGACTTAGAACCCGTCACTTAAATGCTTTAAGCAATTTTATCTTTAGTCTCACTGAAGTAATGAGACTTCAGAACCAAAGGCCCAAATCCTCAGAAATGTTTACTGGATCACTATTAACTTTAACAGACGGTAGGCACTCAAGTACTTCTGAGGATCTGGGACTTAAGACGTTCCATGTTCAAGAGTCAGTAAGGCATTTAAGTCACTTAGCTATTATTCATTATACAGGTGCCGGATGTCTGCTCCAATGCATGCTAATTAGCACGTGTCAGAGCAGACCCGATTAATCAAGTCTGCTGGAGTGGGTTATTTAACGTGCTCCAGCAGCCTCCATGTCATGTCTATTCAGTGTCCCCATGCTTCAGAATGGTGGTGGGGGTGATTTAACTAAAGTCCATCAAATGAGCTTTAGTTCAAATGCACCTGCTGCCATTTTGAAGTGTGGGATGCTGAAGACACATGATGCTGCAGGCACTATAATTAGAGTGGCTCTTAGAGCCACTCTAATTAAAGTGCCCTTCTGGCCTCTCCACTTCAGAGTACATGTATAGCCATAGGAGCCTAAATGCTAAATCAATTTTGAAAGAGATAGTGTTAAACAATTCCAGGCTTCATGGCATCACCCATGCCCACATTTAGGTAACTTAAACTAAAAACCAATTAGAAAATCTAGCAATGCTAAAAGAGATCATTATTAAAGACACCTAGTGAATGGGCTCATCCACAGGTCCATAAACCACATCTCCAGCAAAAATGCCATACAACCACTAGTTTATGCCTCACAAGATTTGATGAACTGTATATCTTCCCCATCTTGTGTCCTATGCTAGCTTTACCTAGTTTTGTTACTTACCAAGAAAGTTCTGTTTTACTACTAGAATTTGAGGTCTCAGGGGTACATTTTTAGTCTATCCAAAGACACTAGGCCAAACCTTTGTAGTGTTTACACAGTCAGAAAGATACCCACTGACAAGAGTATTTCCTGGGTGACAGGGCAGGGGTTAGCCTGTAAATATAAGCGTTTCATATTTTGAACAAAAGAAAAGAAAAAGATTGAAATGAGACTGACGTTCTAGGCTGGTTTGGGACCAGTGACTTCTGGTTCTAGTTTGCCAAGTCCAAATAAAGACGTGAACAGTACAAAAAGCTGCTTCTGCTGGGAAAAATACTGGGGGGGGTAAAAATGAGGACTAGATAATTTACACACCTCATTCTTGCAACACTACTGCAATCAGAGCTTTGCACATTTGCCCTCATTGAGGATCTCACTCAAGAGTTAGAGGAAAAACACTGGTACAGCAAAGGTACTTTTAAGCATCAGGATATAAGACTTCTATTGAAAAAACACAGGCAACAGCAGCCCCTTACTTTCCATGAGAGTGTTAGGAAAATGTCCTGATATGCTGAAATTAAACTATAACAGACACCCAACTCTTGTGACTGCAGCAAACAAGTGTATTTCATTGCTAGATTTGGAGAAGCAAGCATCAATAAAAACGCAGTTGATCAGAATCAGAAAATTTAGAGAAATGAAACAAGTTTACTGTCTTTAAGTCAGCATCTGTAGCATTTGAGGAAAGACTGACCAACATGGGAGACTAATAAAAGGCATTGATCCATCTTATTTAGATAATGTGCACCCATTACAGACTGCCTCAGATCTGCTATCCTCCAGCATCACTTGGATGGGTCAGCCTCTTGATACTACTCCAAGGAAATCTTTTGCACAAGGTCTTTAATTCTGTTTATTATTCATTGAATTACAGGTCCCAATTCAGCAAAGCACTTCAGGATGTACTTCAGTCCCATTACCTTCAGTGGAGCTTTAAACATGTAACTTAATCCTGTCTCTGTCAAGCAAGGTACTTAAGCCAGCTCTTACCTCAACCCACAAATAAGCAGGGCCTAACTATCCAAAGAGATAGTCTGTAACTGCCAGCCCTGCCAACTCATCTCAATGTAGGGCAGATCCTTAGCTAGTGTGAACTGCTGTAACTTGACAACAAGCCAGTGAGTTACAATTAGTAAGGATCTGACCCTGAGTCTGGATATAAAGCAGACTTCTTTTCACCTTATAAAAAAAATCCCCAGCAGAGATCGTACATTAGGAACACCCTCACAATTCTGTTGATGAGATATTAGAATCAATTTTACACTTTTGTAGCACTGCAGGGGCAACCAAGCCAAGTACAGAAAGTGACAAAAGGCTTATTTATTGCCATTATGGCTACAAATAGGATGTTAAGTAGATGCAGTAGCAGTCAATTGATTAAGATGACATGTTTCTTAGGGTCATTTTTCCATCCCATACTACTTTATACTCCTACTGCACTTTACTGTCAGGATAGACAGCATCTCTCTGGACTCCCTGCCTTAAGCCTGACAATAACCGTATGTTGCAGTTACCAATTGTCCTGAAGAGCTGAGGAAGTAGGATACAAGTAGGATACACTCCAGAACTCTGGACTTTTACGTTCATTTGACACAATAACTTAAGCATGTGCTTTATTTTAACAGTCATTGGAACTTAAGCACAATGTTAAATTGTGGTCTTTATTAGACCCACCTGTCTCTGTTTTTAGACAGAATAATTGATTAAGACTGCCTGGCTCTCATTACAAAAGCCTGTAATCATTTGCCTATATCATTGCCAAACTTTAATTATTTGGGCTGAACTGGTTGGGAAGGTGAAGGTCAGCAGTCAGTGAGGGTGGGAAAACAGATCTGATAGTGAGTTAATGTTTTTTATGGGGGGGCATTGTTGTGGGGAAGGGGGACAAGTTTTAAGCAGGGAGACTGAAACTGAAGGAAAAGATTGAGCAAGGAGCTTAGGGACAGCTACTAGCGACTGTAGGGGAGGGTGGGTAGTCAGAGACTAGAAAAATGGATTAGATGTGGAGCAATCCCTGTACGGAATGAACTGAAAGCGGCTGAACTTGTGATAAAAGGCAGGGAAGGAGCAGGTATGGTTGTAAAAGGAGACAGGGGAGCTAGGTTAGAGGATGGGGCTAAGGAGTGCCTCTCTAGACCATCTTTACCTCTGAAGCCTGGACTCAAACCCGCCATCCCCAAGTCTCATTATTGGTCCACTGTCAGCAGATATCCGTGGCAAGTGTCCTGCACTGGACTATACAGTAGGAAGAAGGGGTCATCCACCATTAACTCAGGGTAGGGGGTTGTGCAGCTGACATAAGCCTCCACTTGGTGACAGTCCATGATGCCACAGAGTGAATTTCTGGACTCATTTTAAAAGCCAAGGCACTTGTAAAGCCATACAATAAGAACATTATTAGGGCTACAAAATTAAGCCCTCAAATTAAGAAATACAAAGTGCTACCGCTCAGCGTTCATATGTCCTTGGCCCTTTTACCTTAACAGCCACAAAACCCCCTTTTCAGAGGAAGGCAAGGGAACACAGGCCTTCTCAGGGCTCCAATCCAAGGATGCGGCGCTAAGCAAGTAGAGACAGGTTATGCCAATCCCTTCCTGTTTGTAGCCTTTTCTTCCCATGTTACTCCTTCCACAGATCTTCTCAGCCTGTTGCCTCAGTGGGTCTGGGCTGAAGTCTTACAGCAACTGTTACTAACTGACTGCACGGTTACATGTAGAGAAGATCATGAGGTCTTCATTAAGCCATTTCCAGGCTGCTCCTGTGCAAGTTCAATAGATAACACATAACACCTATAATATCTGTCACAGCTTCACCACCTGATCACTGCAGATGTAGCTCAGCCTTCTCTTTGACACTCTCTCCAACCCTTAGCCTTCTACTGGCTCCTTCCTACAGCCCTTCAGTGGTCTGCTCCAAAAGACTCCCTGGCCCTCACCCTCCATTAATCTCTGCAGCCTCTCAAATCCCTTGCTTCCCTGATCCCTGGCCTAAACTCTGAACTCATCAGAAACCAGAGAGCAACTCGCTCTTGTTTCCACCTCTCTGGCTGCTATATACAGTCCCGGGTGTGAATGGACCCAGATGTGGGTATGCCCATTGCTTTAAAGGACCACCCACCCAGTGCTATCCCAGCATCCAAGTAATAGGGAAAAAGACCTTATTACATTTCCCAGTGTTATCCTGCTAACTCTCCTCTCTGCCCCCGTCTTCCCTGCCTGCCCTGTCCCTCCAGCCTACCAGGAGCCCTGCATTTTCCACAGGCAATCTTTCTGCTGGCAAGTCACCATCCAGCTGTTAGCAGTGGCATATGGGAAAAGAGTGTGGAGAGGGTCCTTGTCACAACCCATCAAGGCTCCCTGTATTGGGGCCATCACTTCTTGGGAGAGGCTTGGTGCTTCCTGTCTAGGGCCCCAGAGCACATGCAGGGTGGCCACCCATTAGCGTAGTGAGTAGGGAGTGCTTGAAACAGCACCAGCACCACCACTACTAGTGACTCTAACAACCCTGTTTACTCTTCTCTATCTCTTGTCACCACTTGCTGATCCTGGTGGAGGCTAGGGACACCCCCCATCTTATGCTTAGTTTAGTGGGAAATTTCCATTTTCAACAGCCATTAGGGAGAGTCTTTGGAGAATGAGACACAAGTGATGTCAGCTAGTGTTGGGGAAGGTCCATCTTATGAGAACTGCTCCTCCCCTTGTTTCCCAGTTCCCTTTAGCTGATGCACTTTTGTCCATACCCAGGGAACCTGTCCCTGCTGGCCCCTCCTCTGCATCCCAATCAGTTTTGGTTGCAAAAGCAGTTAAGTGCAAGTCATCTATCAGCTGGTCTACTGGTCTCACACACACTTTCTGCAGACTCCACTACCAAGCCTGCTGTTGAGTTCCCTGGGAATGCCCAATGTGGGGAGTTGTCTGAGAAGGCAAATGGCTGCAGATGGTAATGACACTGTCAAGATCATCCCTCCACAGCAAGCCCTCTTGAAGAAGATCCCTCTCCACCATCAATTCTCTCAATAGGGCCAAAGTGAGACTTGCCTTGATTGTTGACAGAAAGTTAGACTCTGTATCAGGGGCCTGGCAGCCATTTTTTAAAGACTGGGGCCCTGGGTGTGATGCTGTAGCTCAGAGACAGGACAATCTTTTACCAAAAGGCCTTAGTCTTGGTCAGTGTTTCTCAGCCAAGGTGCCATGGCAATATTAACATAGTTAGGTGTGCAAAAACCTATGCTATTCACAAGATAAATCCAGAAACTTCTTCAAATAAGAATCCAGTCAAAATCATTTTGACCTGTTTTGGTTTTTTTTTTGGGGGGGGGGGGTATGGTTTTTTTAGTTCTTTGTAACAGAAGAACCACTCTATTGTTTTTCCATAGTCAATAAATGAGTGAAAGCTAAGAGCTGGCACTTTCCAAGGGGTGCCTTGAGTCCAGTGCGAGGTGTCTTGAGTCTGAAAAGATAGACTCAGTACCTAGACCAGTGCGTCTCAATCTCAGTGCACCAACCATTGCCTCAGTAGTCTCTGGAGCCAAAAAGATGGAAGGGAAGGTGCTCCAGGCAGTCAGTTCCATGCACTGAGATGTGCACGCTCACATGCGCGCGCGCGCACACACACACACACACACACACAGAGTCTTTTTTCCACCTTCACTCCCCCAGTTCACGTATTGTGTACATAGAGAGGAGAACTGGATGCTTCACGAAGCTGTATGCAGCCTGCTATCCTCCTGCTATAAACCTTGATTGAGACCATTAACGATTTTGTGGCAAGAAGTGCAATTTCTGACTCTGATGTACTCAAATTAGAACTGTCTTGTTTGCTTGACAAGAGATGAAATCTTCCTTTATTGTGGAGATCAGATTTGCTCTTCTCAACTGAACAGCAGCATTTATTCTATTTTATGGTTCTTATATCACCTTCCTCATAGTGTTAGAGGGCCTTCCAGTTGCGCATTAAGTAATATGACTTACATCTGTCCCATGTGGCTTCTTCCTTTTTTCCTTCTCCACAGAAGCATAGGGACTGATTCATTTCTATTTGATTTGATTTTATTATTTAGTATTATAGGAGGAGTTGGCGGGGACCCATGTATTTATGTTGCCTAAAGCTTTCCATCATAAAAGATTTGTGTGACCTTTTCTTTAGAAAGCTTTAACAGCTCCGTTGTTTGCAACTGGCCGTGATATTCAGTGGGAAGAACCCCCTCAGGCTACAGATGTGCCTTTTCTCTGTTCTGTGAAATTCCATTCAGCGTTAGTGGAGATGTTAAAAATCACCCTTTCCTTTCCCTCATTTGCTTCCCTAGGGAACTGTGTTACCATAGGCCATGCATTGGACAATGAGAAAGTGTGCGTGGTGGGGAAGATCCCCACTTAGCTGGAAAACCTGACTTCTCCAGCCGGCCTGGCAGTCTCTCAGAGTTACTGAGCTTTCTAAAAAACCTGGCCTAGCAGCAGAAGTGGTGTCAGAATAGGTGTAGCAGGGAGGAGGAAATAAACTGGGTGTCCTGTAATGACTTTGCCAGAGTCAGTGTCCTATTGTCTCTCCAACTCTACCCTAGGGCAAGAACTCCCCCAGCTCCTGAGAGAAAAAAAGAGAAAGCTTCCTCTATAAGCAGCATATGGCTCCATCCATTAGGAGCAGCATATAGGGCAAAAGCCCTCTTATTGTCCTTTCCTATCCAAGAAAAGAACTGGGTTGTTTGCACCTAACAAATAATCCCCTTCAAGGAATGAACAGCCTTCCCTTCCTGCTAGCTAGTTCTGAAGAGTAAGCGGTAGTATTGAATGCCAACGAATCAGCATTCATACCCTGTAGATCAGTGGTTTTCAACCTTTCCTTCATTCGTGGACCCCTAAACAATTTCAAATGGTGGTGCAGACCCCTTTGGAAATGGAATGCCTTTTCTGGGATCTGAAACTTTATTTTCATAATCATCTTTCATGGATCCCTTAAGGGTAATCTGCAGACTTCGAGGGGTCCATGGACCACAGGATGAAAGATGATTCCAGAAGGGTGCATGTGCAACCATAATTCAGCCTTAATTACATAATCACATATTTTTTGCATAAAACATATGCCAGAATACAATATGTACCTTTTTTGTGAAAGGCAGAATGATGAAGAAAAGCAGGGACAGGCCCTGATCGTCAGTTAACTCACCTTCCTCCTTTTCCTTAGGGTAACTGAAGCAGCCAGCAAAACTGACTTGAGAAGGGTTAGCTTAATTAGTAGAAGATTAAGACAATTAAAAAGGAGAGGCAGGGGTGGTGCTGGGTATGGCTTGGCGGGGACTATAACCACCCCTAACTTTGCCTTGCTGCCCCCCGCCCCCCACCACGTAGCCACTGCTCCCAGTGCTGCCTCTGTCCAAACCCCCCACATCACACCTAGGCTGCTGCTGCCCACCCCACTCCCACCCGCAGCCCATAGAGGTGCGATGCTCCTGGTCCAGGCTGTGGGGCCCCCCAGTGGTCTGTCTCGCCCATCTCAGTGCCCCTCCCCCACCAGGAAGGGGCTGGTGCCACCCCTGAGGAGAGACCGCCATTAATACCCATGGAGTGAAGAACAATGGATCATCAAGTAAGACTGTGTGTGTGTGTGTGTGTGCATGCGCGCACGTGCATGTGAGCGCATGTGTGCACGCATGCATGCACGTGTGCCTGGAAACCAAAATAACACAGATGTGTGGGAGGGAGCCTGCCCATGTCTGTGAGTCACCCACTGCTCTGAAATGCCCTTTCCTTATGAGGAACACACGTATTTCTCTCTTCCCTGCTTTAACAAGTGCTTAAAAGAAAACAGCATCTTGGTCATATCACAAGCAAGTAACAGCCCTGTGTCACCACCTAATCTGATGTGACCACAATTTTACACCAAGAGAAAAAAAGTGGCCACTGGGAGGAGAATGTGTGCTATTTATAAGTAAAAAATGTACCTCCCCAGGTGTCCCCCTGACGAGCTAAATTATTTCCAGACGTATTGCCTCAAAAGCCAGGATTAGCTCATTTCCTCACTACCAGAGACCCTCTTAATCATTTTAGATCCTAAAGACATTTCCAAATAATTAAGTTATGCTGTCTTTTTTTTAGGTAGATGCTGCTGAATAGCAACAATTGAATTCCACTTAGGTCTCATCACCCTGGACAGAGTGCAAAGGGGCAAACAGCCAACTGTGAAGTTCATGGGGTCTTTTCTTCAGTGTTTTGAGTCAATTTAGTGCTTGTGAAAATGAAGGATGAACAGCATTGCTCTCAGAACAAGCACAGTACAGCAGACAGGGGCTGCTCTCCACTTTGTACTCTCACAGTACATCTCAACTCCTCACATTGCTGTTATATCAGTTCTTAACTCTGCCAAATGAGGACTGCCTATTACTGTGTAGTGGTTGTGTAACATGGACATCTTAACCAAAGTTGAGAATAAAAGCACCAAACCTGTATACCCTTCAGATGAGACACGTGCTTCTACTGAACTGAGGAACTAGTTGTAAAAGATTAGACCCATCTTGAAAGGATAGCTATTTGTGGTTGTACATGTGCAAGGGTAGAATCTGATTTTCCAGGATATACTGCCATGTATGCCTGAATCTCTGAGGATGTATTTCAGTGACTAGGATGCTGAATTCCCATTAGAAAATAGTGGATACTGATCATCCAGGTCTTGTAGACGGCTTGTAGATCTATTTAGGGTGCTTCTTGTCCCTACTGATTGTAGTATTTGAGAACCTCACAATCATTTATATGGTTATCTCACAATTCTAATCCTCAGTTTACAAATGGAAAATCAAGCCATAGAGGTATTAAAGGTCAGATGTTTAAGAGTACTTAAGCACCTAACTCTCACTGAAATAGTTTCAACTGTCCTAGTCCTAAGTGACTTGCTTACAGTTCTGTAAGAAGTATGGCAGGGCAGGATTTAAACCCAGAGTTCCTAAAACCCAAGGAGGTGAAGTTTGGCTGGCTAAACAGCTCTGTAGGAAAGGCCCTGGGGGTTACAGTGGACAATAAGCGGAATATATGCCACCAGTGTGCCCTTGTTACAAAGAAGGCAAATGGCTTGCTGGGCTGCATTAGTAGGAGTGTTGCCACTGGGTTGAGGGAAGTGATTATTCCCTTCTATTTGGCACAGGTGATGCTGCATCTGGAGGACTGTGTCCAATTTTGGTCCTGCCACTACAGAAAGTATGTGGACAAACTGGGGAGAGTCCAGCAGAAGGCAACAAAATGGGTAGGGGGCTGGGGCACATGACTGCTGAGGGAACTGGGTTTTTTAGTCTGGAGAAGAGAAGATGGGGCAGTGCAAGGGGGGTGGGGAAGAGAATTTAATAACAGCCTTCAACTACCTGAAGGGTGGTTCCAAAGAGGATGGAGCTGGGCTGGTCTCAGTGGTGGCAGATGACAGAACAAGGAGCAACTGTCTCTAGTTGCAGCACGGGAAGTTTAGGTTAAAACTTTCTCACTAGGAGGGTTGCAAAGCACTGGAACAGGTTACCCAGGCATGGGATCTCCATCCTTGAACATTTTTAAGACCAAGCTTGACAAAGCCTTAGCTGGGATGAGACAGTTGGGAATAGTCCTGCTTTGAGTAGGGGGTTGGAGTAGATGACCTCCTGAAGTTCCTTTCAACTAGGGATGTATGTGGTTAAACGATTAACCAATTAACTACAGGGGTTGGACTAGATGACCTCCTGAAGTCCCTTGCAACCCTAATTTTCTATGACTCTATCTTGCATCCTAGACATGGAATTCTCCCTCCTCTTCTTCAAGAGTTGAAAAAAAGCAAACCAATTATTTGGCTCATCCATGAATATGCTTAAACTTAGTTGTATGGGAAATCTTACTCAGTTACATTGATCTATCACTTTTGCATTCATTAATGACGCAGAAAAAGCAGTGTATTCAATAAATGCTTCAGTCCTTTATTCAGAAAAGCAAGATAATATATTTATACCTTACCGTGATTAGGAAGTTCTTTCTATTCCATCAGTAAGCAGGGAAGATGCAAACCAGCAGCAGCAAAATTAAACCTTTTTTAAACTACTGGATCAGATAATTTGTTACCAAGGGTATCAACAAATTAACCATGAATATTTTTAAATGAGCAATATTGACTCTTACTAAATCTAGTGTACTGGAGAAAAGCCAATATCTAAAATGACTAAACTGGTAACAACTGATCAGTTAGCTGAATATTAATTCTAGTAAAAAGACTGGGAAGAAGAGCTGGTTTGGGATGCAATCTATAAAGAGTCAAAGGATTATAGCAAAATGAATAACAGCCAAAATGGTTTTATGGTTTCAGCACAGCTGATGTATTTTTTGTGAGTTTACAAGTCTGGATGATAACAGTAACTGTTGAAATGATAGACTTTATTTGAAGCATGTTACTTAGAACTGAGTGACTACCGGATTTTTTTGGTTTCCTGCAACTTTAGAAAAATCCAAAACAAACCCTAATTTTAGGTCGACTTAAATGAACATTTTAATTTTTTTTCTGGTGATTTTGTAAGTAAGAAATTGTTTTGGGTGAAACAAAACATCTAAAACAGTGATTCATTTTGTTGTCAAACTTAGAAAAATGTTTACATTTTAAAAATATAAAGTTAAAGTAAATTTCAAAATGAATTGTTGTTTCAAATCAAGCAATCAAAACATTGGGTTTAAAAATGTCAAAACCGAATGCTTAAATTGTTTTGGCATTAATAATGTCTGAAATGAAACATTTTGACAAAAATCAGCATGAATTCATAAATTGCTTTTGCTGACATACATCTGTATTTTTATTTTATTTTTTTGGTGGAAAATTTCACTTTGCTGTGACCTTAATCCCTTATGACAGTCTGATAAAATTTGACCACCATAACAAACTAATACAGATTATATCAAAGGGATTTAGATAGAAAGTAATTTGAAAATGAGGAATTATCATTCAGTGGGGATATTTCTAATGAGGTCTTGTAGGAAATCTGTTCTTGATCCAATGCTATTCAATAACTTTATCAATGTTCTAGAAAAAAATATTAATTCCTAGCTAGTAAAGGTTTCAGATGCTACAAACACTGGTCAAGTAGTACATGACAATGGGGACAAGTAAGCTCTCTCTAAATAAAATGTGTGTGTATATATATGTGGATGTATGTATGTTGTAACAGGACGGGGCCCCCAAGGGTGGTCACAATGCCCCCTGGTGGCTGCATGACTCATGCCCTGCTCATGACTCATACCCTCCGTTCCCTCTCTCCTGCTACGCCTTGGTTGTAATAAATTTGATTATGACAAGGGAGGCTGCCCAAGGGTCCTAGTGTGATCCCTCATCTGTCCCTTGGCCAGCAGGACCCTCCAGACCCTGCTGGTCCCAATCCTGCCCTGAAGTGTTAAGTGGACCTTTCTGGCCAATCTGTGCCCCCAGGGCACCTCTTGCCTTAAGTGCTATTCATGGCCCCCTTCTGCATCTGCATACATGCCCATGCCTTGCAAAAGTTACTGATTAATCATTCCAATGTCAGGCCTCTTCAGTCCTTTACACCCTCATTGGGGCCTTGACCTTCTTGGCTTCTGCCCCTTTCCTCTAGCTGGGCTCTTTGGCCCACAACACCAAGCATCATCTTATGGGCTCCAGCCCCTCTCTTGCCTCTCTTGGGCTTTGGGCCCTTGGCCCTGGTTCCTGCCCCCTTTGGGCTGGGCCCCGGGGCCTCACAACTTCAGGCTGCCTCTCTCACAGGCTTTAATCCTCCTGACTCTGGCCTGGCTTTGTTTTGAGCCCATCCCTGATAAGGCCCAAAACACTCACTTATACCTTGAGCACAACTATGGCTTGTGTCCCTGTCTCTGGCAGCACTTAAGACCTCACATGCCCTCTGACACCCTCTGTGGTCTCTGCATCACCTCTTATAGTCACACCCAGTCCATAAGTGTAAAGCTTAAAAAAAATACAAGACCACTGGCTATGACTAAAGTTATTCCCACACTGAGTCATACTTTCTTGCAAGGCATAAGTCTCTACTTTCAAATCCAAGGGTAGCTCAGGTATCAGTCACTCCTACTTAGGGTTACCATACATCTGGGTTTTCCCGGACATGTCCTATTTTTGGGTCCTCCCATCTCTGTCCAGGCAGTTTTTTAAAATATCAGCAGATGTCCAGGATTTTGCTCTGTCTCTGCTTTCCTGGCTTGCCCCAGCAAGGAGCTGCGGGGGAATATGATTGGAGGCTGAGGCATCACGTGCTCTGTGTGTGAGCCCTGGCAGCTGCAGGCAGGTAAGTGTGTGCACGTGCACACACACATGCACGCACACCTGCTAGCACTGGGGCTGCAGCAGGATGGGGAGGTGGGGGAAAGGCGTGGGGGTGTTCTTCAGGGACAGCAGGGCTGGGGAGCATGGGGCTGCAGGTCAGGAGTGACAGACACTGGCAGGGCTGGGCAGGGCAGGGGGCTGTGGGTCGGGAGTGAGGGGTATCATCAGGGACAGGGGGGCTCTGGGTTGGGAGTGAGGGATGCCAGCAAGGTCTGGGGGGCAGGGTACTGTGGATCAGGAGTGATCTCCACCGCCCCCCCCGTTGTCCTATTTTTTAAAACTGCAAATATGATAACCCCACACTCACTCCCCCAGCTCTGGAGCTCTTCTCCCTGGTGCCTGTGGAGCCAGACTGACTGCGTGGTCTTAGGCAATGCCTTTATGTGCCTCCTAAGCCCTGCTCTGTTCCTGTCAGGTGACTCCAGCCACCCACAGAGGTTTCTATCCTGGGCCTAATGACCAGTCTACCTTCTGGGCAGCTTACTGCTGCTACTCTTTTTGCCATAGCAATGTTCTTGCTGTTCAAGCAGGACTTTACCCTCCTGGGAAGGGTAACTGACCTTAGAACACCTTGTTTAGGAGTGAAGTATATTTGCTATCACTTGGATTTCGAAGCCAAAAATCAGCATCTTTCAAAAATATATGCTGTAGCTCAAATAGGAATGATGTGTATAATGTTGGAATCACTGTGTGATGTTTTTTGGCCTGTACTATATGGGAACTTGGACTAGGTGAGCATAGTGTTCTCCTAGGGCCATAAAAATCTATAAACTCTATGAGTATGTACAATGACGTATTCTGATCTGTTGGAATAGCTGATTCTATTGGGACTACTAAAGCTCTACCTCTTTCTTTCAGGTATTAACCAACATGATTTAAATTCCTAAGGCCAGGTGCTCAGGCTACTCTTCTAGTAGGTAGGATGTCTGCATAACCGATTTTCTGAGGATTCCACTTTTGTAAGGGTGTTTCCAGGTAGAACAGAAAGCATCATAGGAAAAGAGGACTGGGAGGAACCTCATGAAGTCATTTAGTCCAAACCCCTGCTCAAGACAGGATCCCCTCTGACTAAGCCATCCTTGCCAAGCGTCTGTCTAACCTGCTCCAAGGATGGAGATTCCACAGCTTCTCTAGGTAGCCTGTTCCAATGCTTGACCACCCTCGTAGTGAGTAAGCTCTTTCTTATCCTAAAATTTCCTCTGCTGCAATTTGAAGGTATAAAAATAGTGTAACTAGTATAGGGAGTGTATCTGGAGCATGAAGCAAAGGAAAGGGGATAAGGCCAGAGTATCACCACATTTTGAAGGACATAAGTTGTTTGAATAATCCTTTAGAGACCTTTGCAATCAAGTGTAATTTAGCACAACTGTAAAGCCTCCTTTTGAGAAACCATGAGCCATAAAAATGGCCAATCAGTCTCAGTTTTAAGGCATAGTGCATGTAAAAGTGTTGTACAACTATTTTTGTTCCCATTTTAAAGGCTGTCTTATTAACAACCCCGAACTCCATTATTTACATTTAATTCCAGTTAAATTGTGCTCTATATTCCAGGATTACTAATAAATAACTTGTGCTCCCAGCACTGCAGTCACATGGACTACGGGGGATGATTTTAAGCACGTTTTCAATACGAACCATTTGTTAAGGTCAGAGGAATTATGCCTATGGAGCATTTTAAGGGGCAGTACAATAATTCATACAGCAATGGAAGACATCCTCCAGAGTAAAACAGAGACATGTTTTAACAAAAAAGCATGGCAAACGCATTCGCTAATGTCAGTTTTGCCAGTCACCTTAATTTCTCTGCAGAGACTGATTGCAAATGGATAAAGCAAAGAAGCTAAAAATGTATGGCAAGCCAGAGAGCAAATTCATAAAAAGGAAAAGAGCACAAGCCTACAGCAAATGCCAAAGTGTAACAAAAGTGAAGCAGCAGCCTTATTTACCATGCTCCTCATTAAAATAGTCCCAGAGCTATTTTGCCCTAACATTCTCCTCTTTGTTTCCTGTGACTCACTTGCATTTTCTTTACAAAAAGGTCTTAATGTAATTGGGCATGAAAATGCTTAGTAAAAGGCCTCTTTGCATCTGACATTATTGCTTTTTGCTTGCATTTCATTCCTTCTGACTTTAACAGTTTACACTGTAACATATTCATATTCGTACTTATAAAATATGGTACTTACTGTTGACATTGTGCTTGTCACCTCTATTTTGTATAGTTTTATTTTGGAGATGATGGCTCCATATCTTGATTTTGCAGCCATATCTTGATTTTGCAGCTTGTTTACTGCTCTTTTAGTCTTTAAGCAGACATAGTATACAAGGAACCTACCCTCTGCAAACAAAACAATGCTTCTATAACTTTTTAATTTTCACTTCCAGCAAACTGATATAACAGCACCAGAATAATATGGTCATTTTCACACAACTTCAAACAGAGCATCTTTATTAGCAGGTGCTAAATTGCTGCTCCAGCTGCTGAATGGTAACAATTAACTCAATTAACATCTAAACAGCTGTAATTTTTGAGGAAACGAACAACATTAATAACCACTGAAAGGGGAAAAAAGCTGCAATTACAAATGTGGAAAAAATCATGCCACAGCTACAGACAGGCGTATGCTGTTTCCAATGTCCCCTGGAGAGCAGTTAAAGCACAGCCCTTTCTCTGAGTGTTGGCAGTACATGCAGTTAATAATAACCATCATACTTGCTGCTCTGGATCACAATGTGTCTGGAATGGATACAGTTTAGTTTGTGACCACCAAAAGGGTTAAGATCCAAGGGTTTGATCCTTAATCGAGACACTCTATGCACATGTTACTGCTATAGTTGGATGATTCCTTTTCAGTACAGTTGGAACTTTGCCAGAAAGGTGATCCAGATCGCATCCAAACCAAAGAGGTTGGGGAATATATAGGTAAATTTTTTTGCCCCAGTTTTTATTCTTATGCATCTCTTTACTTCCTTATTTCAGTTGGGATAGGAAACACAACAGACTAGAAATAACATGTTGCAATTGGATGTGTTGTCTTCGCATTAAAAGCAGAGAGAGTTGTTATTTAACTAAATTATGTAACGCAGAATTCAAGCTCCTCAAGCTGTCTCTTCTACCCTTCACTCCAGAGCTCAGCTTTCTAGTATGCAGGGTGACCTTTTGAGTTCCACAACCAACCACATCCTTACACAACAATTAACACCTGCTTTCATCAGTGTACCAGGTTCTTATGATATATGGAATCACACACAGTCCATCTTAAACAGGATGCATTAATTACAACAAAATGGCAAACAAACAAACAAACTGGCCTTCATACAAATCAAGTTGTAGCTTAGTCACCTGTGTTTATAAGGACCTGCATCATGTCTGGAACTCTATACAGTATGCATAGATATCTGATGGCTGAACAACATACTGATTAACATGTCATTACAAAGTTTTCTACTCAAGAGCAAAGCTTGGTGAATAATGCAAAAAGTTTCCCAGAAATCTCCATGTGAGTTACTACATTTATTTTCTTTGACCTTGCTTATATCCTGTTTCATTCAGTGTCTAGTAATATTTGAGGGAGTTAGATTTTAGCATCATAAATGTTTGTAAAAAGAAAATGTCAACATCTCATGCAAGCGTATTTATAGAATCTGCAGTTTACAGTCATTCACATATCAATTCATGCCAAAATATTTTTTTACTTGGTCAGTGTCAATAAACAATGTCATGTGACTCATCTGACAAATCACAACTAAAATACAGCTCAAATTTTGAATATTTGTAATGCATACACAATCCATCTAAATATTCAAAAAAATTCAAATAAATATGATTAAGCAAATCCTTGTCTTAGGTGTTCTAAGATGTACCTGTGCTAATCTGAAGGAAGTGACTAGGTGACCACCAATCACTGCACATTTTCTCAAATCTTTGTGGCTGATACTAATGGTGATGTCACAAAATATTCAGTAGGGGCTCAGGGCTAAGCCTAGAATTGGCAACATCATTTTGTTGCTGTTATTGATGATGATTTTGGGCATGCCAATGCCAACTCCCTGCTGAGATGCCTGTCCTGAATATGCCCTAGTCCAACAATTAGACATCTAAACACCTTGAGGATCTGGGCATTGAGTTAGGCACCCAAACACTTTTGAATATCTGGATAACTCGAGTTAAACATCTAAATACTTATGAGGATTTGGACCTCAGTCACTTGAGGTCACTCTACTCTATCTCCAGTGCTTTCTGGAAAGATGTTCAAACACTTCCTGCCTATCCACTGCCCCAAAACGAGAAACGTAGCAGTGAAGCCACTTCAGGGTTTTTTCTGTGCCAGTGCTTTTGAGACTATTGTCTCCAATACAGTTGAGAGCAGAGCCAGGGAGGTGCCCAAAGAACATCTTCACTACCACATTTCTGGGTTGGGTTAGTGTGACTGGGTGCAATTCGGTGAGTCGGGCTCAAGAGTGTCCCTGTCCAGAGTATCAAGGACAGGGCATATGCGTGCATAGCCTTAGCTGCTTCTGAAAATCTTTAACCAACTGAACCTATCCATCCTTTAAAGCATGGCAGCAAACAAGGAATGTGTTCCCTAGTATCAGCATGCTAATACAGTAAATGCCATTCTCTGTTACATTTAATGTTTAGATTAAATTTTAAACAGCATTTAATTGGCAATCACTCTGTTCTTTCCATGTATTCACCCTGAATTTCATTCTGTTCATTTGAAAGTCAAATTTGAGAGAGACTTTTTGTGTGTGTGTTGGGGGGGGCGGGGAATGGGGCGGGGGGGAGCACAATATGCTCTCTAATTCTGTGTGATGTCCCAAGGGAACTACAGTCAATCCCCCATATGTGACTGCTAATAGCTGTCGTTCACCCTCCTTATATTATGCTGCTGAGAGAGCCAATGTGTATGAGTGTCTGTGTGTCTGCGAGTGTAACTGAGACAGATGCACACAAATAGCCCTTTCTAAAAAACAATTGTGCACTGTACACTCCTTAGTGCATTTCAAGAGTTTGCTGCCTCAGTACTCCTTCTACAAGTTACAGTACTGTATCTGTTATGTCCTCTAAAACAGCGATGATGGGGGATGGGATTTTCAAAGCTGCATGTCATTTGAGCACCTAATTCCCACAGGCTCATTTGACAAGCCTGGTTGAAAACTGAACTGATTTTCTGCTATGTTCCCAGCATGCAAACCTAGGAATTAGTGCAATAGCTATGGATCCTTTCACCCCTGAATCAGTCATTCAAATCCAGTTCAGGATGATAGTGACAGATGGGGGAGTTGCAAAAGGAGATGGTTGTCTCAGAACAGAACCTATCTATCTTTGGAAGTGTGCAATGCCTGAGCACCTCTCAATCTTTTCTCTAGTCATCCTCACAACACTCCTTTATTATCCACATTTTACAGATTGACAGCCACACCTCCCAAGTCCTAGACCAGCACCCTAAACCAGCTCTTGTCTCACACTACTAAATCCATAATCCCACCAGAAACAATAAGATTGCAAACAGACATTGCATTTGTCCCAGACAAAAGTACAATCATTCAGGTATCTGTGTCCTTTGTCTCAGAATAAATCCTAAAAGATTCAAGGGATAAGATGTACTAACAGTTTATTCTGGTACATCACAATGGTTATCCTGGGATTGCATCACTGAATCAGTGGCAGTGCATTCAGCTGTTCACTCAACCCCAATTAAAAAGGCAATGTGTGTATAGGCCAATCCCAGGACATTTCTGTTCTTGGACAGACACAGGCACAATTTATGCAGGGCCAAAAGCAATATCCACTCCTAACCTAAGAGCCCAAGGCATGTTGTGGGTGTGTCCAGACGAAAGTGTACATGTGGTATGCGGTGCTGCAGACCTGTCTGCAGTGCTGCATACTGCATGCGCCGCACATGCAAACATTTCCCATGCTGCACATCTGCAGCATGGGGGTGGTGGGTGGGGTGGGAAAGGGAGGGTTGACAGTGGGAGATTCTGGTGTCAAAAGACCCCATGCTTAAAAAAAGCAAGGTAGCGCATGTGGCAGCAGCGCGTGCTGCCTGAAACCAGAGCCTGGCCAGCCAGAGCCACACACAGACTGTTGGCCAGGTTCCCTGTTGCAGGATCACCATGGCTGCAGCCCCCAGAAGCCCCCACGACCCCAGGTAAAGCTGCTAGATGCTGGTCCCAGCCTCCACCACTCCACCTGGGGCAATGTGACATGTGCCAAAGCGCATGTGCACAGGAGTTCCTCAGGGACAAGTAGTAATGGCACATATTGTGCCTCTGCTGTTTGTCCCCAGGGAAATGCACATTCCCACTCATGGATGAAGCACAAGACTGGGCGGCAGAAGTTCTAGACCTCCACTGTTGATGCAGGAATGGGGGCTACCTGTTCCCCAGATAGCTAGCTGGGTTAATGGTAGCCATCTAGCTGCTGCAGCATGGAGCTCAGTGCAGTTATTTACTCAGCTTCTTGGTTTTGCAGCCCAAGCTGAACTCTGTTCTGCTGCAGCTAGATTGCTGCTTTAAATCTAGTTCAGATACATCTGCACTAAATTGTAGATGTACCTCTGTTCTCAGCTTTGCTGAGGACTTCCTGAATGACTTCAGGAATTTCCTTCATCTCTGAATACCTGAGTTACTTGTAAAATACTAACTATACAGGGAGTATTCCTGGATCTTACAGTTGCATTTCCAGAAATGTAATATATCTCATCCAATGCACTAAATGCCCTGATGGAAAATATGTGGGAGACACCAAACAAAAACTGCGCACCAGAATGAATGCACACCAGAAATGCACATCGGTTACCTGTGGGGGCACATTTCTCACAAGAAAACCACTCTGTCTCCACTCTCTCAGTTCTAATTCTCAAAGGGAATTTACAAAACACCTTTCACAGATGAGCCTACGAACTTCACTTCATCAACCTACTGGAAACAAAAAATCATGGACTAAATATAGACATTGGATTTATGATACATTATAACCTGCCTGGCATCTGACTCCCCAGGTACCCCTCCACTATTTACCAGCTACATTCATTCTCCCCTGCTTCCCTCTTCCACAACCTGTCTCTCACCCATTGACTCATATTTACATTGTCACTGACTGGCTTTCTTGCATGCATACCAGCCTCTGGCTTCTTTATTATTCATTTCATACAGGAAGAGCACACACCAACTACAAATGCTTCCTCAGCCTGATGAAGGGTGTTCGTACCTGAAAGCTATTAAAGAAGATTTTTTTCCAACTATCTTGGTCTAATAAAAGGTATCAGATTTACCCAAAGAACCTTGTCTGCCTATGGCTACAACCTATAGCCTTGAAACTATGTCGAGATATGTTTATTGCACACTTTGAAACATCTGTAGAGAAAATGCTATAGAACTGCAATGCATTATTTTTCCCAAATGAAGTCAGTTTCATTTCTTTCCTCATAAATTCTTTCTAAGTGCTCTCAAAGCTGAATTCCTCATCTGTAAAATGGGAACAAGAACTCTGTAAAGTTTTACTGATCTACAGGTACTCGTCACTATATGGGAGCACAACTGGTGTTTCTATTATTCATCTTAAATATTTGTTTCCTTCTACTGAAATTGAAATGTCAGTAGACAATTTCACCTCTTTATCAAAGAACAGTAACCCAGGCAGCAAAAATGTTTCCACTTTTAGCAATTGAAAGTTGAAGAAAATTGGCCAAAACCCAGAAATAAATGGCAGATGAAAAACAAGAAGTTTCAATGGTCAGGTTTTCCAGTTTGCTGTTGAAATTGTTTTTTTTGAGACAAGCAAACATTTCCTGCTAAAATGTTCAGGTATTTAAAGCCATAATTTTCAGCAAGTGAAAATTTTCCATAGCCGAGTGCATGTACAAACATGCAATGAAAAACTAAAGAAAATCTAATTCACATCTGTTGTTACAATGGGGCAGATCTGAGTAGACAATCTTATCATGAAATTTACAGTGTTTCATCCAAAATAAATTACATTAGTTTCTCAGTTTCATCCAAAATAGTTATATTTGTTAGCCAAACCAACAAACCTAGAAAGACATTACCAGTTGTACTGTACTGGCATAGTTATACCAGCAAAGCGTCTGCAGGAGATGCAGCTCTAAGCACCAAGAAGAGTTTTGTAATTTCATAAGATTTAATAGCACAAGGAATTTTTTTGGCAATATAAATGTAATCTATGTGGGGCTTGGCAGCATATTTGTGTCAATTATGGGTGTTATTTTAACTGTCCTAATTAACAAAACCATGCCAAGCAAATTCTGTAGTGTAGACCAGGTCTAAGTTGCTCTTGAACTGATATAAATGCCCATAAAGGGATTTGCACTGGTTTACCTAAATGAGGGTTTAAACAGATTTAAAATAAATACAATCAACTTTCTTCTGTAGACAGATCTCTCTGATAGAAGTTTGCAGGACTGAGCCATATATTTTTATGACAGTAAATCAATCCTATGCTTGGATATAGGTAACTGGAGACCTAAGACCCCTGCCTAACACAGTCCCCATGACTGGGATTTGTAGGCATTAATGCTATATATGAAATAGTGTAAATACACACACATACACCCCCCTCTAGGGTCAGTGAATTATGTACACAATTGTCTTTGTGCTGGTGTGGCGCCCCTTACACAGCAAGGATGGCTGTGTAATGCTCACTGCAGGGCCAGGGTTTGAACCAGGAACTCACTCGGATCCATATCACCCTGAGGAAAGCAGTCACATTGAATCTGTTACCAAATAGGGGAACTGTAGCCAGGAGTGAAAATAAGTGTAGGAGACACTCAGATTTGTCCCTGAAGAAGAAGGAGAGGTTGAAGACAGGTAGCCAGGGATGTGAGTTAATGCCCCCAAAAGGCTGAGTTTTCTTTCTTCTCTCCATTTCCTGGACATGAACCTGACTACAATACAATGAAGATCATATAAATACATATTATAATCTCATCATTTAATACACAGTATATTAACTTTAGAGGTGAACCCAATGGATACGAGTATCAAGGCACTTCAGTCTTCCAGGGTTAGGTACTGCTGTTGTTATAAACTCCCTTCTTAGAGGACAGGCGACTAGCTACCCATGCTTATATCTTGTTAAATCCATCTGGGATTTAGCAGGCAAAATGGCAAATGATGTTCAAAACCTATACACCCATACTGTATTTTTAAAACCAAAAAGCTCTTTTGTCATTCTTCCTGGGGCTTCCAAAAACTGCTTCTAATCAGCTGTCCTCTTTTACACTCAAGATTCAGAAGAATAAAATTGTGCATACTTACTAAGTCGATATAAGCTGTTTAGCTATTTTGAAGGCAGAAAACATTTTCTCTGCTATGTTGTCCCTAAGGATTTTGCAGATGTAATATTCTATGAATGAACAGCAGAACCATTTAGTGGTGTCTAGTGTCATGGTAATCCCCACTAAAAACACAGAGGCTGACAGAAGCTGTTCTCGGATGCTCTGCTCTGTTGTTCAAGTGAGAAGACAGGCTGCACCTTTGTCTTTAGTGGGGGTTCCATTGTACCACACTTCTGACATAAAGTATTTTTACCATTTAAACCAAGCACACTCAGTGGAGATGCCTGAATGCAGCCAGTGGTGCTCAGCCTCTTTGGCCAGTGGGCTAGATGGGCAGTGCCCAGTCAGTCTGTGGGCCAGATCTGGCCAATTGTCTCAAACCAGAGCCTGGGGCAGTTAAGCTGGGACTCCATTTGGCCATGTGGAATGGGGGCAGGGGGGCTGGCTCAACCCCAACTCAATCCCACAGGGGAGATTAAGGGGGCTTGACTTGATCCAACCCAGCCCTGTGGTGGGGGGGTGCAGCCTGGCCCCAATCCAGCCACAAGAGGACATGGCCCAGCCCTCAGCCAGCCACAGGGTGAGGGGCATGGCCTGGCCTTGATCTGGCTGTTGGGGGGTGGCAGGGTGTTGACCCAGCCCCAACCTACTGTGCAGGGCTTTGGGTTTGGGATTTGCCAGCAGGAGAGGGTGGCTGCATTAATTGCCATGGTTTTCTGCTGCCATATTGACCAACCCCTCGGGAGCCATGGGCCAGACGTTGAGCATCCCTGATCTTGACCATATCACATCAAATTATCAACCATGACTCTGGCCTAACTAGATAATTTAGGAGCTGGTAATGGGCCATAATCTTTAACTTGTGGCTTGCTGCTTGGATTTGTTCCTGGGCCAGCTGTGATGCAAACTTATTGCCACCTAGTAAATTTAGTCTATTTATATACACACATAACATGACTGGCTTAGATGAATCATCCAGAGCAGGAGCAGAACCTAGGATCTCTGGGTCACCAAGCATGAGCCACTTGCACTCATGTCAGCACAAAGCCACCTGAATGACCTACCAGCTAGAGGGTTGCATAGAGCTCTCTTCACTGTCAACAGGTCACATATATGATCCTACCAACATTAAATCTGAGTGTTTCTCAAGCACATCTTAATCATAACATCCTTTTGAGATAGTAAGGCTTCATCACTCATGAACTGAGTGCTGAACACAGATCTCTGCAGAGAGGATACTGGACATGTTCCCACCCCCAGCATGACTATTATAAAATATGTTGGTAGTGTTATTGGCAGCTGTAGTGGAGAAGCTAATGAATCACTGGATTTGCAGACTCAACTGTGTCAGGGACTGCCTGTTCTGATGTATTTTAGCAGATGCACTGTGCTGCAGATAAAAGGCTCATATGCATTTCAGGCCATCCTTATATGAATATCGGGTTTTTCTTTAAACGAAAATACAAAATAAATAAGGTTATTGCCCAAAGTCGTGCTTTCAGCTGTGAACAGTCTCTGCCAAATAGAATGTGCCATTGCCTCCTAGATTCTAGGGGGGTAAAATAAAGCTAGGGATCAGGGAGTCTGCAAAAGTAAAGAAAATGGAAAGCTATGGCTTCCACAGCATTTTCAGTTCAACATATGCCAAGGCATGACAGCATGGGTAGTCTGTTCATTAAGAGCCTCAAATCAGAGAGTCCCTTTGCATACTGTATCTTTCATTGTACCTTCTGCAGGCACAAGGAGTCTGAGAGATGCATGTACTTTTTAATCAACAATAAATGACAAAAATCATGTTGGCTTGTCTCTCACCTTTGCTGCAGCTTGGAGGAAAGAAATGTCAAGTTTTCCTACTGGAAAAGACTCTTAAATCCAAAGGAGGCATGTTCCTGGACATTCTGCCTCCTGAGGTGTGCCACAAGGGTGAATAGTAGGAAAATGTTGGTTAGGTAGTGATGCAAGTATCAAAACATCATCTCTCTCCATAGGCCAACAGATCAGGCCCTGCTGAGAAGCACCTACCATTCCATGCATTAGCCTAATTACCCCTAATTTTAACGCAGAGACTTTAAACACAATGGTAAACTCCCAGGGGTGTCTCATCAGTGCCTGAAAATAAAATACATATGGCCAACTGTCCCACTGTTTCTGATGCCCATTTACAAATGGCTGATTCCTATGAAGTTATTGAGACCATGGGCTCTTTTTACAGACCAGCTGAGGTTACTTAGATGTATGACCGGGTTCAACAGGGACCTGAGGGAACACTGCTCTTCCTTGTGCCTAACATGTTTCTGGGGTATGAGCCAGAGAGTGCCCAAGTGAGGTCAGTCTTCATTGCTACTTCCATTGCTAAATTCATAGTATCATAGTGCTTAGGGTCGGAAGTGACCTAAACAGATCTTCAGGTCCAACCCCCTGCCCCGGGCAGGAACGGGTGCCGTGGTCATATCACCCCAGCCAAATATCTGTCCAGCCTCCTCTTGAAGACCCCCGAGGTAGGAGAGAGTACCACCTCATTTGGGAGCCCATTCCAGAGCCTGGCAGCCCTGACTGTAAAGTAATGTCTCCTGATGTCCAGCCTGAGCCTTCTCTCTAACAATTTGTGGCCATTGTTCCTAGTAACCCTGGGTGGTGCCCTGGGGAACAGAGTGTTGGCTACAAACGTCCAAGTCGGGATCCTTAAAATTCTGGTTTATTAGGTAGATTGAAACACTGTAATGAAGTTAAATCATAAACCTTGGGTCTGGTCCCCACACACACATAAACACAGTAGCGAGCTACAAGAGTCAGGTATACCTATCCCACAGGCGCTGGAGTCTGCCGTCGATGGCCAGTCGAGGCTTCTTTCAGCGTGGTGTTATCCTCCAGAAGGGGGTCGCCGGCTGGTCCTTCTGGCTGGACAGATCGGGTGCTGGTCAAGTTGGAGATCAAGAGGGCATCACTGAGGGTCACTTTTCAGTGCTTTTTATCTGTCCTCGTTGACAAGAATGGTGTTCCCCAGCCTATATGTGTGTTGCTAGTTCCTTCTCCCTAGATGCAGCACACTGCAGTTGTCTGCGTTGAATTCCATTCTATTCTATCCGCCCACCTCTGTAACCTGTCTAGATCTAGCTGGATTCTGTCCCCCCCCTCCAGCATGCCCACCTCACCCCACAACTTGATGTTGTCAGCAAATTTGGGCAGAGTGCTTTCCACACCCACATCCAGATCACCGATAAAGATGTTGAACAGTACGGGCCCCAGGACCAAGCCCTGGGGGACTCCACTGCCCACATCCCTCCAGATCAAAAATGACCTGTCCACCACCGCTCTCTGGGTGCAACCATCTAGCCAATTTGCCACCCATCTGACTGTGTAGGCATCAATGCCACAGTCACCTAGTTTTTTTTACAGAGAATGTGGTGAGAAACCATGTCAAAAGCCTTCTTAAAGTCCAGGAAGATGACATCCACCCCAACACCTTTGTCCAGGGACTTTGTGACCTGATCATAAAAAGAAACCATGTTAGTCAGGCAGGACCTGCCCTCAATGAGCCCATGTTGGTTGCCCCTGAGCATTACCTTCCTTGCTGGGCTCTTGTAGATGTGCTTCTTGATAATTTTCTCAAAGGCCTTCCCAAGGACTGAGGTAAGACTGACTGGCCTATAATTGCCAGGATCCTCCTTTCTCCCTTTTTTGTAATTGGGGACTGTCACAGGGCACTAAGGTGCCTGCTGTCACAGGGCACTAAGGTGCCTGCTTGTTTAAGGGCTGCAACTGCTAGGGAGAGAGCCCTAGCAGTCAGT
>NW_005841941.1:1737906-1738734 GCF_000455745.1 Alligator sinensis
ATTAGCCCACCCCTGCAGGTGGTCAGCTGACCGGAAGAGGCAGGGCCTGGGGCATATATAAACCCCAGAGCTGGGACCAGAGTGTTAATTCTCTGCCAGCAGCTAAGGGGAAAGGAGTTCTCGTAGAGGAAGCTAAGTAAAGAGGCTTGACCACTCCTCTCCTGCTTCTGGTAAGGTTAAGGGACTTCAGGAGCACACCAGACCCTGGCCTGCAAGGCATGTTGTGCTGGGGGAAGGGTGATTCATTTAAAGGGGCAGAGCACTCCATGAGCTGCTTGTATTATTTTATAGCCCAGGGGCTTGTATTTTGATTTCTGTTTGTACACCGGTGGATTGGGCTGAGGCTATTGGGGAAGGAGGAGGCCTCATTGGGGGCCCACTACAGTGTGGGGACCCCAGCGCCAGTGTGGGTGCAGTATCCAGGGTGCACAGCTCCCAGCACTAGTGTGGGTGTAGTATCTGGGGTGCACGGACCTCAGCACCGAGGGGTACAGAGAGAGATAGACACAAGGCTGTGGAGAGCCCAGTAATGACCAGAGGCCAAGTGAAACTAAGGCCTCAGAGGGACACTGTGAATGTCATCTGCGAGGCTTGGGGTGTGGTAAAGGGACGGTTTGGAGCCACGCATCTAGCCCATAAGGCTGAGGGTGTCCTGAGATCTCCATTTTGGAGTGGGACCCAAAAGGGGTCCAAGAACCCACACGGTCCAGCAGGGTCCAGCAGGACCATGCCCAACGTAAACTTGAGGGCAACCTCCCTATTCATAATTATTACCAACAAGACGTGGCGGGGGAGAAAGAGGGTGCTCATTGGGCGGAACTGGTACGG
>NW_005841941.1:1738749-1776293 GCF_000455745.1 Alligator sinensis
CCCTAGGGGTCACATGGCCATCCCTGGGGACCTCATCCCATGACAGGGACCAGATTGGCCCTTTTTCAATCCTCTGGTACCTGGCCAGTGCCCCACGAGCGCTCATAGAGTCGTGCCAGGGGCCCCACTATGACCCCCGCCAATTTCCTCAGCACTCTCGGGTGAAGAGCATCTGGACCTACTGATTTAAACACGTCCAGCCCCTCCAAAAGTTCCCTAACTAAGTCGTCCTTGACCCTAGGCATAGTGGTGCCTCCCCTGGGTCCATCTGCAATTCTAGTGGGGGAGATGTCCCGGTCCTGGTTCAGGAATATGGAGTCAAAGAATTCATTAAAGAGGTCAGCTTTTTCATTTGCCGCAATCACCAGATCGCCACGCCTATCCTGTAGGGGCCCCACGTTACCCGGTGCCTTCTTGTTACTTCCTATATACTTGAAAAAGGACTTTTTATTATCCTTAATTCTGGTCGCTAGCCCTAGCTCCATCTCTGCCTTGGCCTTCCTAACAGCCTCCCTGCAGTCCCAAGCAACAGAGGTGTAATCCTCCTTGGTGATAGCCCCTTGCTTCCACTGTTTGTATGCCTCCTTTTTTGCCCTCAGGCATCCCTGGATGCCTTTGAGCCATAGGGGCTTCTTAGCGCTCCTGCCCCACTTGGTGCACATTAGGACTGACTCCCTTTGAGCTTGGAGGATAATCTCCTTGAGGAACAACCACTCATCTTGGACTCCTATTTCACTGAAGCTCTGAGACCCCAATGCCTCTCCTACTAACCTTCAGATGGAGCTTTTTACCTGTCCCCCTTCTCCCGAAAAAAATGAAGAAGGGACAGTTCATTGCCCACTATTTAGTTTATTTTTTCTCACATGAAGAACTCACATTTCTGAAGTCTCTCCACTCTGGACAATGTGCAAATACTGTCCTTACTCTGAAAAACCAGTCCCACAAAATGAGTGTCAGAGATTGGGGAAACATATCCATTTCAGAAGTATTGCTGTTTTGATAATCCTGCCTCTTTCAGATTTCTCCATCTGAATTTAGTAGTGTCCTCGTAACACATACCAGAAGATAAGTTAACTTCTGTTGCTGGTTCTGGTGGTTATCAGAGATGGTCTTATAGGAAAGCCTTTCCTAGCTTTTCTCTAAGAAGATTTTTATGCTAATATAATTATTTCTCTGAAAGATTTATACTGAAATAATTATATCCCTTGTGTGGACACAGTTACACCTGTATGAAGATACCTTCCCTGTATGGGAACAAGTTCTACTAGTACAAGTATTTTTATAGTGGTATAGCTCGCTGTACTATCTCTATGTTGTACCAGTTTGACTACAGTGCTAGAGTTAAAAATAGTACAAGGTTTTTTACATATACAAGGTCTTAATTATTCTAGTGTAAACACTAAATAAACTGAAATACTGATCCTGTTTGAAGCATTACAATGGAGTTGTTCTGGATTTACACAAACATAATTTACACCAGAATGGGCTTGTCTACATATGCATTTTACTGCACAGTAGACTAATTCGCTGCACACTGGGCATGTCTACACAAGATGAGTTACTGTGCAGTAGCATAGTTTACTGTAAAGTAAATGTGTGGGTCTACACGTGCACATGCTTACTGTGCAGGAAAAATTGCTACTCCTGAGTAAATTTGGTACCTGCAAATGAAAGTAGAAAATGTACTTGGGAGTAGTTACTGTGCAGTAACATGTGTAGATGCCAAGCAGGAGCAAATTTGCTTCTGATCAGCTCTACCACTAGGGGTCCAGCCTGAAGCTAGCCCCAGGGCTGGGAGTCTCTCCTGCCCCAAGGCTGGGCTGGTGCTTTGACAGCCCCAGCCTCAGGCCCTTAAAAGTCTGCAGACACTCAGAGCCCTGGGGCACATGCAGGGAACCTGAGGCCACACAAGGCCACTGTTCTCCCCCTGTGCAGGCCACGGGCCATCTGTATCAGCCTGCGTGGCCCCTGGCACCACTGCCTGGCACTGCAGTGCTGCACAGCTGCCAGGTCCATGCTGTGCCCCTGTGCTGGGCACTGCAGGCTGCAGAGCTGTCAGGGCAGGTTCTGGCCTGGGCCTCCCAAGCTGCTGTTGGAGGTTGCGTGTGGGGAGCTTGGCAGGATAGGCTGCTGGTGCCCCGAGGGGCCCTCCCCTGGTGACATGTCACTGTGGGTGCCAGGTCAGAGTGGGGGCTTGGGCAGGCTGCCTGTGCAGCTGTTCACAACAGAGCTGCAGCCTCGGTCCTGGGGCAAGAGGTTGTCAGCTGCCACAAAGGGCATGATCTTGTGGGCACTCTGACTGATGGCTGTGGTCAGAGATGGAAAACCACTCTGTCTGCAAAGCCTTGACTTTTGTGGAGCACAGTCATGCTGACCAGTCGTGCCTGCACTCCCGCATCTGGCCTGACAGCTCCTCATAGACATGGGTGTTGGAGCACCCGTCCTGCACAAACTGCTGTTGCACCTTCACCTCACCCCACAGCAACATGAGGTCACCAGTGTCCTCCTGCAACCAGCTGTGGTCCGAGGAGGTGAGTATGGTGTCAGCAATGAGGCCATTAGGGCTCCTACGTGGGCTCTCTGGGCCTCCACGTGGCTGTCTCAGCCTGGGAAAGGGGTGCGGGAGGCAGGCTGCCTGTGGCCAGCATCCAGAAGCCCACCAACCCCAGGGGAACAAGCAGGGATGGGGGGCTTGGCCATCAGCTGCCTAGGCCTGGGTCTCTCCAGCTAACTTACCATGCTCCCTAGGCACCTGACTCTGATCTGAGGCCCAGCAGCATGCAGGCCTCTGGTACAGAGCATCTTATCTCAGAAATGTTGCAAACTCTCACAAACAGCTTCTTTCTCTGCAGGCCCTGCAGCTGCACTCGAGGAAGAGGCCACTGTTGGCAGCTGGGATGTGGCCTCAGGGTCCCCACTGCCCACAGCCGCCATCCACAGCTGGCTCTAATAAAGGAGGACCCAAAATGGGACCCTCCTCCTAGAGCAGCTGGTGACAATTGTAGAGGACTGTCTGGTGGACATGTGGGCCTGGTGGGCAGAGGACATTATGTACAAGGATGTGTGGGACTGGGTGGATTTGGAGTTTCGGGTGCAGCTCTTGGCCCTGGAGCATAAGCATGTGGAGGCCATGCAGGAGCAGTCTGCACTTGTGGCCAGGGCAGTGGAAGCCACAGAGGATGACTGCCAGGTGCTAGAAACCATCCTGACCCTGGCAATTGCCTTCATGCTGCCTGCTGCCCTGACCCCGACTGTAGCCCCACCTTGCCCCTGGCAACTGCCCACCGCTGAGCAGCAGGCCTCCTTGTGGGCCTAAGCAGATGTCCAGCTCCACCTCCAATGGCCAGGAGTCCCTGCCACCCAGCCTCCCTGTCTGGGCCCAGATGCATCACAAGCAGGTGCAGGGAGGTGATACTTCCCCTCTATGCAGCATTGGTCAGACCACAGTTGGAGTACTGCATCTAGTTCTGGGTGCCGCATTTCAAGCGGGATGTGGCTAGCATTGAGAAGGTCCAGAGGAAGGCCACTCATATGGTCAAGGGGCAGCGGGGCAGGCCCTATGAAGAGAGGCTAAAGGGCCGTTTGCTCTGGCTCCACGCAGGTGCAGAGACAGAGCTGCCTGCAGTGGGGCCAGGACTGCTCACCAGCCCAGCTGGCTCTGGATACTAGCTGCCAGAGGGGAAGCCACCCATGCTGGGGGACCAGAAGCTGCTATCGCCCCATGGAGAGTGCCCCACCTCCCAGGCTCGCTATGGTGTGCACACCCATAGGGTAATGGCCAGAGGCTAGGGTGCTGGCCACCTGTACCCTAGGCACCCCTACCCCATGGCCACCCACCCCGGGAGGGCACACACACAACCATAACATTTCACTTGTTGCAAATAGTTTGCACAGGGAAGAGTGTTTTATTGGTGGTGGAGGGGTTCCTGTTGAGGAGGGATGGAGATCTTTTTATTGTGAGGGCGGTAAAGTGTTTGTCTGAAAACTATCTGCAGTGAGCATGGTGCTGGGGTTGGGTGGGGGGCCTGTGGACAGCTGTCCAGGTGGGCTACAGTGTGGAGTGCAGGAAGAGGTGGTCGACCAGCGCCTCTCACATACAGGTGTGTGGCTCACCTGGGGCCTCGGCAGAGGGGCCCACTAGGGCCAGCATCATGGCCATCAGGAGCCTGGGTTGCTGAGTGTCCCTGCTAGGGGCAAGGGCTGGAGCAGCCATGGTGCAGGGAGGCAGAGGCTGCAGTGAGAGCTGTTGTGTGCTGGCTTTAGCAGCTGGCCAGGGAGCAGGGCTGCCTTTTAAAAATGGCTGCTGGCAGGTGTGGCTGGAGTCTCACGCTCCCCCTGGTGGTGGCAGGGGCCCATTGCAGGGCCCCAGGAAGCAGCAGCAGTTTGCTGCTATGAGCAGCAAATCTGCTCCCATGTCCTTGCATGTGTAGATACCTGCCAAGAAGCATTTACTCTTGAGTATTTTACTTGCAAGTAAACTGATCCTGGATCAAATGCATCTGTAGACACACCCAGGAAAGTGTCACAGTCTACACATGAGTAGCAATTAAGCCAGTGTAGACTAATTTACTGAGCTGTTGAATAGTTCCGTCAGACAGAAGTACTATCCGATGGCAGAGTAAATTACTGTGCTTAAATGTACGTGTAGAATATGATGTCTGGATTAGTTTACTCCAGCTCAAATTGCACTGGAGTTTATTCAGTCACATTAACTGCATGTATAGATATACCCAATCTGTCCCAAATTAGTCCAGTGACCTTGATTTAATACTAAGACTTAGATCTTACACAATACTTTTCATCTATAGATCCTAAGATTCTTTACAATTGGTCAAAGTTCAGAATTTCCATGTGGGACATTTTGACATTTCAAAACTTGTTTTATTTCAAATTGGAATGAAAGTAAGTATTTTTGAAATTTGTAGTAAAATAACAATTTTAGAAAACAATTGTTTAGGCAAATATTGTTTTGAAAAAATAAAATGTTTCAAAATGAATTCTGAATGTCTTGGTTTTTCTCATTTACATTACTTATATTATTTCACAATATGCCAGTAATCATAGTGCACAATATGCCACCTTGTGTCAGGCTGTGATAATATTAGAGATATTATACACTACTACTATTGACATATAATGAAATGATGTAAAAGTCATATAAAATAAATTTCAAAATAAAAAAATTGTATCAAATTTCAAATTTATTCTCCAGTAAAATTTATCAAAAGGAAAACATGGTCATATTGACAAACTAAGGTTAAATTATACATTTTCAGAAAAAAAATGTTTTGTCAAAAAGTCATTTTTCTGAGGCACAGCTGTTTTAGACAACAATTTCTTCTGACCATCTCTATTCAGCCTCATGCTCCCTATTTGAAAGAGGGGGAAATGGAAATACAGAGAGATGGGAGAAATGTTCATCCTGAGGTTGCCAGTTGGCCCATGGGAGAGCTTGGAATGGACTCCAAGTCTCCTGAATCCCAATTTATCATCTTGTCTACTAGGACATACCTGCAAGTCCAGAGATGTCCCCAGCAGTGTACAGAACCAAGCAGCATCACATTTCTGGTTCTGGGTATGTAATTTCTATCTCCAAAATGTATTTGAGAACCAATTCATAACAGTGAATAATACATCTGCACAGTATACTGAAGAACCTGGACACTGAAAGGCTGAAGGAGAAGTTTCTGCCTCTCTGTACTAAGTCTGAAATGTTTTATCAGTGCTCATGGGAGGAGACAGCTTCGGGAAAATACTGTACAATGCCCTGCTGCTTGATCCTTCAGAAAAGCAATTTAGCCTGCATCAGCTTTACTAAAACAAAGGATTCTTCAATAAATATTGATTTATCCTAGACTGGAAAGCCTGGATTGGGCAAGGAGATGACAGGCCACTGAGAAACTCCACCAAAGACAACAAAAATGTGAGAGAAAAGGAACATCATTAATCATAAAGAATGAATTATTTTACATTTCACATACAACAAAAACACTCATATTGATCCAGTAAGTAAAAAGCAACATGGAAATCTCATCTTGTCTTTGTCTGATCAACATTTTTTCTCAAAACCCTATTTTCTGATAAAATCTTGTTTTGATAGGAGATTCGGAACCAGCCCTAATAATTATTCTTAAAATGTTATGGATGGAGTTTCAATAGTATCTTTTTTGAAGTCTGTTCCACCTGAAGTCAGTGACAGCAAGAGAAGGGCTAGTTCAGTGCTAAAAAATCTAGTCTGTCTGTCTGCCTAATCTACACATAATGACAACATCCCTGGGTGGGTTGTTCGTAGCCAGGATTCAAGCCAAGACCTTCATGTCTAAAAAAACCAAACATCAAATTCCTGAAGTAAAGAATCCACCTTCCTTGACACACAGTCTTTAATAGTCTCATCCTGTATAGATTAACCACTAGACGGGGATGAAGAGCCATACTGCATAAGCATGCGCTATAAGCAGCGGATGGGCTAGACAAATGATGTCCCAATATGAAGGCTGCATTGTATCCATGCATAGGCTGGCCACAGATGTAGGCCTTGTGCCTGCCAAATGATGAGTATGGGTCACAGTATGCCAACAATATTCTGTAAGGCTGGCAGACATCCTTTGATACGTTAGCTGAGAGTGCTCCCCTGAGCCTAATCAGAGCCTTTCAAGCATTGTATTTCCCCTTCCTTTTCAGCTGTAAATAAACCTGGTGGTTCAGCATAGATGGGCGGCTGTCTAGATAAACAAGACATAGTGGAGGGTTTGGGTGCTTATAGACACCAATAGATGCTTGACTTGACCACAACTATTTTGGGTGCTTTTAAACACCAATAGATGCTTGACTTGACCACAACTACAGTAAGCTCCAGTTTTCAGGAGGAGGGTTTGAATCCATCTCTATCTTTCCTTCTCCTCCCTTCAGATATTATGCATCTACTGCCAGAATGGCTAAGGCCTGTATAATCAGAACAACAAATGGCTTGTTGCAGACTAATAATTGCTATCCATAATGATTCAGGAAATAAAAAGTAAGTGCAAAAAACCCCTCTAAATGGATTATAGACAAATTGCAAACATAGAATGAGGCACACACTGCAACAGTGCTTATATCCTGTGCCAGGGCAGGCAGGGAAATGGTGGATTTCTTTTCCCAGAAAATGGCCACAATTCTCTCTCTCTGCTGAAGGAACATCCAGGAAAGGATAGAAGTAGCTGTAGAGAGGACCCACTTTCTACTTTCCCCTGTACACTGTGAGAGAGTGCTGTTGACTGTTGACTCCAGTACTAAGATTTAATGTCTACCCTCTCTAGTCTCTCCTGCCATGACTTGTTATAAATACAGAAAAAGGGAGGGTGAATATTATGTAGAGGATGGTAGAATACCTTCAACTCAGAGTGGTTGTTTCGCAGGACACCTCTACCCATACACCCTGTCCCTTTCCATTCAAGGTGTCAATGGCCAATCTCTTTATGTAATATCTAGTTACCAATTTGTTTCCTTGTTTTAGATCTTTTAGTCTGGTTTCTGACGTCTCTTCAGTCCTTAACAAAATCAATTTAAATCAATACATTAGTCTAACAATAGGAGCACAAATTCATCAATTGATCAGTTATCTGCATCTGGATCTTGTTGCCCACAGACGCCTGCAATTCACACTTCCATCAATTAAGTTCAGCTAAAATGTCAGCCTACTTATAATGGAGCATCCATTATTTCACAGCTTCACCTGAGAAATCACAGCAACTCAGTAAGGTCCGTCAAACTCCCAAAGTTCATCACACAGTCAATTAATACTCAAAGGTTCCCTAATTCATGAATTCATAGAGATAAGCAACCTGATCTGTGGGGAATCAATTATTAACCACAGTCTGTCAATTTTGGAATCCACACAGAAAGGTATAAATAAAATAAAATAAATAAAATAATCAGAAGTTCATCAATTCATGAACTTCGACAGAGAGGTAACAGAGAGGTAACTACTAGGGCTGTGTGAAGCTTCAGTAGCCAATTCAATTCAGAGGAGATTCGGCCCTATTCTGCTGAATCCTGAATCCGAAGCAAATCAAGAGACCCATTAAAAGCTCTGAATCGAATCGAAGCCTCCAAATTGATTCAGAAAAGATTCAGAGATTTGGAAGGCAAACATGCAATTAACAGAAACTGGGGGTGAGGAGGGAAGACTCTCTGATATTGACATCTGTAGTTGGCCAGTGACTGTGGTCTTTCTCTGAGTTCCCTTCCAATCACAGTGCTTTGTGGGGAGGGATGTAGAAATAACATATAAGGCTGTGTGTGAACTCATCTGTGTGCCTTTTGTGAGCTGTCTGTCTCTCTGTTGCAGCATCAGCATCTGAAGGGCTCTGGCTTGGTAGTAGGTAGTCTCTTGCCACCAAGTTCTATCCAATCCTTTCCTGTTTACTCTTGCCTACAATCCCTATTGTTATCCATTCCTTTCAGCTTCTTCTTCCCCCAAAAGCCTCTTATTTGTTCTTGTTAGCCTGTCTTTCCCCCTTCCCTCCCCCCACAAAAGAAATGTGTGTTTTCCCTGACAGCATGTCATCACTGCAGGAAAGTGCAAAATATATTACATATATTACACACAGATGCACATTTTGCAGCACATTGGAAAGGCAGGTGCCAGGTCTTCTGGCAAGTGAGGGAGAGGGGGCAGAGGGACAGCTGCAAGTTTACATCCCCCAAACATAGATGCACCCTCTTTCCTGGCAGCAAGGTGTCTTCTGCTGCTAGTGGGAGCAAGGAGGCAGGATCTATGTCTGCTCCTGCAGCACCCCCAGTAATACCAGTAACCACAACCAGCAGCAGCATAACATTTTCCACTCCAATTCCAGTTGCCAGTGTGAGCCTTCCAGTGCCAGAGGAGGAGCTGGATATGGAAGCAGTGGAGCTGAGTGCCATAGCCAAGGAAATTCTGGGGAAGGAGGGAGAATCTGTGTTTGTGCACCACACCTCTCAAAGTTCCCCTAGAGGCACGTCTCCTTCTCTGGAAGGCACCTTGGAGGAGGTTGTGGGGGAAAGTGGCTCAGCTCTTCCTGTAGCTCTTCCTCCTGTTGTGCCTCTGCCTGCTAAGGAGAGGGATAAGGTAGGATCTCCAGCCTCAACCCAGAAGTGGGTGGGTAGTGTAGTGCAGGATCATTTTGAGGTGGCAGATAATCCCAGGTATGCTACCTGCCAGCACTGCCGAAAACAGATCAGCCGGGGCAAGGACAAGAAACATTTCACCACCACAGCAATGATGCTGCATCTCAGGAGGCAGCATCCCTTTGCCCTTATTCCTCCTCAGTCTGGCACCAGTGTGAACATGCCCAAAAAGAAGTCTCCCTCTTGCTCCAAAGCTCCTGTCCCCAAGAAGCAGATGCAGGCCACCCTGGACCAGTGGGGGAAAGGCTGGGACAAAAGGGGGAACATTCCCAAGGTGAGCAAGGTCACCCAGAGCATTGGGGAGATGCTTACTCTGGATGGCCAGCCCTTCTCCTTTGATGAGTGTCCAGGGTTCAGGCAGCTCATGGCGCTTGTGGCCCCATCCTACTAAGTGCCTGCATGCACCACCTTCAGCAGGACGATGGTGCCCTCCCTGTATGAGGCATGCAGAGAGTACTTGAGGGATGGAGCTGTGGAAGGCAAGTCTGCATGTAGCTTTACACTTCTTTTCAGACATCTGGAGCAGCCGGGGTGGAGAACATGCCTACTTCTCCCTCACAGGGCACGGGTGCGATCAGTTAGGGTGTCGGTGGGGTCTCTTTCAAGCAGAGATGATGGATGAGTTCCACATGGCAAGGGAGATCATGGTAGCCGTGAACCACATGGTACAGGGGTGGCTCTTTGGGCAGGCTGAACTCAGCGGCAGGTTCATGGCCACCAACAAAGGGGCCAATATGGTGAAGGCATCTGCTGTGTTGCACACAAGTTTCATGTCATAGTCAGGGATGCCTTGGAAGTGGACAGGGCTTCTGGTGATGGTGCTGTCACTACCATGACCAGCCAGCTCATTTCAAAATGCAGGAAGGTGGTGGGCTACTTTCACCAGAGCATCAAGGCGGGCAAGATGCTGCAGAACAAACAGGCAGAGCTGAGCATCCTGCAGCACAGAATCATACAGGATGTGGAGACTCAGTAGAACTCCACATACCTGAAGCTCGAAAGGCTGGTTGAGCAACAGAAGGCCATCCATGAGATGGCCTTGCTTGGGGGGATTGGGATCAGCGGCCTCCTTAACAAAACTGAGTGGGATACCATCTCCCAGATCTTGGTGATTCTCAAGCCTTTCCTCAAGGCCACCAAGAGCCTCAGCGCTGGCGATGCATTCGTTAGCGAGGAAGGTGGCAGTCGGGATTCCAACTGGCTTGAAGGTGGGGCCAGGGCCTAAAGGGGAGCCAAAGGTGAAGGAGAGCCTAAAGGGGAGCTCCACAGTGAAGGAGCTTAAGAATCAAATAGAGAAGTTCTAGGGGATCAGTGTTCCTAGCTGGGGCAAGCCGCTTTCACCAGAGGTGCAGGAAATGGTGAAGCGGCTGAAGGAAGGCATCAAAAAACATCTGGATCCATTGCGGTCCAGTACAGTTCACGTGCTGGCAGGCATGTGTGATCTGAGGGTGAAGGGGAGTGTCTGTAGCAGCAAAACCCTCGATCACTGGATGGAGGTGCTGGTGAACAGAGTTAGAGAGGCAGAAGGGCAGAGGTGGGGGGACGTGGAAGAGGGGGATCCACTGTCCTGTACTAGCATGCCAAGCACCAGCCAATCTCCTCCACCACAGATGCTGCCAATGTGAGACAAGGGCATGGCTTCAATATTGGGGTCCAGAGGCACCAGACCCTACCATGCAGCAGGTAGCATGCAGGCCTTGGTGGCTACCTATCTCACTGAGGATGTGAAGCCACTGTAATGTGACCCCTTGGCCTATTGGGCAACCTGCAGCCAGCTGCGGCAGGGGTCAGCCACAGTTGCCCAGGAATACCTGTCCTGTCCACTGACCAGTGTCTAAGTGAAAGGGTGTTCAGCATTGCTGGGGATGTTGTAACACCCCACTGCACCTCTTTGGATCCTGGTTTAGCAGAGCAGCTGGTGTTCCTGAAAGTGAACCTCCCGCTGCTGGAGTTCCCCAAGCTCCACATGCAGATGGAGTGAGTGCCACCCTCCTCACTCTGCATCTATTTCCTTTCCTTAGTTGCTTTCACAACCATTTAATGCTCTGCTCTCAGAGCTGAAGGCAGCAGTTTAGTTTTTCACAAGTCAGCAGGGAAAGAACATCTCCCTGCTGCGCTCCCATGCCAGGACAAACTTGGAAGTATGGGCTGGGGCTATGGGGAAGGAGGAGGCCCCAGGTCCTGGGCATGACCTAAAACTGCACCCTGACAGGGTAGTGGGGCCTGGTGGGACTGCCGGTGGTGTGACAGCCCCACAAAATGCCAGGACTGTGAACCTCCCTGGTGAAAGGTGGGTAGGAGGTGCCTGATAACCTCCAGTCACTGCACGCATTCACAGTCCTGGCTGGGGAAATCCCAAATTTGTAAGATCTTTGAGAGGCCAGAGGCTTACTGGTTGCAGTGGAGTTGTGAGGGTGAGAATAGGCAGGTGGCTCAGATCTGATCTGAGGTACCTTCAACTGGTCTGTCCTGGGGCCAGGACCCAAGGGGAGAGGGGTGTTGGAGGGCCAGAGGCCCACCATGAGGAACGCCCAAAGCAAGAGGCTCGGGATTCCAACTGGCTTGAAGGTGGGGCCAGGGCCTAAAGGGAAGCCAAAGGTCCCAGAGAGGGGACCACAGCTGAAGGGGGTGAAGGATGCAATCTGCGAGGCATGGGCTGCAGCATAGGAGAGGTATGGAGCTGCAGAATGGATGTCACTCCTAGACATCAGGCGCCTAAATGGGCAGCCTCCCACCTGGGTAATATCTGAATCAGTTTTCTATCAAGGCATGATAGGAAAAAGAGGGGCAGGCGGTTGGCCCTGAAACAGGTGGGTGGGCCGAGATCTAACCGGCACTGGGAAGGCCCCCTGTTACAGGCTACTATCCCTGCTGCATCCTGCTCTACCTTAACACACACAAGGCAGACAAGGTTCTTTGGGTCAATCTGATATCTTTTATTAAACCAATTGAATAGTTGGAGAAATATATCTTGGCAAGCTTACAGGTTTTAAAACCCTTCGTCAGGCTGAGGAAGCATCTGGAGTTGGTGTGCGTACTCTTCCTGGATGGAATGAATAGTAAAGAAGCCAGAGGCTGGTATGCATGCAATAAAGTCAGTCAGTGAAAATGTAAATTTTGGTGTCTGGGGGTGAGAGACAGGCTGGGGGGGAGAGGGGAAGGGGGATGTAGCAGGTAGAAAGTGGAGAGGTGCCTGGGGAATCAGATGTCAGGCAGGTTACAGTGTGTCATAAATCCAGTGTCACACTGGACTGAAATATCTATATTGAGTCCATGAGTTTTTGTAACGAGGAGGTTGATGAAGTGAAGTTCATAGGCTCATCTGTGAAAAGTGTTTTGTAAATTCCCTTTGAGGATCAGGACTGAGAGATTGGAAAAAGAGTGGTTTTCTTGTGAGAAATGTGCCCCCACTGGTAATTAGGTATTCTTGTCTTTAATAGATGCCCAGTGTGCATTCATTCTGGCAAGCAGTTGTTGTTTGGTTTCTCTTATGTATTTTCCATCAAGACATTTGGTGCACTGGATGAGATACATTATGTTTCTGGAGGGGTAGCTGTAAGATCCAGGAATGATGATGGTTCTGTTGTGAGGTGTAGTGATTGTGAGTGTACTGGAGATATATTGGCAGGAGCTCTTGTCATGGCATGGTCTGGATCCATTTGGTGTGTTTGGGGCTGTAGGAAGTTTGCTTCTGGTGATGAGGTTAGTGAGGTTCAGTGCTTGTTTGAATTTACAAAACACTTTTCACAGATGAGCCTTCATCAACCTCCTCAATACAAAAACTCATGCTTCCTCAGCCTGACGAAGGGTTTTTAAACCCAAAAGCTTGCCGAGATATATTTCTCCAACTATTCAGTTGGTCTAATAAAAGATATCACATCTACTCAAAAAACCTTACCTGCCTATTCCTTAGACCAACACGGCTACAACCAGAAACCCAGTTAACACACACAAGTGACGTGAGTTTTACTTTCAACAGTTTGAGGTGCACTTTCACAGAAGCCCCTGCACCTATCTCCTTGAAACCTGGTAGGCTTCATGCCCTCAGAAGAGGCTACCATCCCTGCTGTTTTCATCCAAATCTGCAAAAAAATGACAAAGTTATAGGCATTTTAGTGATTCCCCATTATAGTCTATGGCCGAATCACTGAATTGGCCAATTCGGCGGCTGAATCTCTGAGAATCTGATTCAACCAAATTGAATCAGGACAGTGACTCAAATCACTGAATTGAATCACTGTCCCTCCAAATTGGCTGAATCTGAATTCAAATCAATTACCTGCGCTTCGCACAGGCCTAGTAATTACTCAGATGTTGAAGTCCGCCCTCTGCTCCAGGTTTAGAAGTAGCTGGTCCTGGCCACAGTTTAGTTAAGATACTTAATAATAAAAAAGCAAGAAGAAAATACCAGGGCTCCTGGCTCACTACACATGCTGACATACTGCTCTGCATGGCCTCTCTGTCTCCAGTCCTCTCAGTGCTACCCAGCTACTCCTGGTTTGTCTTTGTCTGAGCCTTTTGCAGTGTGCCTCTACTCCGTGCTTCCCTGAGGCTCTTCTCCATGTTTACATGCAGCTCTCTCCTACTCAGAGCTGTGTGTTCCCCTCCCTGGGGGACCCAAGAGCCTGCCCATGTTTCCTGTTCCCTGGAAGCTCTCTAGCCCAGTAGAGTCCTGTTGTGGGAATATGTGACTTTGGGGACTCTGTGTCATGGTTCTCCACCACGTGTTTCTCCTCAATGACTCCGGCTCGTCCTCCTTGTTCCAACCCCCACCTGCCGAGTCCCAGAGTCCAGAATATACTCGGGTAAGACTGAGTAGCTCTGAACCAGAAGATCAAGCTGGAGGAGTGATTCTTTGTTTAGTTGCATTGGTGCAATGAGCAGGAGAGAGTGGCGAGTTCCCTTCCTTTTCCTGTTTTGGCCTTAAAGGGGTGTATCCATGGGCAGATCTAAAATTTTTAAAATGGGGGTGTAGATGGTGAGGTGCATCATCACATATAAAAACAACACATATTTTTCTCTAGTTAAAAATAAACTAGAAGCTTTACTAATACACTAGGGGCCTAGGGACGTATTATGCAGTTTAAGATTGAAGCAAAAACAAATGTAATTTTATTGGAATGAGTTAAAAACAACCTGCAGGGATGTGAAATAGGAGCTTCATTATCAGGAGCAGCTAACAGAGAGCAGAACTGCAGAACAAAGGGTAGTCTGACTGTTGGAACATCAAGATCATTAAAAAGAAGAGAGGGTTGTTAACACCTCTAGATTGAAGAGTGCAGAAGGGATCAGAGAGATTATAATGAACCATAAAGTCACCTGACTCCCTCAGCAGTGCCTGACTAAAAATGCCACTGCCACTGCCAGGCAGTTGGTTTTAAATTCTGGGTGGACTAGGGCACCCCCCTGAATCTGCCCTTGGTTGTATCCCTTTCATGCCCTATGCCTTATGATCTGCTTATTGTAAAAAAACAAGGCTACTGCTTTGCTCATTGTTTGTGTATAGTGCTGACATTTACCATCCCCACAGGGGCTAATGTTCTGCACACACCTTACAAGGGGTATAGTAAAGGTCCTCTTCTGTAGCCAGCTATCTGTTATCCAGTCCCCATGCCAGTTTTACAGCATCTCTTTAGACTAGAGTCCTTCAGGAACCTGTTCACTTCCACTGCAAATTCTCTGCTTCTCCAAGTTGTCGTCTTCTGCTTGCACAGGTCCATCACCTAGTCCCTTCCTGTGTTTCTCTATTGTTTCTCACTTTTATCTTGCAGAGTTTCCCTTCCAGACATCAGGATGGTGGATTCTTCTTTCTTGGATTCTTGGAATCTAGAGAGATTATAGCAGGGGGCTAGAAGACACCAGAAGTAGGTTCTGTACCTGACTACACCAATGGAGTGAACCTCTCTAATTTTACCAGGTATCGGAGGGAGTAATTACCTATCCTCTTTTTTGCGTAGCACTCAGAGATCTCCAGCTGAAAGAAGTAGGGCACTTAATACCATTACTAACCAGCATGCAGTAATGTATACACACATTTCTCCTTCCATAGAACAGTTACAGTTTCTCAAAGGAAGGCTATGTGTCAGACAAGCTACTTTAACACATTCCTTTACAATTGCCAGACAATCATGTGAACTACACATTGCAATAGCACAGTTCTTCAGGAAGGTGCCAAAGGCATGCTGGTTGATGGTGTCAGAGTCTTTCTCACCTGGCCAAACCCATGCAATCTACTATGATTTACTGAGCTACCCTGTAGGATATTTCCTGCTAGCTCAGAAGTGACATTTCTGCTCTGTTGGATGAGGTGAGCTTAGTTCTTGCCACCTTTGCCATTGGTCCAGAAAAGCCAGCTTGTTCTTTTCAGAAAAACATATCTATCAGACTATCGTAGCAAAGTGAGAAGGTAGGTTGTGCCTAGATGGGAGAGAGGGGAGAGTATAGAGGAGGGAGTCCCAAGCCCTTCTGTCACCATGCAGGAGCCAGGAGGGGGAAAGCACCTGGTCCTACTCTTTCTTTTATATACAGTGATCCCATGTAGGTTGAAGCAGTCACACGTCATTCTGTCAAGGGGTCACATAACAATTATGTTTCTCCAGCGTCTGTCTTTGGCTGATATTTCCAATGGAAGCCTGTTGTGGGCTGTATCTTGAAAGTACAATTTAGTTTTAGTTTTGTGGTATAAGAATTAGTCTTAGTCTCAATTTAGTCTTAGTTTTGTACCTTCAGTACAAAGAACCAGTGGCTGTGTGAAAGAAATAGGTTATAGGTAAACTGCTTCCAGTCCCAAGCATGCATTTGCATATGCATAATATATAATTTGATACCAGAGCTGATGTATGGAGGAGAGTTTGAGCTGTGCATTGATATTTTAGGAACACATACCTGGAATACTATGCCAATAATGGAAGCTCTTAACTGTATTGCACAGAAATCAAACCACTACCTAAAGGTGTTTTCTTTTCTTTTTTTGACCAAAAAAATAGTTTTCATTTGCAAATGTGGGTTGATTTCTGTGAACAGTTTCAACAAAATACAAATGAAGGGGGAAAAAAGCCCATTGGGAACTGAGTGCAGTTCACAAAAAACAGTAAGGAAGTAAGAGTTCTTTCACATCTTTCCCATCGATTCATTTCAGGGGTTAGGGCACTCAACTGGGCTATGGGAGATCCCAATTTAACTCACTTCCATGCCTGAGAAACCACAGAGCAAAGTAATGAACTAGGGTGTCCTAACTGTAAGGGAATGACCAAAATCCCTATGCTACCAAGCCATTCATACTCTTGCTCTGGTCTAATATCATGAATTTCTCTCCATACTTATTTAAAGACATGTTTGAAACAGATCTTTATGTTTTCATGAAAGCTTATGTCATAATGGTGCCTGACAGCTGCTGCTAAATAGCCATTGTATTCCTTCTTTTGGACCTGTAGTTAGCAGGTCAAATAAAAAAAACAAAACACACTGGAGAGTAAACATATTCATTGTAAGGGGTTTAGCAAAGCAGAAGAGTTAATCCACTTACTCTTCCTTCCTAAAGAGGGACCCTAACACAGGCTGAAACCCTGTCAGACTGCAAATAAATGTTAGCCTCTTATTTAGCCATTTAGTAAAGCCACCTCACACAATTGCAGTACTGCTGGCAGTCCCATAGAAAGAATGGATGCAGTACACCATTTGCAAGTCAGTATGAAGACCTTATACCATGTTAGCCTGAATTTTAGGATGTACATGGGACAGAAGTTCTACTTAAGTCTAACACTACTATCCCTTTACATAGGTGAATTTCAGATATTGGAAACTATGGATTTGACTTATATTAAGTCAGATCATTGGTTCATCAAGTCCTCATTGCCCAGGCTGGCCAAAACCTCAAATGAAACTATTGATGTTAATTAGTACTAGAGAACAGCTAGCTAACTGAACACCATTGTATACACTAGTGAGGTCTTGACTTCTTCAGGAAATCAGCTTATGCCCTTGGCATAACTAATGGATACTTATTAAAAGCACAGTGTTAAGAGCTCCATGTAATGAACAATGTACAAGCAGCCATCTGCAGTGGGTAACAAGAAGCTGTACTGGGGGCTATGAAACCCAGGAACTATTCTTGCTGAAGGTCATCTACTAGTGCCTCATCCTTATACCCACATCCAGCACTGCTTCAGTGCTGTCCTTTTATTAATTCCTCTATCCTACTGTCTTTTGGTTCCTATTGTGCTCCTATCACCATGGAATCCGAGTATATTCTGGAAGCAGGTTAAGTAACGTGACTAATATCTGCCATCTATAGTTCATTTTTTCTTCTCTCCCCAAGGGAATTTTGCATAATTAATTAATTTAATTAATGGTCATAAGACTTCCAGCTCAGTTCTTTTCAGCATCCAAAAACAGTATTCAACTTGGAATCTTGCAATAGTAAATCTCACAGGTGGACAATGAACTATGGAATATGCTGTGATAAATGTCTCCTTTATTTATTGCAAATGTTTGCAGCTCAGAAAAGGCCAAGGTGTTTTAACAGAGAGGATGAAGAAGGGTAGGACAGAAGTACGTTAGGATTAGCACAGCTATGTGTGAAAAATGCACAGCAACCTGACTTGGTTGCATGTGGATCTTGACAAATTTGTCAGACTTTCACTTTCCTAATGAAAATAAACTTTCAGCGGTAAATGGCCAATTTTCAAACATTTTTGCAGCTGCCACCACTTACATATTGAAACAGGAATGATAAAGAGAAGATGAATGTGGCCACCATGTAAGCATGCCATGCAAATTCTTAAAGCCTTTCATGTTTTGGGGGAGATTCTCCACCGATAGAGATTTTATATAATCAAAACTGAAGGTCTCCCTCCATCCCTCAGAAGATATCTACTTCAAGTAGGAATTAATGGAATTAATTCCAGGAAGTGCCAGTGCCTGTGATATACAGGAGGTCAGATTAGATGATCATAATAACCCCTTTTGGCCTTGTAGTCTATGAATTATCTATTTAATCCTCACAAGAATGAGATTGGGGAAGGCGTCTTTCCACACTCTACTCATGGGGGAACTGACAGAACAAGGTAAGGTCAGACAAAGAAGTACCACAGAGAGAATCAGCATCAACACTGGAATTAAAAATCAGGAGCTCTTGACTCCCTGTTCTGTGCCCCCTCACCTGCCCCCGCCCCCCAATCCCATTTCAACACTATAAAGCACACAAAGTGGATTTTTTTCCCCATGCAGCAATTCACGCTAATCCAATGATCACCTATGCTTACGAACTAAACTAGTGAGTGATTCAGAGAAGCCAACAAGTGGAATTCAGTACAGTTGAATTTCTTAAATGATATCTTGTTGCATTTCCACTGAACAGCTCTGCTGGCATTTACTGGTGATTACTGTATATGCCCCCATGAAATGCCAGCTCCTGAGCACTACAGGTTCACAAAATTTTTTCCACAGAGAAAAATATTCATCTTGGAGCTCTGCAAAGATGCCACACTTCTCACTTGTCAGTGATGGGGCTTTGAAGATGTAGAGGATAATCCCCCAAACTGCAAAATGAGGATGCACATTTGACAGTTTCCTTCTCCTCCCTTCTTTTTGACACGCTGTTATTGGTATATTGGTTATGGCATCAGTACCGCTGTTGTCACAATGGACTGACAAACCCACTTGGAGTGACAGCAAATCTGGACAGAGCGCTGCACACTCTGCCCATTAAATACCAGATTCTTCTTTTGAAGGGATTCTATATGTGAGCAAAGAAGTAAAAAGAGAGAAAGAACAGCAGAGGCAGTATCACTTATATGAAAAGTCGCTTCACTTCCCCTGAACAATCCCTGCATTAAAGCACAATATAGGGTTTAATCCTGAAATAGGAACATCCAGAGTGCCATTTCCTCTTCCCTCTTCAGGGACTCATTTCCCTAGAAATCAAACATGTCTGTTTCGAAAAGTCTCATTTCAGTCATCAGCTCTATGGCACAAGCCCCGCTTTCCTCCTATCCTTTGTAGTCACACACCTCTGTCACCTGGATTTTCAATTACTGAAACACTCCTCCCCATATCTGATTACTGATTACATACTACTGATTACACTCCTCCTCATATCTCAACACCAAAGTTATGCTAGCATGGTCTCCCTCCAGCCTTGCCTCATTCCTTGGTCTGGCCAGTTAGTATTCAGTGCAGGAACTGAGAGGGGAAGGCAAAGGTGACATTACGTGTTTCCAGAAGCATGTGCAGTTGACTCCCTGCATAAGTTAGAACTACCCAAAGGCTAATCTGATTCCTATCTATCTGCCGCTGGCCCTAAGAGGATATTCTGCGTGACTACACCTCCCACATCAGTAGCTCCAAGGGGCAGGAGGGTGGTATAAAACCTTGAGCATGGGCCTCATCACACAGGACACCGTACATTAGGCCTGTGCAAGTAGGCAGATATTCGATCTGGCTTTGGATCTGGCTGCTTTGGATGCCAGCAATCCGATCCGGAGCTCCAGACCGGGTTCCCGCTTCGATCCTGCCGAATTGGCTCCGAAGCTTCGGAGCCACCTTGGAGATCTGGCCATAGGGTATAATGGGGAATCAATTAAATATCTATAACTTTGTTGTTTTTTGTTTGATTTGGATTAAACTTGCAGGGCTGGTAGCCTCTGCTGAGAGCATGAAGCCTGTCAAGTTTCAAGAATATAGGTGCAGGGGTTCAGGGGGAATTGCACCCCAAATTCTTGAAAGCAAAACTCATGTCACATGTACGTGTTACACCACAGGGGGGTGAAAACTGCAGGGATGGTGGTCCCTGCTGAGGCCATGAAGTCTGCCAAGTTTCAAGGAGATAGGTGCAGGGGTTTGGGGGAAACCGCACCTCAAGCTGCAGACAAGCAAAACTCGTGACATGGGTGACACTGTGTGTTAAGGCTCAGCAGAGTGAAAGCTGCAGGCTTGCTAGCCCCTGCTGTGGCCACGAAGCCTGCCAGCTGTCAAGGAGACAGGTGCAGGGGGGTTCTGGGGCTCCCCAGCCATGGGAGTGTAATGGGCCCGTGGTGGCCTGGGCATCTCCATCCATGGGAATGTGATGGGCCCATGGGGCCCCACATCTCTAGCTGCTGACAGGCAAAACTCATGACATGGGTGCTTGTGCAACTGACTGTATCTGTCTTGGGGCGGTTGATTGTCTGTATTGATTATTTTCTCTCCTTAGTCTGTGGTTTTGTAGGTGTTAATCCTTACTAATTAACTCGTTAACACCTAATTAATACCTAAACACCAACAACATAGCCCCATGATTCATTCGCATTTAAGGTTCTCTTAAGGCTCAGCTATTGAAAGGTAGGTGCAAGGGAGTCAGCACAGAGCTCAGCAGACAAGATACAGAGATGACGTTCATAGGGATAAGTTATCCATGGCACAGGAGTGTGAATCAAATGTTTACACATACACTGCTGACACTTGCATCTTAAAGGGGCCAGGGAAAGGTGTAATGATACTATCCTAGAGTCCCTTAGGCCCCAATCTAGATTTGGCCCTATGCTTACTTAACAAAATACCCCTCTTTGGTAATTACTACTGTGATGAGACACAGTGATCCAAATTCAGAGGTGCTGTATAAGCAGGCACAAGCTTGACCTATTTCACTAATCTGGACTCTTTTGCACACAGTTAGAGGTGGACTTAAGTCCAAGGGAGCCTGGGTGCAAGGGACCTGAATTTACCTCACCACTGTTTGGTCTAATATGCAGGGCTAAAACAACAGAAGTAAATGACATAAGATTACCTGTGTGCCTTGGTCAAATGTTGCTGTCAAGGGGTGTTTAAAATGCTTTTTTAGACAGCTGACCATTCAGAAGGATGTTGTCCCTAGTTTTAGAGGGATGATGAATGGCTGAATGGAACATCTAGGCTACAAACAGGTGTCCTTTTTGTTATGGGATCAGCTGTGCTGGGATTTGTCCCAGTTGCAGCCAGCCTCCCAGCTGCATCGGCTCTGGGGAGCTGCTGCCAGCTGGGAGCCCGGGCTGGCTGTGGCATGCCGAGCAAAATGGCCTTGCGTGTCATGCTCGGCACGTGTGCCAGGGGTTGCCAACCCCTGCATTAGAACAATGGTGCAGGGCAACAGCAAGGGTCAGTTGGTTTCTAAAAGCCTGTTTGCGACAAAGTTTCCTTCAAGGCTCACTGTGTCTGACACAGGCAACCAGCAAGCAGACAGGCTGGGAAATTGAAGACATGTACCACATTGTTCCAAAGCATGAGATGAGGGACTCTGCTATGTTGGCCAGGTCACAGTGCCCAGTTGCACAACCTTTGGGATTTCTGGTTTTGGGAACCAGACCAAATTAGGAGGACATCAAAAAGAACCAAATTAAGATGTGTGCATGCGATGGGTTTGTGAATCAAAGAAATATGTTGACAGGACAAAACATGGACACTACCAAGACCACAGGGAGATCAACCAATGATGCCCAGAGATGACGAGTAATCAGAGGGGAGAAAGAATACAAAAGAAGGGATTTCAGAGCAGCAGAAGGTCCCTGAGAGGGGAACCCAAGGCCACCATGGACAAAGGGCGCACCAGCAGCCCGTCTCACCCACCCCACTTTGGACTTTGACCTCTAGGCTGTTGACATTTGACATTGAAGAAGGAACCTCAGGGTGAAGCTCGTGTACTGGCCAGACATACTTTCCTTCTGATGACAGCTCTAGGACTGGTAAATATAGAATTGTTTACACTATTCTTATCTACTATCACTGTGTATCAATAAAATTAATCTGTTTTTTAACTGAGAGGTCATGGTCAGCCTGAAGGTTTGGGTCTGACCAAAACTAGGTCATAAATCCATTGCCAACAGGGGCAAGGATTTCCATGCATTCCCATCTTGTGCTGGTATAAACATGTTTACAGCGGTACAAGGGCGATGTCCGCTTGCATTCTTACAACAACATTTACAGAGTCTAGAAGACCCTCTGAAGCTGTGATCTCAGAGAACCAGGATGGCCCATTTGGCAGAGCTTTTTAGTAAAGACAAACAAGGGACACACACACCAACTTTAGCTTGTTATGATGTCTCTGTCATTTGGGCTTCCCAGTGTGAGATTTTCCCTGGCAGTGGAAAATGAAACCACCAAAAAGGAGAATTCTGCCTCCCAAATCTTCAGTCATAAATAGTGAGATTATCACTGCAGTCTCCAAATCTCATTGTCTCATATAGCTGCTACACCTACAAACCATGCAATTAGACTAAAAATGTAATTATAGGGTGTCATTAATTGAAACATTAAAACAGCATTTGCACCATGTTGCACTGTGTTCTGTAATTGACGTTGTGCACTGAATGGTGTCAATGATCTTCAACTGATGTATAACAAGAAATCATTTAGAACTTGCTCCCTGGGAGTTTTGCCTTTGACTTTAATGGGAGTAGGAAAGGCTCCTTAATTTACTAAATGCCATTTGTCATTGTATTTAATGTAAATTGGTATGAAAATCGGTGCAATTGAAGTGAATATGGCATAATCCAGCTCTCTTTCAAGACAACAGGAGATTTGCCGTTGACTTTAATAGGAATGGAGTTTGAGCTGTAAACCATGCTTTCATACATGTTAAAAATATTACAGATATTCTTCTACGGGAGCTGATATCCAGGCCTTTGAAATTAAGGCAGTCACAAAGTATCCAAAAAGCTCACGATAAAACTGAGCTAAACATGGCACAATGAGAACATGAAGGCAGGGACTCCCAGTACTTCTAATTCTTCGTGGGCTCATTTATTAAACATTGACTATTAAAAATGCTGCCTGGCACATATTGAACAAAGATAACACTATACGCACACCTTACAGAGTCATACCCAACATCCTGGATGGTTAGAAGTTTGAATATTTTTCTTTCCTAAAGATTTGTAGCTGTATTTTCCCAAGCAGCACCCAGAATCAATGCTCATAAATCCTGTTTTGTGACAGAGACTGAAATGTGCAACATATCCATGTACTACTTAAAAAATTAAGTTCTACACCAATGGTTTTTCATACTGTAGGGGGGCGTGAAGGAATGTGGGGTGGCGAACACAGCACAGGTGGGCAAGGGCAAGAAGTCTGCAAGTCTTGTGGTGGGATGCAGGGGTAAGGAGCCCTGGACAGGTTCTGCCAGTGGGTTGCTGCGCCTCTGGGAGCCTGGCACAGCTTAAAGCCACAGCAGGGCCTAGGCAAGAGGCTCTGGAGCCGTGGCAGTGGAGCTTGCCGCACCGAGCCAAGCCGAGCCACAGTGGCGGCTAGGATGAGGAGTGCCCTATGCCTGTCTGTGCTGCTCCTCTGGGGAGAGAGGGGCAGGAGGGGTGGCGGGGCATGAAAAAAACTGTAACAAAGTGGGGGCTCAGCTCAAAAAGTTTGAAAACCACTGCTCTACACTGTCTGTCCATTTCTATCTTTGTCTTATCTGTTTGGCCAGGACTTTTCACATGCAGTCATCATTACAGTGTCTGAATATCAATTCCTGATACCTTCTTATGGAAAAAACAAAACAAAACAAGAAGGCATTCTGTTTGGCTGGATAATTTACAAGACTTGTTGCAAAAAAAAAAAAAAGTTTATAATAACAATATTTTACACTTCCATGACACTTTTTATTAAAAGACTTTACATTGCATTACAGAGATGGGGCATTATTAGCCCCTTGCTAATAAAAGGACTGTGGAAATTTGATCAGGGTAGATTGCAGTCTTTTATATGCAGATCCTAATGCCAGAGTAGAACTAGTCAAAAATGGTGAATAACTTTTGTCAAAGAAAAGAAAATTAAAGTATTTTTCATTCCCAGAAGTTGGGGGAAAAAAGATTTGTTTTCATTTGTTCAAAAATATTTTGCAAAAATAAATGTTATAGGCATTTTTGGTGCTATAAATGTGCAGTGTCTTTATGAGGAAGAGTTTTTGTGACAGCTGATTCTGCTGATAGCCCAGCCAGAAATGGAGAGTTACTATTATTAGCACTGCAGGGATGTTCAGAGGCCCCCACCAACATCAGGACCCCATTGTACTAGGGGCTTTCAGAGATGCTTTCAGAAATTCCAAGGGCTTCACTTAATATTTCTAGTAGCGGTGATGCCACCGCACGATCTTCTTCATCACTGCTGTGATCACCTTAGAGCAGAGACTAATGTGCTTTGATGTTCCAGTGTGACCTTCAATAAGCCTAATGTTTTTCCATACTGTGCATGGATTTTTTATATCCTTCCCACCTGTATTTCCTGACGTGTCTACAAGTGAACTGTTTCAGTATCAATATGTAATTTAGGGCTCCATCCTGTTCCTTTTCAAATCATTGGTCATATCCTATCAACTTCAACTGTCTTAAGATAGACTACTTTCAGGGGGATTTCTAACTCTTTTCGGAAACATGCCTCTGAGGGAGGAATGCCAAATCCTGACATTTCTAATCTCCAGTAGCAGTTAGTGGTGGCATCAATGTGGTAGATGCCTTCTCAGTGTCTTCTTACTTTAGTAGGTATTATTGGTAATACTCTACTATAAGCATGGATTAGCTCTAATAGTTTCCCAAGTCTCCGTTACACAGATACTCATTTTTGCTAATGTGCCTTCATGTTGAAGACCCATCACATTGATAAGAGTCAGTGTATTAGCAAACAATAAATAAATAAATAAATAAATAAACTGGTAGCTGTACGTAGGTTAATTGCTTAATAAGACTTGGGCTGTATTTCTGTAGCATAGCAAAAGTGATATTTCAGTGTCTGCATAATGAAAGCAATACTGCTGTAGAATAAACACATAGGCTTTTCTGCTTTTTGAACTATGCTTCCTAGTTTCTTCCTATAAAGGGGTCCTCACAGCTGAACAAGTGCATGAAACCTTCCTCTCTGATCCTGGGCTGTCTGGCCTGGTTACCAACTGTTGCTACCCTAAAGAAAACCATTTGAGGCTGTATTAGATATGTTATCATCTCTTCTCTGTTGGGGTGTCTACACATGCACTTTAATGTGCATTAGCCTATTTTAATAAACATTAAAGCATCACAAAAACCTGTGCGCTTTCACTAATGTGCATTAAAACAGGCTAATGCACCTTTTTCTAGTACTTCACAATGGAGGTACTGAATTTAATGTGAATTAGTAAAAACGCATTAATGAACATATAGACACGTCAATTTTGTGGTATTCCTGGGCCAGGTATAGTGAGTTTGGTATGCCCTGGGAACCCCAGGCTAGTTCAGTCCTTCATTAGAACCTGCTTAGAGGAAAGATGGAAAAGGTTGTCTTTCTAATGCTCATATCTTAGCTACACAAAACAGTTCTGATTTTTATTTAAGGACAATCCTGATGATATTTTTAATGTGAGTCCTCATTTACATAAGGCTCTAAAAACTGATTTCACCAGGAAGATGAATTTTGCTATCCTAGATTTTATCTGGAGGTCCTGTGGCCCAGGCATAGATACAAGAAGTAAGGTTAAAGGGTGTAACAGATAAGGAAGTTATGTTTTCTCCTTTTTCATTTTAGCTCCTAGTCACTGAATTGTAGCTGCTTCATCTCACAGATTTACTTACATATGAACTGGTAGCCTGTAGATCTGAAAACTAGACCTCTTCCTTGAGTCCAAGAAGCAGATATGACCTGCTCATACATCAGGGCAATTATTGTGGGTGGAGGGCCTCTTACTGAGTTTTGGCAAGCCATAGAGGGCCACATGACAGGCAGCCAGGGGTGGATAAATATTAATTTTCTAAATTTTTTAGGGGCCCCATAGGCCAGAGAGAATGACCCTAGCAGGCTGCATCTGGCCTGCAGGTCGCATTTTGCCCATCCCTGTCCTACATGAATTTCTTATTTTCTACCTTTCGAATATCTATCTGCCATATACACCATTTTCCAGAAGTCAGTACTCCTCAGAGATCTTCATTGGCTGGGTGGTAAAGGATGCTATACCCATCCCACAGCTGCATTTCTGAGAATAGTTACTTTGATACTGGCAGCATCATCTTAAGCAGGGTTTTTGGGTGGGGGTTGTTGTGGTTTTTAAATCATAGTGACACCTCCTCTGAACAGGTTTTCATGAGGCAGTGATAAAAATACTTGAGGCATGTCTACCAGTGCTGCTTCCCCATTGCGGGTAGTCACTGAAAACTAGGCACTAATTTTGCTGAAGTAAACTTATAACTATACTTTACTTCCTGAAGTAAAATGTATCATATTCCCCTCCTCTGCAAATATACACAGAGGAACAAATGGGTCCTGAAACTATACAGCTGATACAAAAACCAGCAAGAATACAGTGGCTACATAACCATAGAGATAACTGGGATTCAAATCCACCTCTACAGATCCTGCTCCTCTCAATATCCCTAAGAACCATGGTAGCTCAGTGGAACTGGTAGATGTGCTACTGTTAACAGCTGAGTTCCCATCCAAAGGGGACAGAATGGCTGGCTCAGAGCTTCCCATATCTTTTGCTCTCTAGCTTATGCAGTTTTGCTAGGGGAATATTGCTGCTTCATGAAGCATAGCCAATCCTGAGTTCTATATGCATGCCTGATCTTTAATGAGGTTATTCATGTCATTGTTTCTGGGTATGACCAAAGGTATGATTTAGAGATGCTCCCCAACAGGAGACTGAGGAAGTTGGGAATTGGGAGATGGTCCCTGAATTAGAGAGCAGCCAGTTAGAGATAAAGGATATGCAGAGGTTGCCTAATGCTCCACAATTAACGTTTGTTGTTTCGTTCTTCTCATTCACCATATGCCTGTATTTACTGAACTGAAAGATCACTAGAGGTAGTATGTACAATATCTGAATAAAATAACTCTGCATCTCAGGGAGGTGCAACCAGCACACAAACACAATAACAGAGCTCAGCTGCTTTTTCAAGAAATAATGAAAGTCATTCAGGATGCAAGCCAGTTCCCATTGCTGTAGCATGTACAAGGTCTCCACTCCAAAGCTTTTTGGAAACCCTTGCCTGGTAGCTTTTAGTATTTAAAACTGGTTTCCCCTCCTCATTGATGCACTGTCTCTTTTTCCTGCCAAAACCCATACTTTTCATGCCAAAATAAAAACCCACTAGTGTATGAAAGCAGAGCTCATCCTCTAGGGAAGGGAGAGAGAGCAAGCAACAGAGGACAGAAATAGAAAAGGTTTCCAGGAAATAATATCTACAGTACTGTTTTATCTGCTTCATCACAGCACAACCAAAGGAGATTTTACCAGGGTCCATAGGAGCCCAATTAAAGTCCTCTCATTCTAATTTTCTTAGAGCTGTACCAATCTGTTCAAAACTAAGTCACAGACTCAGGTCATGGAGACCCTGGGTGGGTGTATTGTTCTTTGCATTCACTGTAATCCAGTCCTTTTTCATTGGCACTAAACTGCAGATAGGTTATATTTTTATCCTCCTCTTCCTTACTGTTCTGTGACAAATTCGGCTTCCTTTTAATATATAGTGGTATGTTGCTTATGTCAGGTGACACATTCTTCTAATAAAGACCTTTGGCCATCGGAGGGGGGAGATTATTAGATATTCTTGTCTAGAGAATAACAAAGATTCACATCTTCCTATGGTGCGTTACAATGGTATAAACCAGGATTACTTGACTCAGACTGCAAGGGACAGGATGGGTACTCAGAATTATAAATGAATACAGAAAGAAAAACTGGACACTTCTTTTTTGGTCTGTCGCCCAAGGAACAACATTAGATGAACTCAAGGCAATGCAACCTTTTCTCATGACCACACATTTGGCATTTCTGATGCAACAAAGGGGACAGACATCTGTTTGCTTTTGCTTTGTGACACCCTAAAAGCTTTCATGGTAGCACCATCGTGATATCTGTTTGAAACAAGGAAGAAAAAAAACACTGGAAAAATGACCAAATGCCATATGAGAAAAATGACAAATGTTGGTGGGATGAGCAGTGGGTGGGGCTGTAATTTTTTAAAATACTTTTTACACTGTTTTGAAATTGCCTATATTGGTCACACACCAAGGCATAGGCAGTCTGACTGGTGATTCAAACACACCATTTGCTGAAGGTCCAAGGGATAGTCGAGATCAAAGCCCAAGCCAGGGACAAAATGCTAGGCAGAGCAAGGTCACAGAACAAGCCAGGTCATATACCTTTTGAGAGCCAACTTCCAACAATCTAAGATGTGAGGCAGATCTGGTGCTTGGTCATAGGGTCAAGGGTTTAGGACTGGGTCCTGGCAATATTTTAAGTGGATAAAGACCTGTTAAGATCTCCCATCCTTTTTAAATCAAGTACCTTCTAACCTAGCAGTCTTTTCTATAAGCTTAGAAATCAAACTAGCTCACTGTGTATAATGGTGGAAACCAAACAACTGTAGCAGACTTGCCTTTTGGAGCTTGGGTTGAGTCCCAGGCTTGAAATCTTGCTGTTTTGATTGGTGGAGCCCATCCACCAATCAGGAGGCAGCAAGAGGAGTTAAGTCATGCTTCTTTCCTGAGGGGAAGGGGGAGAGGAGCTCCCCCCCCAGACCTGATTGCAGACTGCAACAGTCAGATCCAGAAGACTTCAGGGGCAGAGCCCTGGAGAGTATAAAAGGAGCTGTGTGCCCAGCAGGAAGGAACACATCCAGGACAGAGAAGAGAGAAGAGCAAGGCTTAGAAGAGCTGAGGAGAGCTGCTCAGCAGGGCGAAGCAGTTGCCTGGAATTGCCCCTGAAGACTTCCAACAGTGAGGAACGGCAGACAGCTCCAGCAGCTAGGCTCTCAGTGTGCAGCACGGTGCACAGCGTCCAGACCCTGGGAGCTGCGCAAAGCGGCTCGGGTCTGTAACCTCTAGTGTGCAGCCAGAGACACAGTGCGCAGGCAGGTGCATGGAGCAGGATCTTTGGAGCACTTGGGTGGCTCAGGTACTCAACCCCCGGAACGAGGCTGGGAGCTCGTTGCAGGAGGCGCCGCATGGACGGTCCGGGAGCAGACCGAGCTTGGCGCTGCATGAGGTGGCCCAGGCCTCCAACCCATAGCAAAAGGTTGAGTCCAGGAAGCCAGATGGTGATCGGGCTACTGAGCCAGCAGACAGGGCCAAGCCAGAGGCCTGCCTAGAGGAGCCCTGTTTCAGGGGACAGAGACCACCCCTACCCCCCACTCCTGTCCCCGAAGCCTACCGCAGGTGAGAGAGCAGCTTGGCGCAGAGGACAAGGGCCACCCTCCAGGCCTGGGAGCCATGAGTTGCAGGGAAAAGAGGATTCCTACAGGGGAGGGGGAGAAGTAGAGTCCTAGGGCTCTGCTGGGACCCCCTGTTGCTATTATTACACCTGTTTATTTGTATTTATTTGTGGGTTACTTATTGTTCATCCATACTTATCTATAGTTTATCTGTTGGCTATCTATGTTTATTTTGGGATTTATCTGTTTCAGATCAGATACTTACCTGTATCTGGAGCACTGGTGTAAGGTTTTATAGCATTTATCCAGAGGGCATTGTTTATGTTATTTGTTTCGATATCCTATAAATATATATACATTGTACATATGTTTATATCCATGTTTCTTTTCCTTTTGATAAATTAATGTAAATAAATGTGTATGTAGTTAAGTGCCCTGACTGTCCTGGCCTGGTTCTATAGGGACAGAGGGAAACTGAGCGGTCTGCAGTTCCCACCCCACAGCACACCTGCCAGCTAACAGTCCCCTTCAATTGGAGAAGGGGGGTATATACCCGAGTTATCTGGGCTACACAAAAATGGATGTTTTTAACTTGTGTGTCAAGATATGTATTGTCTTCCGTGAAAAAACACAAAGGACTACCTAAGTGTTTGCTAGATCATAGCCTGAAGTCATTTAATTCTGTCCAGCCCTGACATCAGAAAACAGGCATCTTTCTATCTTGCAAGACAACACATTTTTGCTAACTGAGGCATCAGCTTGTTGAACATCTATGAGTGTAGCTCTAGAGGCCAGTTCTTTAGTTACCTTGATATTACCATAGATAAAATAATGGTAATAATCATCTCAAAGGATATTCTTAAGAAAAGGTAGAAAGTAGAGAAGGAGTACATCTAGGTTGTAGAATGTGTGTGTGGTGGGGCCAATCATGTTATAAGCGCATGTAGTGAGTTGGCCCAAGATGTATATAAAGAAAGGCAGGACAAAATTGGCAGTTTTGTGCACTGGATGCTCTGTAAGAGGTGTGTACTACAGGTTTGAAAGGAGTGTTGGCATCCCAAACCAGACAGAGTGGCAGAGAATAAGACAGTAAAACTATTTTTTCAACAGTTTTGTTAATGAAGCATGTATTAAAAGACCAGTTGGGATGCTCATAAAAAAGAAAGAGGGTCAGTCAGGCCTTACCGTAGACTTTCCATTTAATGAGAATGGTCAATTGAAAATGCAAGAACTATGATCAGCATGGGCGACTGGTGCCTCCTGGCTCTGGGGGGGCACCAGCGGCTGACCGCCGGGGGGGCATGGGCCAGCGCTCCCCACTCCCTGGCTGGCAAGGGCCAATTTCACGGGGAGCACATGGCCCCCCTGTATCCCTTCTACGTGTTGCCTATGATGATCAGTTACAAATATAATTAATTATGGCAGGAATTGAAGTGAATCTGTGGCAGGAAAACATAATACCAATTGCTTGTGGTACACTGAAAAATTGTGATAGGGGTATCAAAGTAGCGATGCATATATTGGAAACTATAAAACCTTTAGAAAGTAACACTGATGGGTGCTTCTAAAGTACCAAGGAATGTAAAAAATGTTCTAAACTCACTCATGCCTGGATCCAAGTTAAATCCACTTTAGAGAATGTAGCTGCTAAGGTCCTAGATAATGGAAGGAGATCTATAGTACTCTTAATTGCTCTTGGCACCTTTTATCTGCAGATCTCAAATCACTGTATAAACCAGGGGTGCTCAATCTCTGGTCAGAAAATTTGGTACTGGGGGTGTGGTAGCAATTAATACAGCCATCCTCCCGCACTGCCGAATCCCAAACCGCAAGTCTCACACAATGGGTTAGGGCCAGGCCATGCCCCTCCTTCCTGCAGCTGGATCAGGGTCTGGCCATGCTGCCCCACCCCCCACCCCCGCAGGTCTGAGCTGGAGCTGGGTCAAGCCTGCTTCACTCCCCTGCAGGGCCATGTTGGGGCTGCCTCAAGTCCCCTTTTCCTTTCTGGGGCTGGGTTGGGCCACCTCCCACCCCACCTTTGCACGGCTGGATTGGGTCCCACTGCAACCACCTCAGGCACCGGATCAGAACCACCAGCCGGATCTGGCCTGCAGACCAACTGGGCACTTCCCATCCAGTTCTGCTCGCCAAAAAAAGGTTGAGTGTCGCTGGTATAAACTAACAACCAGCCTTTCCTTTTTTCCAGGTCATCATATGACCTTCAGACCTCCTTGTGGAATTCTAGTGTTCCTCATAATTTGACACCTGGAGTGGGTATCCCTCTCGTCCACCCCTAGTTATGCTACCACATGCTTGTGGGCTATACAATACTGTATAGAAATGGAGACCTTTCAATGCATGTGGAACTTGCATGTGGAACTAATCGATTACAATAAAGGGTCAGGGTAGATTGAGTAGGCCTAAGGCCTGCTTGTCCATGCTCCCAGTTTCATTCAGGAAACCAGAAGAATTTTTATATCATGTATTACTGTAGTGTCTCAAGGACCCAGTGGAGATACGTGTCCATTGAGTTAGGCCCATCATATAGAAAGGTTCAATCGGAGCCAGTTCTTTCAGCAAAGAGCTTACAATATTCACATGAGACAGACAAACGGTGGAAGGGAAAACAGGTACCCAATGACAAAGTATCATACTAAAGTCACACCGATCAGTGATTGACGCAGATCTGCTGACTCCTATACAAGGCCCTGTTGACAGGGCAGTGCTGCTTGCCAGCAGATCAGATTTTACCATACTAAGGCCAAATACTAAGATCATATCCTAAACAAACCACCAGAGTTCAATCTGATGTATTCCTGAGTAAAAGCTGTGTAAAACCCATCTGGATTTGGCTTACTAAAAGCACAGGCGTGAGCAACTGCAATTTCTACCCATTGAAGCACTCAGTGGGTGCATCTATATGAGACGTTTATTGTGGAGTTGACTAATTAGCTCTGCAGTAAATGTCTCAGTGTCTATATGTGCACTCCTATTAGGGGACAGGAAACTAATAAACTCTGCAGCAGGGTAGGAACTTGGAAATTTAAGTTCTACCTTGCTAGAGTTTTTTCTTGCACACGTGTAGATGCTGACCCAGCTGGCTGAGGCACAAGGGTGCTTCAGTGTGGGGGCTGCCTGAGCCCCAGGCAGCCCTCAGCAGCACACTGAGCCCAGTCAGAGTAGCTCCGAGCTGACAGGCCGACCCCCCCCCCCGGCCCGTTGCCAGCTGAGGCTGCTCCGACCTCGCTCAATGTGCTGCGGTCTGGGCACATGTATAAACAGTGTGCCCAGGAGCTTCCTGGGAGCAATAATCTCCAGAGCAATAACCTCTGTGGTTTATTGCTGCACATTAATGGTATGTGTAGATGTGCCCAGCATCTCTAAAACTAGGCCTTGTATTTACAAGAAATAAACTTTCCACCCATCAGCATGTTTGAGAAGTGGCAGAAAGATCAGTCTTGCTTTTTAAAAGATGGTCTTTGGGGAAACTGGCAGCAGGTATGAATTTTAGAATCCCACTAGAACATCTGTGTTATTTTGTGTGTCCAGAGGGAACATTTCTCATTATCTTTCCTCTCAATTTAATTAATCTGCATTCAGTAATGAAGCTTGCAATTTCAATTAAAAACATTATTACTAATCAGGATAGAATTCAAACTAGTCAAGGGGCTCTTGGTTCTCTGTAACAGCAGGAAGTTTGGTTTCAAAGTAATACTTATGTGCATATTCGATCAATCTCTTTATTTTGGACCATCAAATCCACTACACTTTACACTTCTATGTTTCTTCTCTTGTTTTGGCAAATCCAAGAGAGCTTATGTCTCAGAGCCAGTACAGAAGAAAGAGGCCTGAATTAATTTCAGATTTCTGGTTTATATAGAAAGATGCCAGCTTTGGAAATAAATCTTAAAATGAAATGTCATTGAAAAATCACCACCACAGCAAGTCGATTTCGCTTTTGGGACAGGATGTTGTATAGGAAGTGGCATGTTTGCCTGTGTATTGTCTGGTGATTAAAATCTTGTAAAAGGAGATCTGCATATTTTCAATTCATTAAACAGATTGCCTTGGCATTACTCTGCAATGCTGTCTGGCAGTAAATAAGAGAAACCTCAGAACAGAATTGCTGCCTTGGTAATGTCAGTATAACCTGACCTGATAAAGGCTTCCTTTTCTTTGTCCAGCTAATAGCCCTCACATTTAATTTGTTGCCCCTTTTCCTCAGTTAAGCATGTCAACTGCTCTTAAAAGTTTAGGAAACCCCTAATCTTACAGCCACAGAAACATCACTGGGATTTAGGATATGACAGGACTTTATAGTTGAGCCAGACCACAGCTCTAATTCACAGTTAGCTCATCCACAGAGTGGAGACAGTTGTATAGAGGAATTATCCACAATGAGAGGATGGCAGATTCCATGAATTCTTGCAAGAAGCAACAGAAAATCTGCAATTACCATTGTTTTCCTCCTGTACTGATGACCCCGTGGAATCTTCTGACACAAAATATTACACTCTTCACCTGATTTCTATGTCTTAATCATCAGAATAAATTGAACTTCTCAGATCTGAAAACATTCAAATTGTCAGCTCATTACAATGCATATCTAGTTATTCAAACAACATATGGTTGTGATAACTTATGGTTATGCTACTATCTCCAAGGAGTATAGTTACTAATCATTCACAAGATTCAAACTGATGAGTTCGGACTTGATGATCTGATTAGGTCCCTTCCGACCCTACCAACTATGACACTATGAGTTTTTCAAATTAATGTGATCGCTTCCTTCATTAAAGCTTATGGGTAGTACCTTTTTTCAAGTGGATCCCCTATTCATTAGCACAAGTGACATGTACACATGGTTGGCTCTGTGTTTAAGTCAGTGTATGATCTAGGAAGATGTGAATATGTGTCATTTTCTCCTAGGACACATCTGTACAGGCTCATTCTGCCAAACAACCTACAAGGTTTTGTGTGGCCCAGTGAATAAAGCATCTGTCTGGGACTTGGATAAAGTAGTTTCTCTTCCCTCCCCTCCCACTGCCTTCTCTGTTATTTTAGGCAAATCACTTCCTTCCTCTGTACCTTCGTTTCCTCTCCTACCTTTTGGTTTGATGGGTTAGCAGGTGTTTCTTACAATGTGTTATGCAGTATCTATCATAATGGGGCCCTGATCTTAGTAATGACCTTTAGTTGCAACCATAATACAGTATTGATAATTAGCCATCAAGAAGCAATAGTGCCACCAACAATGGTATTATGGTATCAAAAAAAGAAACAAATCCCCTTTGAATTGCCATTTAAAGATGTGAAACTGATGGTGAAGGCATAATGTATTGCACAATCTAAACAACAGGACAGTCCTGAAAAATAATAAGTGGCTCTGTGACTTACATTGTGACTACATTTCTCTCTCCACTGGAATCAGTAGTAGGTGCTTAATCTCTGCAATTACACACAGGTGAAACATCATGTAAAAAAAATCAAAAACTGCCTCTGGGAGTGGATCTGGTGACTTTGTAGGCTTCTTACCCTCATTTTTCAAGGAAGTGAGCAAACCAAATCCCCAGACTTCAGGCATTAGGGCTGCCATCCTACCAACAATATCAACATTTAATGTGTGTTGGACTCAAACATTAGAGAGAGAAGACTTGCTTTTTCCCTTTTTGTACTTCTGTCTTTCTCATCGTAGTTTGTTTTCTATTTGCCCAGTGAGCCATGATGAGCCATGATGACTGGTGCCACAGAGCAGAAGCTGACATGCTGGCAGAAATCAGAGACAGACCTTTCTTGAAAATACTGTTATGCTATCAGTGGGAAAATAAAAAAGGGCAAAAGTTAACCCTTGCATTTATGTAGATAGAAGCTATCTAATCTAATGTCTATGGATCTTGACAAAGAAAAAGAGGTATATGTTGGGAGGAGGCATAAAACAGCACACTATCTTTAGATAGAAAAAAGACACACACCTTGTGGAACGCTTTAAATACTTTAGAGGAGCTAAAATATTAATGCAATGGAGTCCCTATATATACCCAGACAGTAGTTAGATAAAATGTCCTTGCATTATTTAACACCTATCACAACCACATTTGATTACTCCGTAGGCTAAAGAACACTCACAGGGAAACCTGCTATTAGTGACCGCTACCAGAGACTGGCCACCTGGCAAAATACCAGATGGATATCTAAGTGTTTCTCTTCTTGACATGTCACATAGCTGAGATATCCCCAAGCACATCCCACCTGCCTGCATGTTCCCAACCCAGTATTACACTGTTGAGGCCACTCCAGAGTCATTCCCAAGTGTCTGCTCTCAAGCACACTGGAGACCAAGGTTTTTAGTTGCAAAGAAACATCCCAGAGCAGCTTCATCAGCATAGTCCCAAGTTTGGAGTCCATACATGGGAGTGAGAGGGTGGGATGTGTCTGGGAACAGCTCAAATGAGATGTGCTGCTGCAGCAGTACAGACATACCATAAGGCCAAGTTGTACTGTAAGCTCTAAAGGGAGAAACGTACTGAGAAAAGGTCAAGTTTATTTACTTCCTGTCTCAACATTTCAGTAGTACTCTTCAAATCTGGATGACTGAAAAACTTATCTTTTATTACTAAGCAGTTGCTTTCATAAACTTAAACAGTAATTTTACAGTAATTAAATCTCACACTTCTACATGTCCATGAAATAACAAATGAAATATTTAATGCATCAGAGTAGGCATTGTTTCTTGGATCTGCAAGTAGCTGCTGATGGCAAGCTTTTGTAAAATACCAGAGAAATGGAATGATCTGATCCATAAGGTACCTTTATAATTATGCTACTTTTTTACCAGTGTGTACTAGGGTGAGATCCTGGCCCTACTCAAGTCAATGGCATTGACTCCACTGATTTCAGCAGGGTGATTTCACCCATGGTGTGTAGATACTATGGTGTCAGGTACATTGATAAATTTGATTGGGGTGGCTTGACAGGTCAGAAAATGTTTTGAGGATGTAGCTCTGGTTTGTGATGTAGAGGTACCCAGTTCTGCTGTGGGCCCATTCTGCCATATCTGATATGTTGTAAAATTACTGTCAGGCGTTCTATCTCTAGCTGAGTAGCCACAGCCTCAAGAAAACTAGACTGGAATCAAACTGAAGGGTTTTTTATGTAATTACATATCAACGCATATCATAGTAGACACATACAACCACTTTGGTGTTTACCCTAATGAAACTTCAACTGATCCCCACTAACCTGTTGGTTCTTCTTCATAGGCTTCCCTCCCCAACCCTCCAAACCTGGTTGCAATCTAATGACTGTATTCCTTTCATCTTTCTTTTGTTCTGTTATCTACTTACCTATGTTTGTCTCCCTCATTCCAAAATAGAGTCCAAACCCCCTATTAAATTCTGGCCTTGGCTGCAATGGGAAAGAAAACCTCACTTGTACTGACTAGCAGAGTCCCCTTATTCTGGCTGCATACAAGTTTGTGTGTGTGCATGTGTGTGTGTATGCAAGCCCATGTACATTTGTGCACATGCAAGGGTCACCTCATCTGGGTTAAGAACTAGGCACTCTGGTCAGAATCCTCACAAATGAGTTCAGGAACTATGATCCAGATTTCTAGAAGTGTCATAATATTGTTGGGGGTTGAGCACCTTTGCAACTCAGCTTACAAATATATCAGGGGTGAGCATCAGGGGCTAGGCCAGGGTCGGGCAATTATTTTGGGTGGTGGGCCGCTTACCCAGTTTTGGCAAGCTGTCAAGGGCCGCATGGATAGCCCTACCCCTTTACAGGTGCCTCACCCCTTGACAGGTGCTCTGCCCTGGTCACCATCTTGGGACCAATGTCCCAATGTCTTGGGACCAATGTCCCAGGGCCAGCACCGGTGGGGCCCAGGGTGGGGTGCAGGCTGGCAGGGGTCTGTGGAGCCAGGCTGGGCTGCACCAGCAGGGAGAGGGGGGAGCTGACCCGGCTCCATAGAGCCCCTGCTGGCTGGGACCCTGTACTCATGCTGCCCTGCTCTGGGCCCTGCTGGTGCTTGCCCCGGGACACTGGTATGGGCCCCACGCTCCTGCTTACTCCCAGTGCTCCCAGCCCCGCATTACAGGCAGGGGACAGTGGGCAGCCCCAACCCCCTGCTCCGTGACAGGGAACAAGCTGGTACAGAGTGTGGGGAAAAGCAGCCACTCGCCCGCCCCATGGCCAGTGCTCCCTGCTGCAGTCTCTCGCAGCCCATGTGGGGCAGTCTGGAGCAAGCACAGGCAGGCCCCGGGAGGCTGCAAGCGG
>NW_005841941.1:1776322-1777934 GCF_000455745.1 Alligator sinensis
CGGCAGCTTCTGCGCCGCCCCCTGCTTGCCGCGCTGGGCAGTGTTTGCCACTGCCGCCTCTGGGCTGTCCGGCGCGCGAGCTCTGGGCGGACAGCAGTAGCCAACACTGCCCAGCGCGGCAAGCAGAGGGGCCACAACTGCTGCCACCACGGTGCAGCCCCGATGGGTAAGTCCGGAGCCGTTGCGGGGTCCAGGCTGGCTGCAGAGGCGGGTTACAAGCTTGGTGCTGAGTGCGGGAAAAGTGGCCCTTTGCCCACCCCGTGGCTGGCGCCCTGCACTGCAGTCACACGCAGCCCACATGGGGCTGCCTGTGCCTGCTCAGGACAGCCCTGTGCAGGCTGTGAGCAGCTGCAGCAGGGAGCTGCAGCCAGGGGGCGGGCAAGGGGCTGCTTTTCCCTGGACTCCTTCCCTGCCCGCAGTCCTCCCCTGCCTTTCCTCCCTCCCCCTTACCTGGGTTTCTGGTCCGGGTCAGCCACATGGTCCCAGGCCAGAAGCCCCTACTGGGGCTTCCATCTGGGGGAGGTGGGGCCAGGCAGGCTCTGCTGTTGCCGGAGCCTGCTGGGCTTCCCCTGGGTCCTACTACCCCTGGTTTCTGTCATTTTTGACAGGAACCAAGGACAGATCCATATAAATTTTCTAAATTTTTTAGGGGCCCTGCGGGCCAGATAGAATGGCTTCACAGGCCGGATCCAGCCTACGGGCCATATTTTGCCCACCCCTGGGCTAGGCGAACAACTATTCACTAAAGTGCCCCAGGAAAACCAGAAGCAATGGTCATAAACTCCTAGGTTTCTGATTGGACAAAAGAAAAAACTTCTTCATGGTTCATGAGACCAGACTCCCAGCAGGGGTGGTGCAGGCACCTATCTTGGAGATCTTCAAAAGGAGACTGGACGCACACCTGCTGGGGTTATTTGACCTCAGCAGTCTTTCCTGCCCAGAGCAGCAGGGCTGGACCCAGTGATCTCACAAGGCCCCTGCTAGCCCTAAACTTCTGTGAATCTGTGAACTGCCATGTTATGTGCTGAAAACTTGAACATTTGGACCACAGCTATTTTAAATTTAGCCCATATTTTCCTGTGGTGAGGGTCTTGACCAGCTTCTGAGTAAATAGTCAGGGGTGTATCAAAACCCCTGCTTCTAGACTCTGTGTGTGTGTGTGTGTGTGTGTGTGTGGGAGGGAGTATCCTTCCTATGAATTTAAGACCTTCTTCAATGAAGTTGGCCTCAGTGGGTTACAAAAATTCCCCACCTCTAGCCACTTGGACAGAGCAAGTGTCTGGGTCATCTATGAACAAGCAAGGCATGAGGGTTGGGAACAAAAATGCAGGTGCGGGGAGGATGCATAAGGTCTCCTTCACCGTGGTTTGGAGAAAACAACATACCCCAAAACTGTATCCATGTCTTCATAGACTGCCCTTGGGGCTACCGCAGTGAGTCTCTAATAGTTATCTCAGGCTATCAAGTATCTTCAGTTTATACTGCTAGGAATCAGAGCTAGGGCAAAGTCCTGGGGTCCCCTATGAATGAATTGGGAGCCCTGCAATTACCAGAGCATCTGTCCAGTTTAGGGACAAGGGAACATGGCTGTTTCTTTGGGGAAGCAATTCCT
>NW_005841941.1:1777944-1792231 GCF_000455745.1 Alligator sinensis
ATACTATGCTGGATTTCTGCTGCATGGGCTATAGGAAAGATAGAAGTATCTGGGGGCTTCCTTTGCTTCTGGTGGGCATCTAACTGCCTGTGCCCTTGTGCATGAGATTCTTTACTCAGAAGCGGCTGAAAACACTCTGAAGAGCCAGCACAATTCTGGAGGAAGGGGCTTGCTGCCTTGGTTTCATTGATTTCTTTTGCCATGGAAGAAAAGATAAAGTTGGCTGAACAGGGAATATTTAACTCATCCATTTCCTTCTATTCCTTGTCTGCCCCTCTTCCCCTCCCTCACAGTCCCCCATGACCTTCAGAGAATCAGAAATGAGCCCAACTGTGTGGATTCCTACTCAGGAATGTCAGTTATGAGCAGGTTTTATTTGGTATTTTGGAATTTCTCTGAGGCAGTTTATGCCATTTGCCGCATGTGTGGTTATTAAGAAAATGGTCTGATCACTTACACACTGGAGTGGGCAAAGGTAAAGCTGGACAGGACCCAGAACCAAGTCCTCTTTAGTTCTAAAATGTATTTTCAGCCATTCTTTAAGCCAAGGACATGTTTAGGACCTTCTCCAAATGGCTGGCACGCAATAAATAATAAAACAGGTGACCGTTTACGCTATACACTGATGTCAACTGTGTGCGTGTCACACCAATGTATCTGGGATCACTTAGTGGAGTATTTACTGCTAGGTACATAAAAGGTTACTCACCATAGGCTGGCATTGACACTTGAATTCTTCTGCAGAGACAATATAGCTCTTGTGCCATCAGCTCTTTCCAGAGCCAAAAGAAATGTGCTGTTGAGCTGCTGATGCCAGTTTTGTCTTCAGTGTGCCCAGTCCCATAACAAGTCTTAAAATGAGGTTAGCAAACAGGTGATAAAAATCTCATGCAAAATATGGCTCACTCAGCTGCCTGGAAGCCTCAATCTTCTGAGGTTCAGCTAAAAAAATAACTGAGAATTGAGCCTCTGAGCTTTGACAGATGTGTGCAGAACACCAGAGCTTGGTGCCATCACAGCACTCTTTCTGGGAACTGGGGGTTTTGGGGGGGTTTTTTTTGGTTTGTTTGTTTTTTTCCAAACCAAGTTCTTCAAGGAAAGAATGCATCACCAATGACGTAAGCAAGCCTGCCCGGGCAGCTCCGAGAGCTCTCCTCAGGGTGTCATGTTTCTCCAAAAGAATCTGTGCTTTGAATTAAAAACTGAGTCTCAGGGCCAACCCAAAGCTGTTCAGTAACCAGGGAGAATTCCTTCTTCCCTTTTCACTATTTGCTAATACAGAATGATCCTCTTTGTGGCAGTCAGACTTCCATGGCAGCCCATGAACAATGTTTGAGAAAGACCTGCATGCCCTGGAAGCGCTAAATAGAAAGGAGCAAACACTGAAAAGCATTTTCTGTCACTCTGCAGACCTGTTTGCTGAGTGCATGTTCATACCTCTTTTGCATGTGCTTTCCATGAAAAGAGCCTGATCCACAGGCCAACCTAATGGACAAGTTTCTTGACAGGAACGTTGGCCAACAAAGCAATACTGCAAAATAATTGTGAAAAACAAATCTGAATTTATTAGCATTTGGGCTGGATTTTGATCCCTAGACATTTTCAACCAGCTACTGTACGGTTATGAGACTTCCGTGCTGGATTAAAACATGTCAATTTTGAAATTTTGAATTATTGGAAATTTGCAACAAGCAACTGAGGTACACACCAAGAATAAATGATGTAGCAAGTGACTTGGAACAGTGGACACTAGCTAGAAAGCTGTAGTCTGTTTATTGGCAACGCAGACACAGGAAGGTAGATAAAAACATGATTTATCTGAATGGTCCAGGCAGGGGGATAAACAGGAATTCTGGAAAACAAATTCTGAGTTTATGACACATTTCTGAGGTTGGAACAGACTAAGTAGTCTGGGGGTTGGGGTAAACTAGATGGCCCTTGAAATCTCTTCCAAGTAACCATGTGATTCTAATAACTGGGGTCTGGATATTTAGATTTTACCTTTACAGACAAAATTCACTTAAATTATTCATTACACATTCCTCGGCTAGCACTAGTTATTAAATAAAAAAGGAATAAGCATTAGAAAAGCCAATAGCTTGACAACACTTTGATTGCATTACTAAACAAGAAAATCCAAGTTTCAATTCGTGTAACTCAAGGTTATTCTGAATTTCCTGTGACTGCATTTTTCCTAGCTTTCAACATGACAGTTGAGCTACCCAGGTTAATGGTGTAGGCCACCAAACTCTCTAGTGTGGTTTTCCTGGTTACTGCAGGAGTGAAAGGCTGCAAACTCTGTTTTCTAACAGGGCCACGAACATCTCTCTCTATAGCTGGGCTTAACTTTGGGAGCTGTCATTTTCTGAATACCTTACCATGTGATCCACAGTGCTGAAGATCTACCTAACCTCTGCCCAGTAAGTGCAGAAAAAGTAGCCTTATTAGAATGCGGTAGTTGAGAATCAGAAAAAGATGCCGGACGATATTGCATTTTTTTCCCCTCATGGAAGACTCTGCTCTGTGTCTCCCCTCTGACCCCCCACCCCTCCTGCCCCAATTTACCTGTACGCTATATTGGGAATAATCAGCATCCTATAACTGCTTGCTCTGGTGGAAACTCTCAGTGGGAGGTAACACAGAAGTGAAGAAAGCCTTCAGCAGTGTCTGGCTTTGCAAAGCACACAGAAAAGAACTCTGTTACTAGCTCACCACTTCTGACAGCAGGCATTTCCTGAGAGGCTATTTGGAAGACATTGAAAAGCACACTACAGCTGCATGCATGTTTAGTTTTCTCACCCAAATTAAATCAGATAAAGCACTGAACAGAACAGATTGACTTTTTTTTGCCTTTGTTGAGGTTTTTAAAGCTCAACCAAAGGGTTTTTTAGTGGGTTTTTTTTTTTAAATCCTGAAATTGGATGATCAGGACACAGGGCTGAGAAAGAGCTGCAGGGGATGGGACTCTTCCCAGCCCTGCATAAATTGTCTACTGGTAATTTGTCTACTGTGCAGTAAAGCATCTCATGTAGAGGCACCCAAAGTGTATGTGCCTGGGTTGGTAGGTCCTAGTCCATGACTAGCGCTCCAAGGTGTTACAGTAACGTACGTCATAAATAATACTCAGGTGCATATATCATTGGCTTTTGGTTTGGGGGATGGCAAAAAGAAGTAAGATGGTTATGAGAAACAGAGGTCGCAGTAGTCTAGGTAGGAAAAGATGAGCTGATATTTCTGTGACTGCCTGGGTCCTCACAAGATGCACTACAGCAAATGAAAACTCATTGTGATAACTACTGAAAGTATATGTATGCACCTTGGCTTAATGGCTGATTTCTAACTGAAAGAAAAAATGGGAAATTAAGAGTATGCCTTAGTAGAGCTCAAAGCTATAAAGACACAGCAACATGCTATTCCAACAGCAGGGGGTGTGCATTGTCAGCCAGCTGAAACATCCTATTGATGAGAAAAGGGGATATTGGCAACTCAGATTAGATAGTGTATTGTTAGAGCTGTTCACTGTACAGTATCTCTGTACATGGTATAGAGCAGCTGTAAAATATGCCACCTTCCTCTGGGAATGAAAATTAGCTAGTGCAGGACTGTAGTAGGAAAACTGTGAAGTGGTGAGAGGAGACATAGCGAGGTATCTGCAGTCTGATGGGGGTGATACTATTTCTGCAGCCATAGCACCAGCACTTTCACTGGGCATTCATAAAAAGAAGCTCACCAAACATCCAAGGTCTAAACAAAAACATCCAAGGCATTCTTATAATACCCGTATGTCCTACACTCGGGGGAAAAAATAGTCTCCCGATAGAGAGAGCTCCCAAATCTGCATCAAGAGTGTTACTTTGTGAAAGAGGGGACCATCTCTTGACTCCAGAGGGAAAACACCTTGTCACAAGGAGGCAACACCCCATCACAAGGAGGCCTTGTTCTATCCAACTTCATAGAACCTCCCTGGAGATTTCTTGGAATGGACTGTGGAATGAACTTCATAGATTTCATAGACATCCAGGCTGGAAGGGACCCCGAAGGATCACTGAGACCAGCCCTCTGCCCCAGGGGCAGGAAGTCAGCAGGGGTCATAGGATCCCAGCAACATAAACATCCAAATGTGTCTTGAAGGCATTCAAAGTGGGTGCTGGAACCACCTCCGGCGGTAGTCTATTCCAAACCTTGGGGGCTCAGACAGTAAAGAAGTTCTTCCTTATGTCCAGCCTGAATCGGTTGCGGCGGAGTTTGTGACCATTCGATCTTGTCATCCCTTGGGGCACTCTGGTGAACAGATGTTCCCCCAGATCCTGGTGAACACCCCTGATAAACTTATAGGTGGCCATCAGATCGCCCCTGAGCCTGCGCTTTTCTAGGCTGAAGAGTCCCATGGCGCTCAGCCTCTCATCATAAGGTCTGTTTTCCTGACGTCTGATCATGCGCGTGGCTCTCCTCTGCACTCTCTCAAACTGGGCCTGGCAGGAGGAGAAGAGAGCTATCAATCCCTAGTTTCACCCAGAATCAGTGACTGTTTAATCTGCTTTGCCCAGTTCTTTTTGTACCCAGATGCCAGTAGCTGTAAGGGTTAAGACTCTGTTCTTCATCTTAATGACCTAGCCATTTTCACCTGGGGTTCCTCCCTAACACTAGGGGTGAGAACCTCTTTGGACAATCTCTACTATACAAATCCACGCTGAACCTGAAAAGGCTGTGGGTTCCCTTGGTGTGTTTAGGGCAGGTCCTGGCTGGTGTCACCAGGACTGAAGACCTCCTGGATTATTTCTGGGGAGACTGGGTTGACCTTATAATGCTTGGCTAGGGTATGGGGTGGTATCCTGGGCAGTGTGTTCTCTAGGAGGTGAGAGCAAATTTGACCCCCACCATACTTTGCTAGTACTTTCAGTGAGTCTCACCTCCGGCCTTCCAGAGATCATCTTCTGGTCCCTGGCCTATGAACCTCAACAGACACCTCCCATGCACCAAAATAGAGCTAGTCTGTTTCTAAACTATGTCCCAAAAGCATCTGCACACACTTGTTTTTTTTACAAAATCCACTTCCTCCCTCTTGTGTCCCTCCCCAACACCAAGCAGCGGGACCTCATGCTACCCAGGGAGGGTGAGAAACCCCAATGGGCCAGCCTCTACTCCAATCTGGTCATGCAGCTTTCTTTCTCTGAACTTCTCTTTTCCCTTGCTCCTTTATGCACTTCCCATCCCAGGCACCACTATGTCACAGGATCCCCTTGCTAACCATCTCTGGGCCTCAGCTAAAATATCCATTTGGGCCACAAGAGGGAAGAAGCCTATTGGGGAGTGCCTTGAAATTGTGAAGCCTGATGTCAATCCCTGGTTTGTTCAAGTCACCAGACAGAGCCTGTGGGCAGTGTTCAGAATCCCTAGAAAGCTCCCAGGAGTGGTGGGTGCTGTGGGGGATTTGCTGTTCAGTGTTCCAGTCCCCACGCAACTCCCTCGGCCTCCCGATCTGTAGTTCTGAAACAAGAAGTGCACTGACTTCCCTGTTCTTTCTTTAATTTTTCCAAGGTATTAGCTGGAGCCCAGAAGCTTTTCCCTCTGACCCTCCTACTCTACCTTCCTTGTTATGGGGCTGCTTTAGCTTGGTTGTTTTGTAATGCTTATCACTATAATTCTAGATATTCTTATCCCTTTACTTTTTTTATCCTGCCAAGCTCTTGGTCTCAGAGATAAGTTGTGGCAATAAGTCCACAGGTAGTTATTTGGCCTAGGCCCATACCTCTTAGAAAGACCCATTATGGTTTTTGTAATAGGAAGAAGCAGGTGAGCTTAGGTAAAGAGAATACAATAATTACCAGGGTAAACACATCTTTTTTCCCCTCATTTTTCCATGCATTTGATGAACATGAGAGTATTTTGGGATTTATATAGCCAGATTTTTACATCCTTTTTGCATTTATTTGGCCTGGGAGACATAAATTAAAGCAGGGACTCCCTCCAAGAACTAGCTATTTTTATCTAAGCATGTGTCAGTGAATCAGATATGGGTGATGTACTTCTGCTATAACTATATGTTCAGTATGATTTATAATCATTCCTAGTCTTTAAAACCATGTTTCATTTTGGAGTACTTAATTTATCTGAGTTGTGGCTTTTTTTTTTTGTTTAATTCATTTTTTGTGATCAGTTTTGGGTTTTAGTGGTTGTCTTTAGCCTTGTAACACTTTAATACAAAGGAAGAATATAAAACAATGAAACAAAATTCTAAATGGGTTTGCAATCAAACAGGTCCCTCTGTAAATTGATCTATGTGAAATGGAGAATAGACCATTACAAAGAGAGTGCTTTTTCAATAATTTATAGCTTTGTAAGCATGGAAATTCATCACCTGGATTTAGAAGCATAATTTGTGTTTCCAAATCTGCTGGAGATGCATTTGTATAGTTAAGCATGCGACTGCACCCCAGGGCCAGTCCACCAATGCCTCCATTTGGCAAAAACTTACATGTGTTCTTAACCTGGTACATGGGAACCTTTCATTCAGTGCAGTGGGATTTCTCTCATGTGTACACCTACGCATGCATGTGCTGGGTATGAAGGCTCAAGGTCTTATTTTAGTGGCTTGCTCTATAAATGTATTTGTTTGTGATCGGTTTTGCACTGTCTGTGGAAAATGCTCAGACGTGCTTGTCTGAGTCATTAGCTGAAGTAGGCACAAAATATGAAGCCTCCTTTGCCAGTGAAGATTAGGGACAGGACGAATTTGGGGAGTCAAGCAGCACTCCTTATTGGATTTTCAACTACATCAGAAATATCTGAGGACGATAGTCTACAATAGGCATGCACCTTGCCATTTCACACACAGACACAGACAAACCAGTTTCACTGTTTTTGAAAACAGGTGTCCTAAATGAGGTGCTTTATCTGATGCATGGCTTTTCGTGGTTAGTTCAAGGAGCAAAGTAAAGATATGATAAGGAAGAATGGTTAGAAATGAAATTAAGCTTGCAAACCATCTGCTGGCTGTTCTTTTGGTGCTGGAGCCATCCTTGATGCCAATCACATAAAGCAAAAGCAAAAATTCCATAGTGCACGGTGAAATGAACCTCTCAGTATGCAATAGAGGTAAAGGTGATAGTGAGGGACACATCTCTTTCACCTCTGCCCTCTGTCAGTCTTGACTGCCCATTTGTCACCTCTCCTAACAGGCACCTTTGCACTTTGTCCCATGTCACCTTCTCTTGGATTCATGCCAGCAATTTCCTTATAAACATGTGTGTGGACTCCTCACTGCCCTACTTCAAACTCTTCAGCCTGCAATAACTTGCTGATAATTAAGCAGCTGCCATGCAAATACTGTAGTTTTAACACTGTTCATAACTGTCTCCTTGGTTTTCTGTGTGTTGTACCTACCTGCAAGTTCTACAGGGGAAAGAGACGGTCTTTCTATTGTATGTTCAGGTACTGCCTAGAATGGGGCGTGGGGTGCGTGAATCTGATATCACTGAGCAAATTCTGTGTGTACAATGGAAACTGAGGAATGGGGTGCGAGTCATGTCCTTACATTTCGTTAACAAATGTTACGAATATACTTGGCAAAAGTATTTATGGAAGTATTTTGAGGAGTCAAAGAATGCCCACAGAGGCATAATGGGGCAGCTCTGCATCCTGGGGTTGCACTGATGGCATGGGGTTGCCAGTACCTATTTTGGCACTCCCACTCCCAAGAGCTCCTGTCTTGGTCACTCCCTGTAGTTAAGCTACTGAATGTAACAGTAGCTACTGAAGCAGTCACAAAAACCCAGTGGCTAGGGACAGACATTCAAAACACAATAGGCTGAATTGATTCAACTGTTGCAAGTTAGTTTAACCTCCCTAGGTTGAACCAGTTTGCAACCATGCAGACTTTCCCTCTGGATTGAAGAAATGCAGGCACATGCCTGCAGTGGCTCAGGTTAGAAGCCAGGGGATGCTACACCAGCCCTCTCTTCCCTTTTACAGGGCTGAGCTGAGGAGGGGCCTGGCAAGGTCTTGGCAGGATGCTCTGATTAGGTAGGAGTATAAACCCCCACCCTGGCCTGCATCATCCCAGGCTTTTCCCCACTTACTGCTCAAGGGGTGGGAATGTTGCCAGCCCCTAGCCCCCAGCTAGCACTCTGAGGCAAAGGGGGTATGTGTAGTGCATGCATCTGTTGATGATATTGAGCTTTTCAATCTCCTTCTCCCTGCTTCTTCATAATGTCTGCAAACCTGACCCTGCTGCAAAACAGCAGGGGGCTGATAACACAGTGTTTATCATCTCATCAACAAAACAAAACAAAGCATCTCTCATTAGTTCAAGCTCTTCTTAAACAACTTTTTCCAGGGAAGGAACAGAGGGACATTACCAGCTGACCTGTTGATTAGCTCTAAAAATCCCAAAGCAGATACTGTTCTGTCTGCCTGTCCCAATGAAACTGGAGACACACAGACACCTCTCAGCACACAGACACCTCTCAACATCAGCTAGCATACCACGTGCCTAGGGTCTGTGGGGCTGGGGTCCGTGCTATGGGCGATGGGGTGAAGGTGTAATTCCTGCATGAGCAGCAAGCAGTAAGGGAAAGCCAGGCAGACCCTGCTGTGCCTGCAGTCTCCCCCAAAGATCTGGCTAGGGAGGAGAGGGGCAAGGCCAGCCTGTTCTCTGGAGCAGACAGCCCAGCCCCAGGGCTGCAAAGTATCTGGGATGCTGGGGGACTCTCATTTAACTTAAACAAGGAGAAGGGGTCTGGGACGGACATTGCATAAACCGGTTTGAACCAAATCAGTTAAGTATGATACTACTTTCAATTAGGTTTATCTTAAACCAGTTTCAGCCATTTTGAAACTGGTTTATGTGCACTGAATTTATGTTCTGTTGCAGGCTTAAACCAGTTTCTGATCACTTAAACCGGTTTATGTGTAATGTCTGTCGCTAGCCAGTGAGTTTAGGTTAAGACTGGTATATGCACAGGTCCCTGGTTTAGTCTGTATTTGATCAGCTTCAGCAGCAGTCAATTTATCTCTCTTTAGGGAACAAAATAATCCTTGTGGATTATAACTACACTCCTCGGAAATCTTTGCAGAGACTGGAATCATCTTAATTCTCTAAACATACCCCTTGTCACCTCTCTCCTTGAGCTTCACTAGCAAGGGATAATTCATATTCTGTTCACCTACATTTGCTTCCTGGCTATAACAGAGAAAATAAGTCCTGATCAGCGTCACTGATCAGCAAGATGCCTGCAGCTGGTAATTAACAGAGTGAAAAAATGGATAAATCATCTTCTCCATACTGATTTATGAGATTATAAACCTGGGAACTGAGATTCTCCTATCACCATCGATGGGACCCGAGGGACAGTTTTGAGTTAATGCAAAGTCAGAGGCTTTCCTTGGTTATGCATTCAGAAGGTGATCTGGGGAGTATGAAACAGAGATACAAGTGTTTAAAGATGAGTGCGGCGGGGCCTAGATTTTCTGGGTTTGGTTTCAAACACTTTTACTACCATCCTAACAGAAGGTTCAAGTGCTTTGAGGTTAACGAGAGGACCATACTGGACCACTGCCACCCTCTTTCAGGCTTAATGGAAGGATTGGTCTGAAGTTACAGTCCAGCATGGGACTCAAGGGTCCTGGTTTCAGTTCCTTGCATCATCACAGTTTTCCTGCATGACTCTGAGCAAGCCAGTTAAAGCATGATCCAAACTATTGCCTGAGGTGCCTCCACTCAGGGAAGATGCTCAGGGTACACGTACCAGATTGAGCCTCTGGGCAAGACAGACAACAGACCACCTACTTTCTGAATTCCACTAGGTTTTAGGTACCTGAGTAGCTCAGTACCATAAAGACTAAGATGGCTGAGTACATACCAAGCAGCAGACATGTAGGCACTGGGGACCTTCACTGGTGGAAAAATAGGCATGCCAGGAATTTAGATGCTACAGCATTTTTCAACAGCTGAGCAGAGCCTTGCAGGTTCTACCTTGAGGAAATCTGGGGTTATAAAATGTGCAATACTTGGAATAGTGGCATTATGGCCTTGGCCTGCTGTTCTTTGAAGACAGAAAACTATCTCTTCTTTGAAGCGAGGGGCAAGCTTAGCTATGACTAGTTTCAGGAGGGCCAGGTTGTGTAGTTCATCATGCAGGTGGTGACAAACTTGTGTAAAAGAGTTATAAAAGAAAAAATGCTTATGAAATACACATTTGGGAAGGAAAAGTAGCACTGAGGAGGTAACTGGAAAGAAGTGTTTTAACACACAACCAAAAGACCCAATCCAACCTTGACCTTGATGCTTAGGCCTGAGAGAGCGAGAGACAGAAAGTTGAGGGCAGAGTTGGTTGTGCAAGTTATCACAGACTTCCTGGAAAAGGTAGGAAAAGAAAGACAAATTTCTTGATTTCACATTGCTAAACATCCATGGAAAACCTTTCCACTCCTCAAACCTACCCTCAACTTCTCTGATGAAATGGCTACATAGATTCCAGTTAAGGTAACCGCCTTGATTAATAATTCATTACTTGCTTTCAGGCTTGTTTTAAGATACAGGGAAATCTAAAAGCTCCTACATACATTCCAATCAACAACACTGCTCGAAGGATACCTTTTAAAAAAATAAAAATCAGTGAAAGCATTATTAATAAAACTCCAGGGTCAGGTGACAGCTCTCTCCACAATTTGGATTGCTTTTACTTACAGAGTTTTTTTCCCCTTAAGTCACATAATAAAACACTGTGGTGAAACAAGAATAAAGGTAATAGACAAAGGAAGTTAGAGGCAAGGATTACACCTTCAAAAAAATAAGGAAAGGTTGGGTAAGGTTTCTACAGCTAGGACATCATGAAAGCATCGGTTATGTCTGCCACGTGGTACAGAAGTGCATTTATTAATTAATAGCATAATTTTGCATAGTAATACTCAAACAATCTATCTACCTTGAATAGCTAGAAATGTTTCTGTCTCACGAGACTGTTACTCTACACACCCTGAACTTTGGAGCAATTGGGTCCAGGGTTTGAAATCTGACCCAGCACACAACATCCCAAGGATGAAGATCAGTGTTGTAAGGGAATGAGGCATAGGCAGTCTGGCCTAATGGTTAGACTGCCAATGGAAAGTAGGGCCTGGGGTTGGGTCAAAGGGCAGCAGTCACATACCAGAGCCATAGGGAGATCCAGAAGCAGAGTCCTTGAAACAATCCAGGGCCAGGATTCAGGGGTCAGATGCCAAGCACCACCAATCCAGGGGGCAATCCACAGGGCACAGTCCCAAACCAGAACCAAACCAGGGTCAGGAGCAGAACCAAAGTCCAGAAATAAGTCAGAAGCTAGGAGACTTGCCACAGGAGAACTACTGGCTGACCTGCAGAGCCAACGCCCCAGATGGTGTTAAATGAATAGGTGGTGCTGCCAGCAGCCAATCAGGATGCTCGCTGCTCCTAAACTGGGGTATAGTTCATTAGTGGGGGCTTGCCGCAGCTATGACTGCTATGGTACTTGGCTCAGGCTGCCTGCCGACTTGAAGTCCCTGTCTACACGAGATGTTTACCATGCAGTTGACTAATTAACCATGGAATAAACATCTCAGTGTCTATCCATGTCTACACAAAATGAAAAAACTCTGCAGCAGGGTAGGATTTGCAAATACAAGTCCTATCCTGCTGTGGAGTTTTTTTATGTGCAGCAGCGCACATATAGATGCTGACCAGCTGGCTCGGGCATGAGCATGCTCCAGTGTGGGGGCATGGCAGATGCACAACCGGGAACTTCCTGGCAGCAATAAACTGTGGAGCAATAAGCAATAAGCTCTGCAGTTTATTGCTGCCCCCTACTGGCACGTGGGGTGCATGTGCACCCCCTGAGCTTGGCGGTGCACCCCTTGCAAAAAGCGCCACTAACACTGCTGGCAGCCCCTGCAGGCAGTCACCGCTCACCATTTCCCACCCCCCTTTGCCACCGGCGGGCCCTCACACCGGGACCCAGGAGGAGGGGGGGACACCCAGAGAGCCGTGGTGGATGGGTCGGTTTCGACCTGGAAGGGTGTGGGAAGTGGGGTCCTGCAGGGTTCGGTCCTTGGACCGATACTCTTTAATGTCTTCATCAGTGACTTGGACGAGGGAGTGAAATGTACTCTGTCCAAGTTTGCAGATGACACAAAGCTATGGGGAGATGTGGACACGCCGGAGGGCAGGGAACAGCTGCAAGCAGATCTGGACAGGTTGGACAAGTGGGCAGAAAACAACAGAATGCAGTTCAACAAGGAGAAATGCAAAGTGCTGCACCTAGGGAGGAAAAATGTCCAGCACACCTACAGCCTAGGAAATGACCTGCCTCTTCTTTGAAGCGAGGGGCAAGCTTAGCTATGACTAGTTTCAGGAGGGCCAGGTTGTGTAGTTCATCATGCAGGTGGTGACAAACTTGTGTAAAAGAGTTATAAAAGAAAAAATGCTTATGAAATACACATTTGGGAAGGAAAAGTAGCACTGAGGAGGTAACTGGAAAGAAGTGTTTTAACACACAACCAAAAGACCCAATCCAACCTTGACCTTGATGCTTAGGCCTGAGAGAGCGAGAGACAGAAAGTTGAGGGCAGAGTTGGTTGTGCAAGTTATCACAGACTTCCTGGAAAAGGTAGGAAAAGAAAGACAAATTTCTTGATTTCACATTGCTAAACATCCATGGAAAACCTTTCCACTCCTCAAACCTACCCTCAACTTCTCTGATGAAATGGCTACATAGATTCCAGTTAAGGTAACCGCCTTGATTAATAATTCATTACTTGCTTTCAGGCTTGTTTTAAGATACAGGGAAATCTAAAAGCTCCTACATACATTCCAATCAACAACACTGCTCGAAGGATACCTTTTAAAAAAATAAAAATCAGTGAAAGCATTATTAATAAAACTCCAGGGTCAGGTGACAGCTCTCTCCACAATTTGGATTGCTTTTACTTACAGAGTTTTTTTCCCCTTAAGTCACATAATAAAACACTGTGGTGAAACAAGAATAAAGGTAATAGACAAAGGAAGTTAGAGGCAAGGATTACACCTTCAAAAAAATAAGGAAAGGTTGGGTAAGGTTTCTACAGCTAGGACATCATGAAAGCATCGGTTATGTCTGCCACGTGGTACAGAAGTGCATTTATTAATTAATAGCATAATTTTGCATAGTAATACTCAAACAATCTATCTACCTTGAATAGCTAGAAATGTTTCTGTCTCACGAGACTGTTACTCTACACACCCTGAACTTTGGAGCAATTGGGTCCAGGGTTTGAAATCTGACCCAGCACACAACATCCCAAGGATGAAGATCAGTGTTGTAAGGGAATGAGGCATAGGCAGTCTGGCCTAATGGTTAGACTGCCAATGGAAAGTAGGGCCTGGGGTTGGGTCAAAGGGCAGCAGTCACATACCAGAGCCATAGGGAGATCCAGAAGCAGAGTCCTTGAAACAATCCAGGGCCAGGATTCAGGGGTCAGATGCCAAGCACCACCAATCCAGGGGGCAATCCACAGGGCACAGTCCCAAACCAGAACCAAACCAGGGTCAGGAGCAGAACCAAAGTCCAGAAATAAGTCAGAAGCTAGGAGACTTGCCACAGGAGAACTACTGGCTGACCTGCAGAGCCAACGCCCCAGATGGTGTTAAATGAATAGGTGGTGCTGCCAGCAGCCAATCAGGATGCTCGCTGCTCCTAAACTGGGGTATAGTTCATTAGTGGGGGCTTGCCGCAGCTATGACTGCTATGGTACTTGGCTCAGGCTGCCTGCCGACTTGAAGTCCCTGTCTACACGAGATGTTTACCATGCAGTTGACTAATTAACCATGGAATAAACATCTCAGTGTCTATCCATGTCTACACAAAATGAAAAAACTCTGCAGCAGGGTAGGATTTGCAAATACAAGTCCTATCCTGCTGTGGAGTTTTTTTATGTGCAGCAGCGCACATATAGATGCTGACCAGCTGGCTCGGGCATGAGCATGCTCCAGTGTGGGGGCATGGCAGATGCACAACCGGGAACTTCCTGGCAGCAATAAACTGTGGAGCAATAAGCAATAAGCTCTGCAGTTTATTGCTGCCCCCTACTGGCACGTGGGGTGCATGTGCACCCCCTGAGCTTGGCGGTGCACCCCTTGCAAAAAGCGCCACTAACACTGCTGGCAGCCCCTGCAGGCAGTCACCGCTCACCATTTCCCACCCCCCTTTGCCACCGGCGGTCCCTGACACAGGGACACAGGAGGAGGGGGGGGTGTCGTATACTTAGACTTCAGGGAGGGCTTCGATAAGGTATACCC
>NW_005841941.1:1793088-1796520 GCF_000455745.1 Alligator sinensis
CCTGGGGGTCTTCAAGAGGAGGTTAGATGAGTATCTAGCTGGGGTCATCTAGACCCAGCGCTCTTTCCTGCTTATGCAGGGGGTTGGACTCAATGATCTATTGAGGTCCCTTCCGACCCTAACATCTATGAATCTATGAATCTATGATAGCCACGTCAGGCAGTCCCTGATTGCTGCTGGCCATCACTGACACTGATGGCGGTGTCTGAGGGTGGTTGCTGACCACCAGTCGGTAGTTACCACACCCCGAGCCCCCAACAATAGCATGGCCACCTGCAGGAGCTCCCCACTCACTGCTGCCATGCCCCCACCACCATTATGCCGCCTGTGGGCGGTTGCTGTGACATGCCAGCCAACTGAGGGCACATGGTGTTCATGGAGTCCCTGACGTGTGCTATACTGGCCAACTCTTTTTGATCCTGTGGTTAAGGGATCCTCAGAGGAACTGGGTTCTGAATGTTATTTCCAGCTCTGACTGTGATTTGTTGCACAATTCTGGATCAATCCTCAGGTCTAAAATTTCAGAAGGAACCTCCTGTTTGAGTGTTTCTATGTGGGTGGGGGGCATCTTAAGATATCCAAGACCTAAACATCAATGGTGTTGAATGTACCTGACTCCAGCTGACCCCAGTGGGAGCTGCAATTGCTCATCCACTCTGAAAACTGAGGCCCCAGTTTTCTCTATCTGGACAGCCAAAACCTTGAGGCACACCAAATTAGAACTCACTTGAAAATTTGGGCATGAACTTTATGCCTCTCTTCCCCCACTTGCAAAATGAGCAAAGCAACATATACTGGTCCACAAGGGAACGCTGTCATGTTCAGTTTACTAATATCTGTAAGGTGATTTGGGCATTTAAGATGGAAAACACTTGAGAAGGGCAAACTTTGTCATCTTTGCCATTCTCAGGACCTTGTTGTTACCTACATAACGTAAGCACCAAACTGAAGAAGACTGAGAGAAGAACAAACTTCCTCCCCCAATTCTTCCCTACCTCCCTCTGCCTTGCATTTCAAACATGAATTTTAGTGCTTATTTTAATCAAAGTGGCTAGTACTGGCTGGAATCAAACATTCCAGATGCTAAATCCATCTTAATCCTTGCCTACAACCATACTTCCTCTTCTTGCTATTTCAATAGTAAACCCCCCTCGCCTTCCCTTTCTCTCAGGAGACTGCCACTCATGTGCTTGTGAACCAGCTAAACATATCTGCTTACAGCTTGGATGAGGGTGGAAAACTCTTCAAGGTGTCTGTTTCATACAGAAAACAAAGCATCTATAGACTATATTTTTAAAGAAAATAACAATGTTTCCCTGCCTAATGACTGGGATTAAACTAAGTGTACAGGGGTACATTTGGTTTTTGACATGTACCCTGTTATAACGCCTGGAGTTTACAGTTTTAGACTGTGAATGCTTCAAGACAGTCTATGTTTTGTTGATGTATGTCTGTTCAGCAATCAGCACCATAGGACCCTACTTCCTTATGATGCTTTTGGTATGCTACCAGAATGAAAATATGTAATGTTTAAAAATAATAATAATAATCATGACACCAATAGTACAGTGACCATCATGAGCATAAATTGGACCACTTATCAATGGGTGGAATCAGGGGACCTCAACCTGATGTTTGTCACCACCCTGCCCTTTCTACTTCACTGCACAAGGGTGATTTGTTTAGTACAGTACGTAAGAGGGTTTTGCAGCATGGAAAAGGCTGAAAACCACACAGTCAGTTTATTATTTTATGCCATTTCCATGCACCTTCTCTGTGGACTGCTTCCTGCAGCTCCACTAAGAAATGATCTTCACTTCTGTTGCAGTAGTGCCTACAGTCCCTGACCAATGAACTTGCAATCTTGTGATCTGATGGAAGTGTATTATTGTGTTGCAATTCTGAAGCTTGTGTTGTATACTCTTCTGTGTACAAATCAAAGGAAAGTGTCTTCACTTGAGACTTAGGTACTTATTAGAGCTTGGAGGTTCAGAAAGCTAGATATTATATGCAAATGAACCACTGGCTCAATCTGCATATTTATACTAATATTAATAGCTATGCAGGGCTTTATTTACACAACTGCCAGCAAATGATTTGCTTGCCAAAGCATAAGCCTAGTTAGGATTTAGAAACCCAGGGATATCTGTGTTTGGGCTGAGCAAGTGGACATGGGCCCTTGCACTGTGTCAGTCTGGTATATCCCTGAGCTGGTGACCAAATAACTCTCATTGTTCTGTGAAGCACTGCTCCCAGACAATTTGTGTTCTGATGGAGTGAACGATGAAGGACAAGCTGATAACCCCAGCCTTAGGCAACTGTTTGACCTAAGCCTTGAGTGGATCTGACTGCTTTCTAGCATCACATGGGAGATGCTACAACTGTGACTTACCCTGACTAAAGCCGGGGGGAGGGGTGCACTTCTACTTGCACTGCCCCTGCCACTGCTTGTGAGCAGAGCCCTGTTGTTGGTGATGTGGAATCAGAAAAAATATGCGCCTTAAACTTTGACTATTTTAGTTATAAGATGACATAACCGCTTTGTGGAGAATTGCTGGCTCTGTATAGTAGAACAGATAAGAGAAAGTGTTTGTTCTTTGTAACTCCTCTGCAACTGCTTCGCTCACCGCGGCCTTGAAGATAGCAAAAAGTATGTACAACTCTGATTTGCAGGTGCAAGAAGGAGGTTTGTAAACTAACCTCGCCTCCCCCATTAGTTCCCATCCTGATTACAGCAAAGAAATAATGAAGTAATGTTATAGCCGCTTTTCATGCTAATTTCACTATATGATCACGTGAGTTGTAAGCAACTGTTAAAAAGTATATAAGCCTCCTGATTTTGCTCTTGGGGGGGGACCCCTTCCAAGTGCTTGGGAGATCCATGTCACTTTGGAGTCCCCCCTACAGCTGTAGTTTCTTTTGAATAAAAGCTTCTGCTGACCTGACCCAAAAGTATGCTGCGTGTGTTTCCACGACAAAGGATTCCTGAGGTTTAGTTAGTAGCATTCTCTACCCTCTCTTGGAAAATATAAAACATTTTATCATCAATTATCACAAAACAGCAGAAGTATATAATTTTGTTAAGCTTGTACATTTTAAAAATGAAACTATGCATGTAATGTATGTAAAGGATGCAAGGGAATGTCCAACAAAAGATTTTGATATTAAAAGATTTTAGCTAATTTAATAAAAGTAATGTTAATAAAAAATGTACTGCAACAGAGTATAGCTTCAGGGTGGATGTTAGATCACTTTCAAGCTGGATGGCTGTGCCAAATCAGACCCACTCTGACCACTTCTGACCACTATGTGTTACAAACAGCATACCAGTAATAGGAATGCTTTACGGGCAACTGAAAGTGATTAGAAGCATAAGGGGTGTACTTGGTAGCCGTGTTGGTCTGAGACAAGAAGACATACAAAAAACTAGAA
>NW_005841941.1:1802133-1816806 GCF_000455745.1 Alligator sinensis
TTTCTGGTGCTGGTTATGTTTGTTGTTAAAATTCTTTGTCCCTCCTGTATCTAAAAATGGCACTGATATCCTTATATATCACACTTGGGTATCTCAGTATCACCCAAGGGGGGTGGGAGAAAAATTTGTACTTGCAGATCTCCCGTACGGTGGCTCAAGCTGGAAATAAAAGTGACTGCTGGATATGCTCTCACAGCCCAGCGCACCTACAACAAGGAATCCCAATGATCGGAGTACCAATATCCCTCCGGCAATGGGGAACAATAAACGGCGGCTTCGTTAGACACTACTCGTTAGCTGCCCATCGGTCCGCTCCTAAAGAATGGAGGGCCGCCCCTGCTAACTGGATAATCTCCCCAAGAGTAGAGGCGCCTTTCTGTTACAGATCCAACAACACCGGAGCTTATAATAAAGCCACACCTGTAGGACACTACCCTCATTGCCTAACTACTCTAGATTATAGCCCCAATAGCACCAGTGGAATCCTGTTGGGTAATGTACCCTCTCTCAATTGTACAGGATTCATGGTCTACAACTTTTCTAAGGAACCTCATGTTGCTCTCATTGCAAACAGATCGGAATTTTACATTGACTCCAATTTTACTTCTTGTAATATATCTCGGTCCAGCAGGATAACAGCTGAACGTGGTCCGTCCTATACGATGCATATTAATCGAAAGTGCCGGATATGGCACAACACCTGTCGAGATTTGAGTACCCTTTCTGCCCCAGGCCTTTACTGGCTCTGCGGAAACAGGGCTCATAAAATCTTGCCCTGGAATTGGGTGGGGGCATGCACTCTTGGACGTGTTATCCCTGGTTTTGAAATGCATAGTACAATATATCTGGAACAAGTAAAAAATTTCAACCATCACATGAAAAGGGCGGTTAACCCCTTAGCTACCAGAAACACAGGGTTCCATCAATTTGTGAGAACCTTCATACCGTGGCTTGGAGTAAGAGAATTGGAACTAGCCATAATTAACATTTCAGCCACAATGGAAGCTATGGGAAATGCCACTGCGGATGCAATTCAGGCTCTGCAAGAAGAGATCTCCCAGATCTCACAAGTAACTATACAACACCGCGTAGCCCTAGATTACCTATTGGTATCCCAGGGAGGAGTATGTGCCTTAGTAAACTCCACCTGTTGTGTCTATGTCAATCAGGACATGCGAATTGAAACTGACATTCGTAAAATCCGAAGTCAGTTAAGGGTCTTACATCAAGTGGCCTCAGAAAATACTGACTGGGGTCTAAAAGAAATGTGGTCTTGGCTAACCTCCTGGCTCCCAGATTCCGGGGCCCTTGGCAAGAAAATCCTGTATGGAATATTGTTTGTCTTGATAGTTCTGATAATGTTTTATGTCTTAGTGCAACTGATCCTCTGCTGCGTGAAAGCCAGCAGGAGAAGCTTTAGCAAGGCAAGAAAACCCACAGCAGAGTCTAGAATAATGGTGTTACAAAAGTGTGAGCAGATTAAAAGAAAACATGAAAGGCTGCACGATGAAATAGAGGGGCTCATGAGAATAAAAATTTAAGGGTAAAGTGAGACTAAATAGTCTCAAAGGGGGGGAACTGTGGAATCAGAAAAAATATGCGCCTTAAACTTTGACTATTTTAGTTATAAGATGACATAACCGCTTTGTGGAGAATTGCTGGCTCTGTATAGTAGAACAGATAAGAGAAAGTGTTTGTTCTTTGTAACTCCTCTGCAACTGCTTCGCTCACCGCGGCCTTGAAGATAGCAAAAAGTATGTACAACTCTGATTTGCAGGTGCAAGAAGGAGGTTTGTAAACTAACCTCGCCTCCCCCATTAGTTCCCATCCTGATTACAGCAAAGAAATAATGAAGTAATGTTATAGCCGCTTTTCATGCTAATTTCACTATATGATCACGTGAGTTGTAAGCAACTGTTAAAAAGTATATAAGCCTCCTGATTTTGCTCTTGGGGGGGGACCCCTTCCAAGTGCTTGGGAGATCCATGTCACTTTGGAGTCCCCCCTACAGCTGTAGTTTCTTTTGAATAAAAGCTTCTGCTGACCTGACCCAAAAGTATGCTGCGTGTGTTTCCACGACAGTGAGAAGGGGTGAGAACACTGCCCGGGGTCACTGTAGCCACTACTCTGTGGCCATGGGTATGCTTGGGTTCAAAGAAGATGCTCTAGGGCAGAGGAGTCAAACTCACCCCACCCTTGGGACCAGATCTGGATTATGGGGCCCCTCATGGATGGATTGGGACACAGTGGTTACAGCCTATTAGAGCTGGAGCTGTGTTCTCCAGATTTCACTAGCAAGCTGCATCCCTACTTGCCCCACTTCCCAATTCTTATCCCCTCTATGACCCCATGAGCTACATGACATGGGTCTAGAGGCAGGATCCAGCCCATGGGCTGTAAGTCTGACATGCCTGTTCTAGGCTCTCTCTCTATGGCTGAAACCTTCCTGAATAGCCCATAGAGAGACCCCTGAAGGACTCTAGCACTATCCAGATCAGTCCTACCCCCAGCCAGAGCACAGCTGAGCTGTGCAAATGATTGTGTCGGTAACACCCAGGCTCCCTCTTCCCACACAAAGGAGAAATATGGGCCTGGCAGGACTGGCAGCAATACAGAGCACTGACCATGTGGGCAGAAACAGCTTGGCTCTGCTACAGGCTGGGAGCAGCTCTGTGCAGTGAGAGGGGACCTCAAGACCCCATCTGTTTCTCACTCTTACCAGCACCCACTGCATGTACAGTCAGATCCTTTTCACCTTGAGAAAAAATATTTTCTTCCATCCAAACGTGACAAATTATCAACATTGAAACTGTTTGTGGGAAATTGTCTGTTTCAGTCAATCTCCTGATCTGAAATCAATTTGGAAGAAAACGTCACGCTTGTTAAAACATCTGAGTTTGACCTTTTCTTTTTCCAAAAGAAAAGTTTTCCTTCCCTGTTTGAAATGACTCTGTTACACACTTCAGTTACATCATACTGAAAAGAAAAGCAGAACAAATTAAAAAAGATCAAAGCTCCAATGAAATGTTTAGGAAGGGCAGAATCACAATGATTTGATGGATCCCAATTGATATTTGTGGAGATTTTGACTTTTCACCTTTGTCCAGGAGGGAAAAATGTTGCTCTCTCAAAAACCTGTAGAACAGGATGTTGGTATCTCAAGAACCTGCAGAACAGCAAAACCTGTTTCTGTCTAGCTTGAACCTGTAGCCTGAAGTAAAACAACCAGGGCATGTAGAGTGGCAGCAGCAGGAGCTGGGCTTGCTGTGGCAGCCAGGCTGGCAGTGCCAATTGTTGCCATTCGTATAGCCTGGTTGTCTGTCACTGGTTATGTTACTGCTTAGCAGGGTCTGGCAGACCTTTCAAGTGGCAGGCCAGAAAAACCCAGTCCCCATCTGGTGTGGGCCAATTGGCTTTGGCAGTGCATCTGCAGGGGAGGGTGCGGCGGGGTTTTTCCCTGCACTCCTACTGGAGCCACCTAGCTGGGAGTACTGCCTGTGCTGCTGCTGCTTCTCCCCGCCCCCCACGCTCCAGCTGTGCACAACTTCCAACCAGCGGGGAGCTGCACCAGGCCTGGGTAGCTGGGAACTGCTTTTGCACTGCTCCTGCTTCTCCCTGCCCAGCCCCAGTGGAGATATGCCCTGACTGGAAGCAGTGCTGGAGCATCAGGGGTGAGGGGACAGCTTGCAGCTCCTCGGCCCTGGCACAGCTCCTCACTGCTCAGCACAGGCACGGGCACGGATGCAGGCACAGGCACAGGCAAAACCCTCAGCTCCACAGGTTGGGTCCTGCTGATCCCTGGCCTACAGTATCCCTGCACAGGCCTGGATGTGGGGCTGCATTTCCTCCTCCCAAATCTTTTCACTCTTCAGCTGGGTCACTAGCATACTTCAAGCTGCAGAGAACCTGGTCCAGTGGTTAACTGAAAAAGGGGAAGCCTGGACCTTTAGCTACAGCTAAAACTGACCATCTAAAACCCATGTTTCTGGCACCAAAATTATTGGCATGATTTCCAGAGCTCCTGGGAAGCTCCAAGATCCCACTGACCCCATGAAGACACCTCTTTTCCCAAAAGCTGGGTTTTAGCTGTTTTTGAGGTTAAATTTCCTCTACCTCAGTTGTCTTGCTGGAGATAACAGGGTTAATAGGCTTCAACCCAGAGTCCTGCTACCTCAGAGCAGAGCTGTCTCCTGCTAGCTGGCACATTAAGAAAATACGTCTTGTGTTGGCTGGGGATGAGATGCTGATATAATTACAGCCCAGCCCATGTGGAGTACTGCAGGCATGCTCTTCAAAGGTAGCATGGCTCAATAAGAATAACAGGCCGGATCCTCAGCTGCTTGCAAAATGGCAGAGCTCCGCTGCAGTTAACAGAGCTAGGCTGATTTATGTTGGCTCAGGATCTGGCCCAGTATCTACAGTCCTTTCATCTGTAAAGAGGTGTTTTATTAATTTATGATATCAGGGATCAAGGAGTCCAAGCATGAATGCAAGGAAGTGCATATAAAAAAAGCAAGCGTGTCGTTTAATTCCACAACATGTGCCCTCACTTGCTGGCAGCTGGGAACACTCATTTGTGCTGCAACAGAAGGAATTGTCAGACTGGCTCAGACTTGCCGTTCTTTTACTCTAGTATCCCATCTCTGACAGTGACTCTTGTTAGTATCAGCTGCTCAAGAGGTAGGTCTGTGAAACTGGAGGCAGCCAGAGGATGCCCTGTCTGCTGCTCCTTATTTTCCTTCCCCTCGCTATTTAGAGGTCACTTTATGCCCTGAAGAAGGAGGCTAAAATCCTTTCCAAAACTCTTGTTGATTTTAAAGAATATGAATTTAGTCCAGTGACTGTAGGCTATCGTTATCCACAGGAATCTCCAGAGCCCATTTTGAATCAGCCTTGCTCTTGCCATTTGGCAATGAGTTGCACAAGTTAAGGACGCATCCTGGGAAAACATATTTACTTAATTAGTTTTAAATACACCCCCATCATATCACCCTTAGTCTGGTGAAAGGAAGTTCCTCCTCTTCCTTCTCCATCCCATTCGCCTTTAAGAATACCTCTCTCATGTCCCCCCCCTTACGTGATTTTCTGTGCCCCTCCCATCCTTTTATTGCTCAGGACTCCCTTAGACCTTTCTGTGGACAAAGCCACTCTCTCTGTCCCAATAGTCTCTTTGTCTTTCACAGTCTGAGGAGAGTGTGAGTGTGTGTGTGTGTGAGAGAGAGAGAGAGAGAGGGTGTAGAGAGAGGTTTCAGCAAGTGTGTGTGTGTGTGTGTGTGTGTGTGTGTGTGTGTGTGTGAGAGACAGAGATGTGTGTGTGTGTGTGTGTGTGTGAGACAGAGAGAGAGAGAGAGAGAGAGAGAGAGGGTGTAGAGGGAGGTTTCAGCAAAGTACATACAATCTTCCCAACAGGTTCCCAGCCCTTTCTCCAAGCCATCTGTGATACACTGTTGTTTTTCTGCCACCTCCAACTCTCCTTCATGCCACAGGCTGAGGCTGTTGCCAGACCCACCATCCCTTTGACCTACTACTTTCCTTCTGGCACAAAGCTTTTTCACTCTGTCAGCTGTTGTTGCTTCATGTGTGAAGGTTCAAAATGCTCTTGACTGCTTCACGGACATCAGCACACAGGCACTACTTTGTTTCAGTCATAGGCAGGGATATTCCTTTCTTTACTTTTCTACTTAGCCCTGGCTGTGATATTCCTTTCTTTACTTTTCTACTTAGCCCCATTCACATTTTCATTTAACTTGGTTTGTCCTCTTAGTTCCAGCTGCCCATTTGGGTTTCATATAATTTATGGGGCTTGGCAGATTTATTACAATTCTTAATTGGATGCAACTTTAGGAGGCAATAGGCATGAACACTTTTCATATGAAACCTTCCTTGACTAGAATTAGAGATGTCCTATAATGGACAACAAGGGTTATCAGAAGTTAATCTCAAGGTCTCTGACGATGCTTTGGGGCCTGGCTCTCATTTTACATTAGAGAGAGAAAAAAGATTGCACCAGTGGTATTGGCACTACTGTGTTGCATTGTAGCCACCTTGGTGAAATGCTGGGCATATGCCAGTAAATGTGTGTTTCAGGTGTATTTATTGGCACGTGCTCAGTGCTGACATTACCTCCGGCTCAGACCACAGCATGTCAGGGCAGACAAGCCGTCTCTCACAGAGGCTACTTGCCGCGGTCCTTTGACAGTGTAGACGTGCCCTATGTATTCAAAATGCCTTACATAGTCAGTGGTCTGCTACAGAACAGCAATTGCGGTAACAATCAGAGCAGCTGTACAGCACCCAGAAAAACCATACACAAATATTATTACTATTGCTGGCTTTCATAAACTTATTACAGATCACGTAAAATTTGCTGTTTCTCGAAACACTCCAGCTCCTGGAGTCACTGCATGATTGTATGAGAACTGAAAACAAAGGAAATTATCCATAAATGTATTATCTTTAAAAAGCTCATGATTGTTGAGAACCTGACTCATAATTTTTGAACGCTTGGAGTTGATGGAATTGAAGTATCAAAATCCCACAACACCCACTGTTTCATGAGTCTGATTCTGATTTGCACTACAACTCCTTTACTCTGTGTAAAGTGATCTTGAAACAGGAAGAAATGACACCCACTTTAAGGCCTCTCAACACTATTTTCAAAAGCCTGAAAGCTCATAAATGTAAAGTTCAGAGTATCACAGAGAAATATATGACCTGATATACGTAAAATACATGCATATTTTCATCTGAGGACTCCCGACACTGTCCATGATGTGATCACATCTTACTTTGCGAACATTATAATACAGAAGCTATTTGGCTCACCACCAAGCTTAAAAACTACCTAGGCTTATTGTGGCAGATTAATACTGTTAAAACACCATTATCAATATTTGTTGGCACCACAGATACAAAGAGAGGGAACCATGATCATCTGATGCTACCCTTTATTTTCACAAAAAAGTAAAGAAGTCAGAAAAGAGTATTAAAGGAGAGAGGCAGTTTTATTACTAGCATACCCTTCACAAGCTTCCTGATGAGCAATGAACAGCTCAGAGACATGAGGAGCTGGACCCTGTGTAGGATGACGTAGAATCACTTCAGGAAGAGCTGCAGTAAACACCTGATTATTCTTTGTCCAAGCTTGGAATTATTCAATGCAGCTAATAATATGTCCAGCTCCTAACTTAAGAAAGGAAAGCCAACACACATACAAGCCTCACAACCCATGCACAACATAGGGAACAGATACAGAAACACAAATGCATTTTAGAAAGGACCAATCTTCGCCTTTTTCTACATGTATTACAACAGAGCTGAGGGGACCAACGGACTCTGTTGCTTCCTAGTGCTAGGCGTGAACATGTAGTGAAATCTGCCCTATACAATTTATAGTCTAGACAGAGGCAAAGTGAGGTGAAATTATTTGCTCAAGACCACAGAAGTCCATCCTGAATCCCAGCTCAGTGTCATAGCCCCTAGATCAAGCTGCTCCCATTTTGAAACCTCTGTGGGACAGCAGCCATTGAATGCAAACATCTCTTGAAGAAGGAAAGAGGTATTGAAGGAAAGTGAGAAGCTGTTCAGAAAGTGAAGGGTCAACTATACCTTTAGACACTGGAATAAATTGTAAGAGGGCCTATAGACCTCAGGCTTCAGAACGTAGACAAATCCCAAACGACTAAAGATGATGAGGGAACCTAACATTGGCCTGCTTTAGGGTCCTTACATCTTGCTTTGAAGCATCTGGCACTGCCCACTGGTCAAAGGAAAGGCGAATGACCATGACAGGCCACAGGTCTGAGCCAGTCAAGCAGCCAATTCCTAGGTGGCTTATAATCACAGTTACCTGTATCACACCAGCATTTGGAGGTCCTATGCAGGATCAAGATCTTATTTCACTGGGTGCCATGTAAGCCCATAGTAAGAGAGCCCTTGCCCTGAGGGTCATAGAGTCTAATTTGAGAGAAAAGGTAACAACTGGCTATAAACAGTCAATAGGAAGAAGGAGACAACACATGCAACAGTGGCAGAGAAACATGCTAGGAAAATAAACCTAGACAACAGAAGAAGCTCATTTTGAAGGGGGGAAAAACCCTACAGAAAGGGAATTATGTTTGGTTAATTTAAAACTAGTTCACCTTTTATTTGTCTGTCAAAAATTCCCCCCCCCATGGAGTTTTTATGAAATCCCCACAATCATCTTCTCTCACTTTTAAATCTTTTATTTGCACCTATTTTCCCAAGGGAAGGAAAAAGAAAATGGGGAATTTTTTTAAAGAAGTGAGAGAAAGTGAAATTTCCCAAATTAAGTGCAAAAGTGTTGAAGAAAGAACTCAATGATTTTGAGAAGTGATGCCCACATTTTTCACGTTCATTTTTTCCCCCCAGAAAGCAGGACATTTTACAGAAACTGAAATATCTGCACAAAACATTTTGATGGTGTCCAAAAGTTAATCTTTTTTTATTCCCATAATGTCAACTAGGAGATATAAATAGCTGCATACACAATTAGCAGGTTTCAGGACAATTAAAAAAATTATAATAATCCAGAAAGATCAATGAGATCAGCTTTCCCTGTTGTATAATAGCAAAAGGTCAAAAGGAGATCAAAGATGCAAAAGATATGACCCTTGGGATAGGCAATGGAACAGTGGCAACGTCTTCTCAGCTGCGTAGCATGGACCTGATCCAAAACTGACTCAAGTCACTGAAACGACCCCCCTGAACTTCAGTGGGCTTTAGATTAAGCTCTGCATCATTCCAGTAGCATGTAAAATCAAAATGTTCTGTGACACATGTTTGTTTGATTAAAAATGCATGACACTGACTGTGGCAGAGGCCCCCAAATCATGTATTTAATATTTTATTCATACAGCCTGTTTGACTGGAAGGAATTTATTACCCTTACTTTCCAGCTGGACACTACCCCAGAAGCTGAATGGGATGAGGTGGTGGTTTGTCTCTTTTGTCTGTATTGCACCACGCAAGCCAAACACACAAAGCTGTGCCCTGCGTTCAGCATTTACTCATAACAGCCGGTAGGCTACAAAATCCAGATCGTGAGTTTTTAAGACTGTTTCCTGCCTCTGAAATCATCATGTGATGGTGTGGGAAATGTATTATAACAGAGAGCAGGAAAACTGCTCGGCTAGGACTAGCAACAAGACGCATAAAATCCTTTGTCTCAACCCACTGTTTGTTCAAGACCTAGACAGTTCTGGGACAACCTCATTAAAACAGTCAAAGTTTAGTATTTATTCTAACAAACCAGGCAGTAAAGCTCAACCATTAGCCGACAAAATGCAGATCTTGAAGAAATACATATTTTACCTTCCCTGTGGTTTTTGTTGCCTGGTTTCATCAGAAGCTGCCTGCAGCTTTTACAATCTTTGTTTACAATTTAACCAAGAGACTCTGATGGTTTTGCAAGGCACATTATATACTCTGCTGGCACACAATAAATTATCCCTAGCAGGTAACTGTGTGAGTGGTTGCAACTCATGTCTAAACACTAAGACGTTCCTTCTGTACTAGTTCCAGGGATAGGATATGTAGATTTGGTTCAAGAGAGTCACTAGACTTTATGTTCTCTGCAATTCCTTTGGCAGAGCTTTTTCTGTTGTGTCATTAGGTAAAAAAAAAAGCATTGTGTAGAAAGCAAAGATTTTATTTCAATACTGATGAAGACCACAGAATAAAATCTAATGCTGATATGCTCCATGAGGCTGGAAAGATGGCCACTAGGCCCTCACTCTGAGGACATTACAGTTATTTGGAATGGGCATGCTCACTGGCTGAAACTTGGTGTCAGATGCCACAAGCCATGAAAATTTGCACCAGCTGGGGATCTGCCCCCACTTTGTTATTTACAGGGGATCATTCAGACCTATTGGCTGGCTTGCACTTTGAAGTTGCTAGCTAACATGCTCCATTTTGAGTATGTTAGAGAATGGTGCTTGGCCAGCCCAGAGGCTTAGTGGATGGGATCTTCTTTGCCACACGAGACAACAATTTAAATTCTCAACTTGGGTATCCTGAATCTCAGCTTGACTGGTGCTGGAGGCACTGTGCTCCAACCAGGGACAGGCACAAAGGGAACAAATTGTGCTGCTCATCAGTAGTCTCTCCAGATGATTTAAGGAGGGATGTTGCCAACTTCCAAACTGAAGCCCTTTCCAAATCCCTTTGGCAGGGCTGGGGCCAGGGAAGGGTGGGGAAGGGGTGAGGAGAGATCTTCCAGAATCTACAATAAAGTTAATGGAATTCAGACCACATGTGTTCTGCATTAGTCAAAGCCCAGTTGATTGAAAAAAGAAGCTTTAAAAATGAATGACATTTTTTCTAACACAGTTTTGATGCAGACAACTGATGCACCAAGCCATTGAAATCCATACTACCACCCAAAACTGTGCTGGTGCAATGCAGTTTATAATAGTATCCTCATTACCCCAATTACTTACTTCTCAACAAGATTTCCCTTTAGAAACATCACAAAGAAACTCACTGACCCCCCCCAGAATTTTATCCACTACTTGCCAGCTAGAGAAGGTCCTGCATGTATTTTTTCCACAGTGATGAATGGACAACAACAATTGCTTATATATGGCACAAGTCAATTTAAAACCTTGCCAGCAGTGTACAAGAACATTGTTAGACTCTGGCTTTACATGCTTCCAAGTTCCAATATTCTTTAAGTCTTTTTTTTATTGAACTCTCCTCAACAATTCTGCAAGGAGGTAGTACTTAACATGCACCCCTGAAAGACAGGCAAATACTACAACCACCCTGTAAGATAAATAACAGTCTGATAGCCATTTAGCCAATTGGGAAATAAAAGTACAATGAGATTAAGTGACTTGATGGTGGCCACACAACATATTCAGTATCAGAGCTGGGAATAAAAATCCAGATTTCTGGCTCCTAGCCAGTATGCTAAATACTAAGCTAAATTGCCTCTGACACCAAATGAACCCTTTTATTTCATATGTAATTATTTTCAGTTTGTGCCAAGCTGTTCTTGTATACGTGGTCCTTTCAATAATTAGGAACTTCATTTTTGTTGGAATGCTCTATTTTTACACTTTAATTATGATATATTCATTCCCTTCTCCTAATCCTTAATCTTTCCAACCCATCATATGGGGCACTCTCCATTTAAATGACCTACATTCATCTCCAGCAAAAACATATAAACCTAATCAATGAAGTGCAATTAATGCATCAGAATACTACATTTGACATTTCCTTATATCATAGTAATGTGAGACAAAAGACATATTATCTATGTGCATTTCAAAGGAGTTTGATTTCCCCTTATATTGCTGCTTGTATTTTCAGATGTCCACTAAAAGCTGAATCTAATTTGTGACCTTGACATAATGCTCCTATCATGTTTGCATGAGAGAAGTGACCTGCAATCAAAGAGAACAGATGCTCACTCCTTGACCAGTGAAAATCATCAGGAGGGACTCAAGCCTTTGAATACATTTCCCAGAAAACAAGGAAATCAACTAAGGGCAAAACTTTCCATGGGAAGACGACTTCTGTCTCATACAGCATCAAAAACCTTACAGTTTGCTTTCATTATTTTATGCACTTTTCTGATGTTATGATTAAACATAGCAACACAAAGTGCTTTAACAGCTGGTCGTCTTCAGGAGCTGAGAGTACGCTTTGATCAAATATAAGCTATTAGGAAGCATGTTGCAGTGTGATATAAGATTGCTGTTGAAGTTTACATTTTATCCTATTTGGGGATGACTGGCTATGTGAACCTGAAACCCGGAGATTTAGCACTTTTAAATAAGGTTGTGACTACCACATATTGTACTCTGTGATTTATGTTATTAGATGTAAGGGAAATGCACTATATAGGAACTTGACTGTCAGGAGACCACACTTTTATCGCCTACATCTGAAAGTGACTTTGAGTAAATTGTTAAGGTTTCTGACTCTGTTGCCCATCCTACTCCTTATCTTGCCTATTAAATTTCAAAGAATAGGGCAGTGATTATGTATAATTTTGTGCATGTATCTCACCTGGGTGGTTCCCAAGATTGACTGCAGCCTGCTTACGACTGTAATACAAATAGGGTACAATTTCCATAAGCAACTGACTTAGGATCCAAACTTAGATGTCCAAAAAAGGCTTAAGCACACAGACAATGAAATCTGATGAGCCATCAGTCAGAATACCGTGTATCCTGTTTTAAATGCATTGCCTTTGGACTGAAAAAAGGCTATGTCATTAGTGAGAATATGAACTAGCCTAAACCAAACCTAGACTTTGCTAGCAAGCACAACAGCCTAAGTTTTTCACTGCTCATTAAGGCTTGTTACCTTGTTTCTCAGAGCATCTTATGCTTCTGTTAACAGCATTAAAATTGACGGGATTTATTCAATTTACATGAGATTGACAGGACCAAATTACAGGCTGCTTTGAATCCTGAAATTAAAAACTCCTAATCAGTTTCACCAATCGTGCAGGTAAATGGAGTACAATAACATTACCAAGTAGGCAGCGGGGCTGAGACTTCTGATGCACTTACACAACTTTGCAACTTTGTACTTAACTGATTTGCAGGTAACCATTGTTTGCTCAATGTAAGCAACAGGCAAGAAATTGGGACCAACATTATGATATCTACGTAAACAAATGCCTAAGTTGGGTACACTGTAATGCCTTTTCAGTGTGCTGGCTGCAGCACCATATTGTTTTGATGAGAAGGAATTTACATATAAATCTAAAGATGAACTATAAAAATAACAACAATCTCTAAACTTAGTGCAATTAACAACCCTATTAAAGACAGGTGTGAGAAGTCTTGTTATTTCAGATCACTATGTGCCTTGGCTTGCAGAATTTCTAGTGTCACATCCTATACATGTTACACTGGGGATAAATATCAGGGGGAGGCCTAAACCTTTGTATGTGTACTATTGTGATTCAGGCAGCCTTTTTAAACTAGACTGAGAACTCCTGAGAATGCACTGGAGGTGACCAGCTGTTATCTGGTCTAACCCTGCCATCAGCCCATTAGTACTGGGAAAGCACTCATTGTTCCCAGAGAGCCTAGGTTCTTTGGAATGGCTTCCCATCAAGCTGGGATTTACCCCTGTGGGGTAAATCAGTGTCATTCCATGGACTATAAGGAAGCTACACTAATAACACTAGCTGAGCATGTTCCCCTTACTCTGAATATCATACAGCGTGGCCCTCATGCACAACACAGTAAAGAACTACTTTTTGATCCCATTAGTATGATACAGCTCCCCTTCTTACTTTTTTTTTCTTGAAAAGTTCTTTGTGTAAGTGGAAGGAGCTGTTTTCAGCGTGGCAGGGAGCCAACCTCTGACCAACTGTCTTCCCTTGGTAGGCACATGATACTGCAATAAGTTGGCATTCAGGTACCATAGGAGATGGACAGATATTTCACTCCTGTTCCATGTTAACAGGAATACATGCACAACCCATGGCCAGGTTTTGTCAGCATCAGAAAGGCCAGGCTCAGTTACCTAGGGAGTCCTTCTGAAAAATGAAATAATGCTAGCTCAGATTTCCTCAGCCTCTGTAGAGAGCTGGGAAAATAAATGACTGCCCTTGGGCACCGCTGGCAGACAGCCTTTAAAGAAAAGAGAATTGTACTGGAAGGAAGAGGAGGGAAACAGGAGAAGCTTGGGAAAGCCTAAGATCTCTCACCAATAGTCTTAACCCCAGACTTTCTTTCCGGATTATAAATGGTTAATGAGCCAATGATTTCTAGCATTAAACATGCACTCCTTCCCTTCCTCAGGTGTACCCCACTCACAGTTTGTTGTCCAGATGTGGTGGAGTCCAAAACTGGGGGTGGTTGCTTCTCTAGCCCTGCATGGGATGTGGTATCTGGGGTGCTCCAGAGGCTTTGTCACCTCAGCTCCAGCTCTGGATAAGGAGGCCCTCACAAAGTCCATTAGCAAGGCGGCTGCTGTCTGTAGCTCCACCCCAAGCCAACTCTGCAACTGTCCTCCATTTCAATGCTGCCTTAACTTTTTCTGCTGTCTTCATGCCATTTGCCCTAGCTGTTCCTCAAAGCCATCTCAGCTCTGCATTAGGCCTTCAGAAAAAAAATCAACAATATATAGAACTTGTAAACCAGAAAGGCAGCCACATAAAAGGTGGGAGTCATCTTCCTCTCTCTTTCTGCAGCCTTCTTTCCCCATCCTGACACACTGAGGTCAGGCAGATGGTAGAGCAGGGTGGCACCTTAGAGACTAACTGCTTTAGAGAGGTATACACAGAGGTCAGCGTGACCCTTCACCTCATGCACATTTGCTGCAGTACTCTTGTTTTCTCAATACCTAGCAGGGACAGGTACATTTTAATTCCTGCAAATTAAGAAAAAAAATGATATGGGATGATATTTCGATCAACAGGACCCAAAGCCTCACATGCAAATGACATGCAAATATAGCCTGGCCCATGCGATTCTTTCCCCCAAGCTTACCAATAGATGGCAGCAGAGGGTGCTCACGCTATAGCAATGGCAGGAAAAATATGGCCCACCAGGCAATTCCATCCAGCCCACGGGCACCCACCAATTAATTGTGCCCTGCCCAGCCCACATGCCTCACTCCCACCCTGGTGTGCAGAAGGGCCTGGCCCAGCCAGCACACAACTTCTGGGTGGGGCTG
>NW_005841941.1:1816837-1820981 GCF_000455745.1 Alligator sinensis
CCCCACCACACTCCTTGGGGGGGGGGCTGCCCCTGCCACTGCTGCAGCTGCTGGGGGACCTGCTAGGTTTTCCCAGCCTCCAGTAGTTCCTCTTTGACTCCCTGCTGCAGTGCTTGCTCCGGGCAGCAGGTAGAGAAGTGGCAGGGGTGGGAGCACGGGGCTGGTGGCAGCGCAGGGTCCGCACCCAGGGGGTTGGTAGGAGTGTGGAGTTTGGGTGGGCAGGGTGTGGATGTGAGGAAGGTTGGGGGTGTGGGACCCTCCCCACATACTCCCCACTATGGTGCACAGCCCCTGCCAGCAGCAGCAGCAGCAGCGGCAGCAGCAGGTGTAGCCCTTGGGGCACTTATGGCACTGCTGCCTGGCAGTGCACAGCTCTGGCCAGCGCTGCCCATCGGCAAGGAGTGCATCATGCCCAGTCTGCCTCTATCACACGAGGCTCCACGTGGTGCACATGTGGCTCCTGGCACTCATGCACTGGGAGAAGCCCTGAGTGATGGAATTGGCTGCCGCCACAGAAGCAGGAGAAGGGCTCCCTGCCACTTCTGGCAGAGTCCTGGCAGTCACACAAGGCAGGGAAGGCAGCTGACTCCATTGTGCGGGCTTCCCCTGGAGGTACGCAAGTGCTGGGAGCTGCAAGGGCATTGCATGGAGCCCTGCGTGATAGAGGTGGGTTGGGCAGACTGTGCTCCTTGCCGCCATGTGCAGCGTGGCCAGAGTGGCCTGAGGGCCCCCGCTGCTGCTGCTGGCAGGGGTTGTGTGCCATGGGGAGGAAGGGGGCGGGGATTCTCACATCCTCCCTCACACCACATAAACCACACACACCCACAACTTCCCCCCCCCACATAAACACACCCCGCACTATACCCTACACCCCCCCACCCCCAACCATACCCCACACACAAAATATAAGAGTAGGACTTTATTTTTAACCTATTATGCAGTCTCCACTATATACAGTACACAAACACAAATCATGATAATATATTTTCATTTTAATAAAATTAAAATACATTACAGTAGTTGTATGACTTTTTGAATACAATTTGGTTGGGTTTTTTAGTTCAGATGGCAACTCCCGCAAAGGAGTACTTCCAGGGGCAAGGGGAGGGACCTTTGGTGGCAAAGATCAGGGGCTAGGAGGCAGGACTTCCGGTCCCAAGACGGTGACCAGGGGGTGGAGCACCTGTCAAGGGGCAGAGCTACCCTTGCAGCCCTCCACAGCTTACTAAAACGCATGAAGTGGCCCTCCAGCTGAAATAATTGACTGCCTCTATGCTATGAAGCCTCTGTTCGTCCCAAATTCCCAGGCAACTCTAGCCCACTCTTCTCCCCATTTCCCAACAGGTGTTAATAGCTACCTCCCTACTCTTTAGAATATAGGCTTTACTTACTCAGCAAAGGAAACATCCAAGTCAAAATTGTTGTCAGAATGACAACAGAAAGACCTAGACTGGAAAAATGATCTACAATCGATCAGATGAGATTCACCAAGGACAACTGTGAAGTCCTGCACTTGGGACGGAATACCGCATGCACAAATACACACTGAGGAATGATTGGCTAGGCTGCACTACTGTAGAGAAGGTCTTGGGGGTAACAGCAGACCATAAGCTGAATATGAGCCAGAAGTGTAAACTTCTTAGAAAAAAAGCCAATGGCATACTGGGTTGCTTGAACAAGAAGATAACTTGCAAATCAAGAGAAGTAATTCTTTCATTCTATTCAGGACTGGTGAAGACTCACCAGGAGTACTGTGTCTAGTTTTGGGCTCCACACTTCAAGAAGGATGTGGACAGATTGGAAAGAGTCCACTGAAGAGCAACAAAAATGATTAAAGGCCTAGGAATTGTGAATTATGAGGAAAGGCTGAAAGAATGGGGGTTATTTAGTCTGGAGAAGAGAAGAGAAGGGGGGCGGAGAAGAGGGATCACAGTCTTAAAATACCTGAAGGGCAATTATAGAGAGCATGGAAATGGGCTTTTCTCTGTGGTTGTAGGGGACAGGACTAGGAGCAATGGCCTCAAGTTGCAGCAGAGGAAATTTAGATAGGAGATTAGGAAGAAATTTTTACTATGACCACCCAGTCTCGGCTACCTAGAGAAGTGGTAGGAATCTCCATTCTGAGAAGTTTTCAAGAGCAGGTTAGACAGACACTTGGCTGGGATGGTTTAGTCAGTATGATCCCTCCTGGATCAGGGAGCTGGACTAGATGTCCTCATGAGGTCCCTTCCAGCTTTACTTTCCTATCTGATCCACCCTTTTAACTATACCAGTGAAGTTAAAATGGTAAAACTCCCTTAGTGAGGACAGAGATATATTAGAATAAAAGTGGTTTATGCCAGTTGAGCTATTCCCATACAATAAATAATGTACAGCAGTGTAACAAATCTTTATACAGATATAACTATATATATGCTAGAACTTATAGTTGCTTAATTACTTCAGTAAAAAAAATCAGACCCATAGACTGAATAGTTATCAACGGACAAAAAATGAGACTCAGCCAGATCTTAGGCATGTAAGAGCATGTGTGCTATGAAACATAGGTGCTTATATCATTTGGATCCAAATTTTTCAAAGTTGTTTAAGTTACTCAGGGGGCTAATAGGCACATATGGATATTCTGAAAGAGGGAAAATAAGGCTTTGATTTCAATGAGAGTTAAGTTCTTCCGAAAAATCCTTCTATGTACCCATCTGCAGGTTTAGCTGCCTAAATATCTCTGAAAATCCAACCATAAGCCCTTTAAAAAGTGTTATCAACAATAAAGAAGAAAGGAGGTATGAAACTGAGATCCAGCTCTCTCCCAGCTCAGAGTACCTAAATAAGACTGGGACAAGGATACAAATTCTCTTGTAAGACTTCAGTTGATGGAACATATACATTTTGTGTGAGCATAGGAACGTAAGATCTTAACAGAAAAATAAGGAAATGTTAAACACTGGAACATGCCTTCCAATTGTACGCCTGACTTCCCATTGAAACAAAAGTATATTAACGTGAAATGACTTTTATCCATGTAGACATTCAGCACTGAGTCTGAGTTCCCTGTCACCAGTTCAAATCAGAAGTGACTCCAGCCCTGGTACAAAAAAGGGAGGAATCAGGCTGTAATAAATGAGACCAGAGAAGGAAGGAACAGAGGAGGAGAATATCATGGTGTCTATCACATTGTGTACGATGCCTCCACATGGGCTGGAAGTGCCATGACAATTTGGCCCTGCTAACATGGATGAAGGGATGTTTCTAACATATTGCTTCCTTGTCAAATGTATCGCTGATTTTGCAGCCAAGTCTCCTGCCAGAGAGGCTGCAGCACTGCCTCTCCATTACTTTCATATGCAAAGAGGTTGTTAACTCAATTGCCAATAAAATTCTAGTGGGTGGGGAGGAGGACATCTGCCTTTCTACTCCTGTGCTTGCCAACAGGGCTCTTTTATTCTTCCAGAAGCTGAAAGCTCCTGCTTGAGAAGATATTTTGACAAGCATTTCTGTTTTCTTGACACAATAGGCAAAGTGTGCACAGATCTCACATGCCACTCATAATATGTTTTCTATACCATGATTAGCAGTTGCTGCATTTTCCTGAGGATGCTTGGCAGAGCACTGTATAAAGCAGACCTTGCAGCTTGGCCACTGGGTTTAGCCTGACTTGTAAATGGACCATTTAATTACCTGCCAGTAGATTAGGGATGATGCAGGTATGACACTCCTCAGGCTGCTGTGGTCATAATGCCCTTTTGAATTTGGTTTTGGAAAGCAATGGAATAGCCTGTGGGGGAGGGAGGGAGGGAGACTATCACTGACTTAGTCAATCATCAGGCTAGATTCTGGTGTGCAGTGATTTGCAGGTGAGAACCATCTGACGTGGCAACCTCTGCTCATGTTCACTCTGCAAATTTATTCTCAGCCTGTGAGGCCTTCGCCTTAAAATTTTGATTTATATTATGGTACTTTTACACCACTCAGACAGTATAAAAGAACCTCAAAGTGGGGGCAAATGAGAATCAGGCTATGGATGATTTAAGAACAATTGTTTTTCATGTGTCACCATTTCATCCCATATCAATTTGTCATGGAAAGTGATATATGTGCGGGCCGACTTCCGATCTCGCCTGGGTCGCCATGTGCGAGCTCTCTTCCG
>NW_005841941.1:1821092-1843533 GCF_000455745.1 Alligator sinensis
TCGGTGGAGGACTCTAATAAACTCGGTTCCTTGACCCCGGAGTGATTCAGGCTCTGCGGGGTTCGAGAATTCGTTCCCACGGAGCAGCTGTATCTCCGTGAGTGTTACTCGGTTCCCAGGTCCCCCGGAGCTGTTAAACTCGGTGGGCTCGACAATTGGGTCCTTAGGACAGGGATACGTCTAGGAATCTATCGGCAACAGGGAGAGGCTAGAGGTTAGTTGCCTCGGCGTCGTTAAGGCTCCGAGGGACGGTAAATAAGTCCCGCGGAGTTGTTGAAGCTCCGTGGGTTCGACAAATTAAACCTCTGTTGCCCTCTTAAGGAAAAAGCTGGGTTTGTAGGGATCATCAGCGCTTAGAGATCCTCACGCTCCTTTCCCGAACTCCACGTGCTTTTTCTCTCTCCGATTTGGGCGGAAACCACCCAAGCCTTTTGTACGGCTAGCAAGCCAATAGCTAGCCGCCACGTGTGCCTACATTAAGACTGGCCAATAATGTGGCGCGAATCCCAATACAAATGGCAGGGACTCCTTGCATCGCACATTACTATAATGCAAAAGAAATGCACTATGCAAAGAAAGCTACAGAACTGGCAGGAAAAGCTCCTGCACGTGGGTCCTCTGTTGCAGCAGAACACTCCACCGTGCAAAAGAGCTGCAATTTGGCGGGAACATGATTTAGCGATGCCGAAGCACACTCAAACAAAAAAACCCACAACTTTGGGTTGTGACAATATACATGCCATAGAACATTTTCTATTAATAGTTACATGGCTCTGCTCAAAAGACAGCTCATCTTGAATTGGTCAGGGGTAGCTGTGTAGTTGTCAACCCCAGAAGATTTCAGAAAGAGTAACTGGAAATGGCCAGCACCTGACCTGCGCGTACAGAATCCCAAACCCAGAAACTCCCACCTCCCCCAGAAACACCGAAGCCAGCTTCCTGCATCTCCCAGTTAAAGAATATTTAACTCTATGGAATGAAGGTGTGGGAGTTTGCTGCCTAAGTACAGCAGCAAATTGTAATTAGTGTTGAGATGAATATGGCAAAGCCTGCTAGACTTCAAATTTTACACCTAAAATTCTGATTCAGAACTAAAAACAATTTGAAAAGGTAACATTTATTGAGAGAAATTCCATTTCCAGCACAGCTCTATCTATGATTACTATCAAGTCTGAAAGTATCTAAAAGCTAATGTTAACAATGCTAAATAAAACATCATGGTCAAGACAAAAAAATGCTGCGTCAGGGTTTCACTGGGATTTGATTAAGGGAGGGCTAGACATAAAACTTAACTATTTGGTGTTCTCAGAAACATGCTACTCTCAAGCAGAGAAAGAGAGCTCAGAAAGCAAATGTTTAAAGGGAGAGGAGTGGTAACAGGCCATCAGATCAGTCTGATTGGTTTTCTATGGCAAAAATGGGCTGTCCATCACTTGGTTTAGACTTCTGATCTAAACTAGATGTTGTTCTAAAAGATATTCTGTTGCTCAACCACAAGTTATAGGACAAGTGAAGGAATTACTACAGGGTGAAATGCTATAGGGTGTGTTACTTAAGAGTTCAAACCAGAAGATGAGAAAGGTTCCTTCTGGTCTTAAACTCTATGACCGTCAGTGTCTACACTACTAGTTATTCATCTTCCCCTTCAGAACTTTCCCATAACTTCCGTAATTTCCCTAATAATGGAATTACAGTCCCATCACTAGATCAGTTACAATGACAGACTTCTTCTGTTAACCAGACTACTCTACTGTGCTTCTAAAATCATTGGCACTTTTCAGAAACTTTGTGAAACTTCATGAAACTTCTTCCTCTATCACCTCAATCGTTTTTCACAAACACCCCCATGTAACCTTTACAATCTGAGAGAAAATTAATGACTGACAGCATTATGGTATATGTCACTATCAGGATCATAAAGACAGGAGCTGGAAGAAGGAATGATAATTGAGATGGGAAAAAAAAAAAAAAAAGCTTTCACAGTTAGTTTGAAAACCTTGTGTAATTTTCCCAGGAGAGATTAAGCATAGTAACCATCAGCAGTGATTGTTGGTGTCAGTGCACGCAGTGGAAAGCTCTCAAAGCTGGCACGGATGAGCATGTACTAACATCTTTGGAGAGATGTCACTTGGTTTATTATAATTGTTGGGTTACTTGTTTTTAAAAACGAGGCCAAATTTATTCTTAGTATCCAGTCGAGTCATTCCAGGAATGTCAGATACCATATAGGGCACAAAGAGGGTTCCACCAGTCATGTCTCTTCCAGGCTGCCCTTTGTGTGTCCTCTATGTTGTTAAGGCCTAAAGTTCTCATTTGGAATAATGTTTGATGGAGAGATTCTTTCAAAAGCTCCTTTTCTGAGTACTTCCAGTTGCCCAATGGCACATTTGGCATTGCAAATGCTCTGGATTCCATCTTAATACATGTTCCAAATATTCCCATCTTTGTTTCCGGATTTCTTTAGAAATAAGGGAACGCTGAGATTCACTGCATGTAAGTAAGCTTAACTTTAGCACAAGAAATAAACTAGTAGCAGCAATCAGTTTTCTTATCTTTCTAGGGAATGTCTTCAGACTAAAACCATTTTATTAGCTAGGTTAGTTTGACATACGAGAGGTGTAGATTACAATCTGAAAACTGGAATGGGAAAGGGATTAGTTAATGTCATTTCCTATTCTCATAAATAAATGACCAAAGAAGAGATACATGTCATCCTGTTTTCAGTCCTTGATCTGAAGTTTCATTTTTAGGACAAAAGATCAAAAATTTATTGTCTCATTAAATATTTGTTGGCTTTTAATAAGGTGCTGTACTTCTTGGACCATCTTACTATCTTGTAATTTGATTATCTGGTCTTTCCGGTTCTTAATTGATAATGAACTTGAATAACCTTGAAGGAATTGAAAGAGAGAAAGAAAAGAGAAAAGCAGATGGGGAAGCTATGCAACCAGAAAACATTAACAGGGAAAACTAAGAGCAAGCTAAGCACTCTTACTTCATCTCCGGGCAAGGACAATGGGGTATGCCAGAGGTCATGATTTCAGTATTTGTTGTTGGTAAAGGAAAAGGAAAGAAAAGATATTGGATACTGTATCATGAAAGGGTTGGAGGCAGATGGAAGGATTAGGCACCATGATCTGGAAACTTATTTTCATTGAAACAGGAAGTGCATTTTATTAGAGAATGCGTTAACTCTAGGCAAACTTGTTTTCAAGTTGTCTTTAGTATCTAAAACACTGGGGGCCAGCCTCTTGGGCCAGCATGCCACAAGTTAGTCCCATGCCTTCTCTACATGTCATTCCAGTCCTCTTCCCCTGCCCAATTTGCTGCTCTGCTTTCTGCTCCATGCCCTGTGCTCCGTGCCCTATCTGCCACTGAGCTGTTTGTCCCCTCCCCAGTCAGCTGTGTGCTACACACACAGGCTGCCCATGCCACTTGTGGCACATGCCACAGGTTGGCCACCCCCAGTCTAAAAAATTCAGGCAGAAATAGCTATAATACCATAATACAACAGGTTCCTGAATGTATTAAAATGATTACATGGAGAAGAGTTTTATATATTTTCTATAGTGATATTAATTCCTAACATCTGCATATGTTTCACTGGGAAACTAATTTCAGGGGACTGCAAAGCACAAGGAGACAGGAATGCTCGGCTCAGTTTGGTGCCGGTCATCTTAAAACACAGTTGCCTAAGATTTTGCTTTCTATCCCATTTGTATTGTGGGTCCTCCTCTTCCCACCTGTCTACTAGGGGGGTGCAAAATGGGCCATATTCGATTTGGATTTGGCCTGAAATTGGGGACAGTGATTTGATTAGTTGATTCGGATCGCTGTCCCTGATTTGATTCAGTCGAATCCGAATCTGAAGATTCAATGCTGATTCAAAGAATCAGCAATTCGGCCATAGACACAACTTTAAATGTTTTTTCTACATACTTTGAGGTACCAGGCATTTCTCATGAACGCTGCAATGCTGGGGCGGGTGGAGCGTCCCACAGGACCATGGCCGCCCCCCCCGGTGTGCTCAGCAGTGAACCTGGAAGTACTTCTGGTCCACTTCCAGGTCTGCTACCGAGCACACCAGGCCCCCCCCCGTACCCCCCTGGCTCAGCGATCAGCTGTGGGGGGGCCCTGGGTGGCCCCCTAGATCCAGAAGGCACCAGTCACTGAGCCAGGGTGGTGCAGGAGGAAGGGTCACTGGGTCCACCAGGGAGTGCACAGAAGTGGAGTGGAAGTGCTTCTGATCCACTTCCAGGTCTGCTGCCGAGCACGTTGGGGAGCCCCCTATGCTCCTGTGGGACACTCCATCTGCCCCAGCACTGCAGCATTCACAGCCACCTGGTACCTTGTGCTATGTAGAAAAAACATTTAAAGCTGTGTCTATATCAGAATTGCCAAATCAATTTGGAGGGTTCCGATTCAATTTGGAGAGATTAAAGGGTCTCCTGATTCGATCTGGATTAGGCGATTCAGCCACTGAAGCTTCGCACAGCCCTACTGTCTATAAGTCTTAGCCCACAAAAGAACTTGGATTATCAATGCACATTCAAAAATGTTTACTAACACATCAGTTGCTCTTTAGTAGTTTGCTTTCTTGCTTCTCTCTTTGTCATTACTAGAGCTGGTTAGAACATTTTTGACAAAACATCAAGATATGCTGTTTTGTAAAAGTCAAAACATTTTGCAGAATGTGAAGTTTTGGTGGGAAAGTCTCTGGGGTCTGAGGGCAGACTTTCTAGACATTTCCAAAGAGAGAGGTGAGAAACAACCAAAAAGGAAAACAGAGTCTTTTGAATCTCAGCAAAGACATTTCAACATAATTCTCCTTTGTGAAAATGTTTGACAGGTTGTGTTTACATCACAATGAGGATTGAAAACAAATGCCAAAAACTCAAAAGCTGTCTTCTGGCCAGCTCTAGTCAATACGCTATACAGTTTCAGACCAGGAAGGGCTTTAAAATTAGCAGCCATTAAGACTCCATGATGTCTGAAACTTGGGCTACAATGGAGTTGGCTATTAGAAGAAACAAAGGAAAGCAAGAGTACAAAAAACAGGAAAAAAATCCAAGGTTAGCTTTGCCCATTTTGCCTTTATTGACTTCATGTGTTAAATGAAAATTGCCATTACCTTTGGCCCTCAAGAAGAAGTGTAAGCTAAATGTATTCTAAAGAGAAATAGCCAAGAGAATTCTCATTCTGTTCAGTTAATTACATGACATTTGTTTCCATATCATTAACACTACGATATAGTAAGATGAGGTCCTTGAACAAGCATAGTAGAATAAGTGATTCTTTGCTGCCACACAAACATTTTTAACCTTATTCAGAAATAGTCCTGGATTGGTCAGATTGCCGGGGATTTTTCTATTCTCTATTAGACATGGGTAGAAGTTATTCAACAGGAAAACAAATCTGACAAAAAACATAAATAAAAAGCCTTGCTTCTTAAAGTTTAACCAACTGTATTGTTGGAAGAGCTGTTTTATAAGCTTTCAGATATCAGGTGCCCTTCCTCAGCTAGCTCTGTTTTATCAATTACATGGTAATGGAGAGAGGCCAGAGCCATGAACAGGGTTAGGAGCTCAGTCCTAGCATTCTAACTGTAGTTCCAATATTAACACCATTGCTTTCTGCCTCAGTTTTTCCATTTATAAAATGGGAATATTAAACTAGGGACTTCCAGGAAGGTTTAGGCAGGTGGTATTAGTGAGACTATTACTAGACACACATTACCCAGTTCTGCTGTCCACACATGAAAGAGGAAGTTAAAAGCTGAAATGGTTTAGCAAAAGATAACAGAACTGAATAGAGTTTTGGGAAACCTGCCCTTTAGCAAGAGACTTAAGAAGCTCAATTACAGACAGAGGTTTAAACTAGCAAATAAGAGCATGACAGCTAGAATCTGATAAATGCAGACAAAATAAGACACTTTAACAGTGAGGGTAAAAAAAATGATTAGAACAAATTACCAAGGCATATAGTGAGTTTACCATTACTTGACGCCTTAAAAGGAAGACCGGCTGCCTTTTGAAGAGAGATGTTCTAGCTCAGACAGCAGATATGGGTTTGATTACTGGGCTGCATTCTACAACCTGTGCTTTGTAAGAGGTCAGACTAGGTTATTATAAATGGTCCCTTCTATCTTTAAAACCCATGAATCTTCAGCTACCCTATTAAGACAGCGTTCCATCTCTTTTGTACCACAGAAGCAGTACAAAGAGGGCAGAGGTCTGAGGATCTGGCCCATACTATTTTCAATCTACATTATATGGCACAGGGCTGTGTATTTTATACTGCAGGGTGCTTTTTAGCTAGAATTTTATGGATGTGTTCATTAGTATGGCAGGCATCTTAACAGCAGCAACAGGCAAGACACATTAACTCAATTTGCTTTCTGCAAAGTAGTGATACAACTTACTTTACAGGGATTTATATTTTCAAAGCAATATTCCAGGATTGCATAGTTCCCATTGCTGCTATTGGAAGTCATGTGGCCAAACCCCTGGGTTTCACTCAACTTTGAGTCTTGTAAAAGGCTTTTTTCCTGGAACTTAAGGCATTTTTTCCAAAGGAATATAATGTTAAAGTATTTTTCCCCCCTTTCAAAGGAAACCTGTACTAACGCAAGCAATAAAAGGTCAGGCTTGGAAGTAAGTATTGCTGTGCTTTCAGAATGCTGAGATGGGATGAATAAATAAATAAATAAGGAGTGGTCCAAGCACAAACTCTACCTTGGCAAAACACGCCACAGGTCTCAATGTGCACATTTTTTGTTCTAAATCTAGATCTAAAATGGATTCAGAAGAAGCCATTCTACCCATTTGCTTTCTATCATCTGATATAGCAAGAATTTTCTTGGACTCATTATACAGCATTCAGGATTCCAAGGGGGGAGAGGGGTCCCATCCCAGCAGTAACCAGGCTCTGAACTGCTTAGCAGATGAAATCAGATGAATTCAGTCCTGTATAAGATGCTTCAAGTGGTTTCTAAGCCTGATAAAGCAATGTCTCAATAGAGTTCTTATCGCTATGACTTAGCTTCCTATACCACTCCTTTTCTTCTAAAGACCAGATACTACATTTTAAAGGGAATTTATAGAAGATTTAGTGAATTTATTCTTAACCATTTCTTGAGTAGCTCAAGAATTTCCCCATTTTTTAACAGCATCTCATTTTCCGTCATAGGACCGTGCCTACTCAGATCCAGATCTCAATCCTCTGCTATCCTTTTCTTGACAAATAGCCAAGAGTAGAAAAGATTACACAGTAAAGAGGGGAGCAGTGTGTGTAATGTTCTTTTGTTCTCTTCTGCTGGTTAAAACTCTTTAGGTATTACATAGAAGTTACACATTTGGGGAGCTATCAGGTAGACTGTAGGGGCCTTAAGGTTTCGTTAACTTGGGGTAACAATTGCATTGTTTATTTGAGAAAGGAAGGGGCAGCAAATGTGTCATTATACTGAGCTCTTAAAACCCTGGATCAATACTTTTAAACCTGGTGCCTAAAGCTAGGATTCTAAATACACATGAAGGCACATAAAATGTATGTGGCTGTTTTTCAAATGTGTGGAACATGTACAAGTCCATTAGTGAAGTTGTCTGAGAAAACTGGAAGTGATGCCCATTGGGTGAATGGGGCCCTGGGTCCAGGGGGGGGGTCGTGGGACGCTCAGAGCCTGGGCAGCTTGTCCAGGGGCGCAGGAGGGCTCTGGCTGCTGCGTGAACCCTGGCGGAGGTGGGGGGGAGGGGCACGTGCCCCCCTGATCTGTGCGTGGGGCAGAGGCAGGCTGCTTGCTGCAAACTGGGCTCTGCACGCCACTGCCTGGGAGTGGCACAATGCCATGTGCCTGCCACACGCTGATGTCACTGCGCCCCTCCCTCCTGCCCGGCAGCAGCAGGCACATGGCATTGTGCCACTCCCGGGCAGTGGCAGTAGGGCACCCAGTGCACAGAGACAGCCTGCCTCCGCCCCACGCACAGATTGGAGGAGGGCCATGTGCCCCCCTGCACCTCTGCTGGGGTGTGCGCAGCAGCAGGAGTCTCACCATGCCCCTGGATGAGCCGCCCAGGCTCCAAGCATCCCAAAGCCTACCCGGGCCGCGATTCACCCCAGCCCCTGCCTCTGTCCTGCTCCCTCCCTCACCATGGGGGCCTCAACCTGTGTCCCCACACCCCTCCCCCCACACCAGATTTACCTGCTGGGAGGGGGTGTGCAGACACATGCATTTAGTCCCCGCAAATAATATTTTCTCCCTCCATCTATGACTCACTTCCTCTTCCTGTTGCTCCCAGGTCTCTGGGATTTGCAGACCAGAATTACAGTAGCAAGACTGCAGAGTTGCTCATCACTTCCTCTCCCTGCTTCCAGATGCCTCTGGGATTTGTAGTCCACAGTTGCAGCCAGTGATAAATTTAAACAGGGGAAGGGGTGTTTAACCCTCCTCTCTGGCCCAAGACCCCACAGCAGGGTTTCCCTGAGGGTGGGGCAGCCCCCCATATAGACTGGGCTGCATCCCCAGCTGAGCTTGCCCCTCCCCACTCCCTTGTCAGCCAGCCCTCACTGCTCCACTTAGGGAGCAGAGGGGTGGGGCCAGCCCTGCTCTCTGGAGCAAATAGCACAGCCCAGCCCAAGGCTGGAAAGCATGCTGGGATCCTGGGGGACTGATTTAACTTGAATCAGGAAGGGGTCTGGGACAGAAGTTTCATTAGCTGGTTTGATCTCAAATCAATTAAGTCTGATACTACATTAAACCAAGTTTATCTTTAATCAGTTTCAGACATTTTGAAACTGGTTTATATGCCCTGAGCTTCTGTTCTGTTACAGGTTTAAACCACTTTCTGAACACAAACCGGTTTATGTGCAACTTCTGTCCCTAGCCTTAAACAACATCAACAGAGAATGGGGAAAGAGAGAAGAGTCTGTCAGAGTGGTGTTTATAAGACAAGAAGTGGGGTGGGGATGACAGAAGAGCTGTCATACATATGATTCAGGGTAGTGAGCATGAGGAAGAGAGAAGAGTGAAGTGAGGCTTGATTTTGACCCTGACATGACTGCATATACAGGTCTCAGGCAGGTCCAGGGGGAGGTGTGGCTACAGCTCCCTTTGAGTCTGTGGCATATGTGCAGTGGGGTCTCTGAACTCATTGCAGTTGCCAGAGCCTATGGTGGCACAGCTCCAGAACCCATTGGGTAAACACTGCCACTACTTGCCTCTTTGCACTTTAGCCCCCTGACCAATTCAGTGCCAGGGGAAAGGGGAGTGGCAGGGAGGTTCATCCCTTGGGTTCCAGAGCCATGCCAATGCAGGCTCCCACAACAGCTGTGCTGATGAGGTGGAGAGCTCAGACAGCTAATTGTACATGTGCCACACAGATGAAGGGGGATGGGGGGATACAGCTGCATCCCCTCAGATCTGCTCTTGCACACAGTGGAGAAGAGGTCTTCCCCCTAGTGGTGACACAATCAGAAGGTCAGTGAAAAAGAGCATAGCATATTATTAACTCTTGTGGTTCCTCAAGTTGATATGAACAGAGCAAAATGGGAGACGCTGATTCTTGCTCTCTCAAGACTCCTAGTGAGACCAAATTCAATGCCCACTGAGTTCAACTGGAGTTTGCACCAAAACTGTCACTAGTTTTGGGTTGATTCTTGTCTCAGACAAACATTTCCACTTTCCTTGAATTACTACAGACAAATTCTATTCTTTCTTATTTAAAAAGCTCCCTTTTAGGTAGATGTTGTAAGTGCTCCTTCTGGTTTTGCATAATATTCTTAGAAGCTTAAAAATAATCTACCCTGCATCAACATTGTCTTTTTTATCTATGCGAGACTGACATTGATTCCAACACATTCCACCCCCTACAGCATCTTCACTGACGCTGAAACTTCATGTTGCTTCACATGGATCTACTCATTTGTGCATCACTACCATTGAAGAGATCAAAAGGATAATGCATCACTCAGAGAAGAGAGCTGTTAATTGCTACTGCACATCTATCTGTCTGTCTTTTCCTTATAAGCTACCTCTGCTAGGATGCTTACAAAACACTTGACAACTGTGAACATGATCATGTGCTCACAGGTGTCTCGTGGTTTCACTAGTCTGTTTATAGGATCAGGTTCTTAGTAGATGACTTCTACAGAGACTTATGAGCACAAATAGTTCTACTTACTGCAAGTAGTTCATATGTGTAAATCTTTATGGAACTGAGGCATTTGATTGCAAATTTTCCTTGCCTGTGTCTAGGGCCTAATGAAAAATAAATATGAACAACAACATGATTAAACATTGTATTACAGCCCATGCCACAGACTCTCTGGTCTTTCTAATGTGCTCTGTCAGTTTTGGCGGGGCACTAGCGTACTGAATTTGGTCAGGTCTTACAAATGTAGTATCCTCCATCCCAACTTAACTAGAGAAATCTTTTGAAACCAAGGGGACAAACAATGTTTAAATGGATTAAATTTCCAGCCTAAACTGTTTGGCTGTATCCCTCAGAATCGTTATTTTATTCATAGCAGAAATAAATAATAATAAACCTAAATACCCCAAAGGTCCCTTCACCTCGTGCATTTTCCTAGCTGCAGATCTGTGGTATGAGTAATAATTATAGCTTACCAGATCAGCCTATGATTAGAGACAATGGTAAGACATTTCATATTGTTAACTTCCTAGCACAGGGGAAAAAAATAAAAATCAGGTCATAGAGGTATTAAAAATTTATATCGTACCATTTGACTTAGCTCATCCCTTAACAAAAACCTAACATGTATTATGTATTCAGGCAATTCCTTTTAAACCTTTTTACAGAATGCATGAAAGACAGGCCAATAACTGGATGGATGGCTAGAACTATCTAGATAGTATGCATATTTTATATTATACATGCACATACACAAGCACACACCCAGTGAGATAGAGATAGAGAGAGAGAGAAAAGTATAAATCTATTTATAGCTTTTAGCTAGACATAGACAGACAGAGATAATGTTAAAAAATAATCCCTACACAGAGAATGTCTTATTTGGAACTGGCAGCTTGGAAAGAATAACTTCTTTGCCAACTTTTATGATACAGCAGCAAACTCAGCAAGTTTAGTTCATTAGCAGCCTTGTTCCTATTTATTGTGCAATGCTTTTTTTCTTCGGGCATTGTTGTATTCACATGCTTGAAGAATGCCTTTTTTGGAGGGGGAGGGGTGTGAGGGGGAAAGAGGCCTTGAATTGATTGCCAAAATAAAATCAGGCAGAATTGGAGGCTGCATTTTCAACTCCAAGCTCAGGAGATTATGACATAAAACTAGCTATTACTTGAACGGTTTTCAGAGCTCGTTTTGGATCCAGTTTTTTATTGCTGTTGATGTTGCAAATTTACTCTTACTGCACATATGGTACAAACGAAGTAAAAGACATAAACGTGATGCCTTTAAAGTCACAGCATAGGTGCAAATATGCACCAGTCATCTGAGAAAGGGCCCCAGGCTTTGCCCAGCTTAAGGCAGTAGAATTTACTGAGAGCTTGTGATCGCACCCATTTCAAATAAAGAGTGGGTTGCAGCCAGCTGTCATTACTGAATGGTACTATGGCTAGACAGAGACTATAGCAACAAACTCTTAGCCTGAATGGTCTGGCCACTAAGCTTGAAATAAAACACTTCAAGTTGGGATTGTTGCTTTTGTGGGGTCCATATTAAAGTGTCCAAAGAGCAAAGTTCTACAGTATGGGTAGTTGACTGATGGGTTATACTAGGCTAACCATTTGTTAGCTGTCCTCAAAAAGCAAGTTCCATAGACTAGCAGAAATAGATAGGCATATCTGTTTGATTAGCATGTTATGAAGTCCCATTGGTGGCAACAGGCCATCTTATGAATGCAAGCCAGCATTGGTCTACTCTTGTTCCCATTGATGAGAATGGCAAGCCTGGATGGGCTCAGGATCAGGCCTTCTGTTTTCAACAGTAGAGTGTAAAAGCAACACCTCCAAAGTAATACAAAGTAATTTCATTTTACGTGACAAAATGTTAATTTTTTGAAATTTACAATATCCATAGGTTCTGACAGTTGTAATTAAAAATGGTTAAAACTATTATACATTAAAAGTAATTTCTATTTTTGTATATACTTTTTGCAATGATAGCCAAAGTCTCCTCAATAACTGAAAGCTGTTTAAGTGAAACACTTTCCAAATCCTCTTCTAAATATCCCTAATCTATTAAAGGAGACCTGCAAGTTTGCTGTAGTGTGTGCATGTATAACTTTTTATATGAAATCTGTGACAGGAGATGCAATAAAATAATATACTTTAAAATGAAACATTCTAAATTAACTTTTACCTTCACGCTCCTGGAACTGTACATATTTAGTCCTAGCTTCATTCATATCTCCCTGCATGAGATCATGCTACTATGGATATCTAAAATCAGGAAGAATGCAGAAAAGATAACTATAACCAACGGATGACTTTAGTAATCTGTGACAAAGGAGAGGGAATATAAAGGTTCTCCCAATATAAGTTGTATTAAAGACACAGAAATTTGTTTCTATTACAAATGCTACATCTTTCAAGATAACCAACACTCAGTATTTTAATACTGAAAAATCATTCCCATTGTAGTCTATTGGCTTATAGAAGGACCCAGAGAGTGATGATTGATGGAATCGAATCAACATGGTGCATGGTGACCAGTGGTGTCCCCCAGGGCTCCGTTCTCAGACCAGTACTCTTCAACTTATTTATAAATGATCTGGACTCTGGTGTCAGATGCAGACTGGCTACATTTGCTGATGACACCAAACTATGGGGAAGTGTGGTCATCCTAGAAGACAGGCTGGTGATCCAGGCCAACCTGGACAGGCTTGCAAGGTGGGTGCATCAAAACCTGATGGCATTCAACACGGAGAAATTCAAGGTGCTCCCCCTCAGGAGAAAAAGCCCACATCACTTATAGGCTTGACAGTGCTACACTCACAAGCACCATGACTGAAAGAGACTTGGGGGGTCATGATTGACCACAAGATGAACATGAGCAACCAATGCAATGCCACAGCCAGCAAAGCAAGTAAAATTCTGGCTTGCATCTACCAATGCATCTCAAGCAAGACCCAGGAAGTCATCCTCCCACTTTACTCGGCCTTGGTGAGGCTGCAGCTGAAGTACTGCATCCAATTCTGGGCTCCACAATTCAGAAAGGATGTGGAGTAGCTTGGGATAGTCCAGAGGACAGCCAAGCACATGATTAGAGGACTAGAGAGTAGGCCTTATGAGGACAGGCTAAGAGCCATGGGAGTCTTCAGCCTGGAAAAGAATAGGCTCAGTGGTGACAGCTTATAGTACATAAGGGGTATGCATCAGGAACTGGGAGAACATCTGTTCACCAGGGCACCCCAAGGGAAGACAAGATCCAACTGTCACAAACTCCTGGAAGACCGTTTTAGGCTGGACATAAGGAAAAACTTCTTTACTGTGCAAGCCCCCAGGGCGTACAGTAGACTCCCCCCAGAGGTGGTGCAAGTATCTACTCTGGACACTTCCAAGAAGCACTTGGATGCCTATCTTGCTGGGATCATTTGACCCCAGCTAACTTCCTGCTCCTGGGCAGGGGGCTAGACCCAATGATCTTGTGAGATCTCTTCCAGTCCTAGTGTCTCTGAAATCTAGTTAATAACAAGTACCTATCAAAGGTATTTGCATGACTTGTTATTACAATACATTAGCTTTAATGTGTTTATCTTTACAACATCCTTGTGATGGAATAAAATGCTATCATCCCAATCATATAGATGGGAAAGACTGACCGAAGCCTTGCAGAATGGAGCACTGTATTCTCATCTTCTAAGTCCTGGGCTAATACTTAAGTTGTTGGGCCATGTTTTCATGGGCCAATAGCTGAAAAGTTAGTCCATTTGTTATTTCTTTTCCATTCCGTTCTTTGACAGCAAGTTAGTTGCTCATTTCCAAGAAAACTAACAGCATTGGGTTAATCCAGACACAAAACACTTTTCCCCACTACACTCTGCCAATACACTCCAGTTTAAACATATAATAGTGCTGCTATTCCAGGTCTCAAGGGTTGTCACTTGTCTGCCCTGTATGGCAATTTTATGTTTTTACAATAATAAGGATCTTCAGAACTTATTTTCATTTCTGAACTAAGCCACACCAAACTCAGGTCTCCAGAAGGAAAACTCAGTATATGTATTAATCTATGGCTCTGACTAAGCTTCCCACCACACCCATGCTATTTCTTATTTTTTCTCTCACATTCTTTTGGTTTAGCTAGTAACTTGGAAATCATTTTTGTATCTGGCTCTTTAAAGTGACATAGAACCGTGTGTTTTAAAAGTCTTTTATGCATTGATTTAATAAAAGGTGGGTGTATAGCCCTGATTTTAAAAACCACTAAACAGCTCTATGTTTGACATATTTACTGCTTGGAGTGCTATCAAACTAGCTGTCATAATGTGTGTCTCGTATGTTGCCTGTATCATGGAGACTGGGAATCTCGTACTTCTCTTTATTTCTGGATCTGAGAAATGAGTGAAAAAAACATGTCCCACAGATTACGCTTGAGCCAGGATTCCATTCTGTATGTCCTGTTTAAATACACATCAGTAGAGAAGGAGCCATTAAAAAAATTAAATAAGTCTGGAAGGACTCACATTTTGGGATTATAGAAGAGTCGATTCACAAAGCATTTCTAAAATGTTCATTACTTTTTTTATAAATAAAAAGTGTTATTGACATTCTTCATTCCCCAAACCAGGTTTGCCAAAAAGGGCAAAGGTCCACTCAAGCCTAATGGCCCACTAGGGTAGCAGGGGTTAGTCACACTGTTTTTTGTTGCCAACGGCACATAATAGAGTGATTGGCTACAATCCCAGTTGGCCACCTTTGGCTCCTCAATCCAAACCACCAAGTACTCATTTACAGCTAGGGGCAGCCTTCACACTGAGCCCAGAGAAAGGCTTAACTTCATGCTTCTGGAGCTGTAGCAAGAGCTTCTGGAGCTGGAGCTGCCTTTACCACTTTATGACCGCACACGTAACCCAGACTGTTCAGTTAGCTAGAACCATTTCCCTAATTTCTATAAAGATTTCATGTAAAACTGATTGATCAAATTTCTTTGCATTTTCTACTGATGCTTCCACCCAATTCTAGCTAATCATGAGCCAGGCGTTCTCTCCTGATCCAGTTCCCAAACTAGTAGCTCTATAATTTCATTGAGAACAGCCTGCAGCTTACACCGAGGGAGCCACATTAGTTGAGGAAGTGACAGATCACTGAATGCTGGTAAATCAATATTTTTAAAGGCTAAACCCTCCACCCCTTAAAAAGCATATGTGAGTGCTGAACTTCCCAGAATGCAGCTTTTGGATTGCGGGTTGTTTCTGATAAACTGCAAGCAGGCTTACAGGGATATCCATAGAAGTGTACTGGCAAATACGTATCTTGGCTACTGCAAACAGAATGTCTGACTTGAGTGTATAGATTATTAGGTCAGCTCCTCTTGGATAAACCACATGGTGCATTAACCATAATGCTGTGACAGTCCATAGAGATCCCTCGTTTGAACACAAGAAGGAGAGTCCTGTTTTGGACTCTAAGAAATGTTAGAGTTCTATCACTATTGCTGGCTATGAAATCTGTGTAACCACACTGTTCAGCACAGCAAGCACTTGTAAGTCTCTTCAGCTGCCTGCTAATGGTATTTTAAATCTAATTTTATGGTGCTGAATTGTGACTGCCACCATTTGCTTTTCTAGATTACAGGGGTGATCAGGGATCCTGGTTTTCTCTGATAAAAAAATCCCCAATTTTCAGATTAAGAAAAGTAACCCCAAATCCATATTTTTCTGTGATCAAAGTGAAACACCACTATATATACACATCAGGGGTGTGTAAAACGGGCCATATTTGATTTGGATTCAGCCCAAATCGGGGACAGTCCCCGATTCGATTAGGCTAAATCCGAATCTGAAGATTCAATGCTGATTCAGAGAATCAGCGATTTGGCCATAGACACAGCTTTAAATGTTTTTCTACATCCCTTGAGGTAGTGACTCATGAATGCTGTGATGCTGGGACGGATAGAGCGTCCCATGGGAGCGCGGGTGGGGGGCACCCTCCGGGTGCTCAGCGGTGAACCTGGAAGTGGGCCGCAAGTGCTTCTGGTCCACTTCTGGGTCTGCTGCCAAGCACACTGGGGAGCCCCCCACACTCTTGTGGGATGCTCCATCCGCCCCAGCATTGCAGCATTCATGAGCCACCTGCTACTTTGAGGTATGTAGAAAAAACATTAAAAGCTCTGTCTATGTCTGAGTCTCTAAATCAATTTGAAATGTTCTAATTCGATTCAGAAATTCAGCCACCGAATTGGGCCAAATTGAATCAGGGACCAAAGCTTTGCACAGCCCTAATACACATCTATATATTAGTGGTGTTTCACTTTAATCATAGAAATATATGGATTTTGGGTTACTTTTTTAAATCCAAAAATTGGGGATTTTTTTTAAATCAGAGAAAACCAGGATCCCTGGTGGTGACTGAGTATAACAGGATCCTCCCTGGGGTGGCTGCAAAGCCTCTGGGAGCCTTTGTCACCTCTGCTTCCTTTGGGGCCATCTCCCCTTCAACTAACTTACCATGCCTTGCTATAAATATACGTTTTGAAAAAAGAGGCTGCCCCAGGGCTCCCCAAGCCAGATCTCATATTCATGAGTACAGGTGTTCTTACTCATTGCCTTAGGGCTAGATATGTGGCCTTCTCATCTCCCCTTTTAGCTACACCAGGACCTCATAGATGTTACCGATCACTTACCAGCTCAGACCTGCATCCTTTGCTGCTCCTGGGCTCAGGCCTCTGTCTCCTTCTGCCCACACTCATCTTGGCTAATCCCAGGCATGGCCCTGGGAACCTAACACCGTCTCTGCCCTCCTCTGGGCTATGGGTCTCTGCTCCTGCCAGCCTCCAGCTGTGGCCCTCCTTGGTCTTTAACTCCACTGTCTGGGCCTTGGCCCTGCTAGTTGAGACCCCCCAGGCTATAGGCTCCCTAGCCCTGACCCCAGCTGTGGCCCTGCTCCTTGGCCCTGGTCCCTATCCCATGGGCCTGGGCCCTTGACCTGCTCTTGGACCAGTTGAAAACTCCACCACCCCTACAGTCTCAATCTCTAAACCACTGGTCTTGCTTACTCCAACTTGGTATCAGTCATGAGCCTTGCTGCAGCCCTGCTGCTGAGGGGCTCTTCCCTCCATAGCTCTCAGGGCTAGACTGCCTGCTCAGCTTAAGCCCTAGGTTTATATTCTGCTAGCCCAGCCCCTTTAGGTCATGTGGCTCCTAAATGCCCCTTGCCACACCTGCAGGCTGCTTCTCATTCAGCTTGCCTCTTTTAAAGTAGCAGGACCTCCTGCTACACTGCGATTTTCATGTTTTTCCTTTAAATCTCGTCATCGGGGAAAAGGACTACACTAATAAGATATGAACTCAGGAAGAAGTCAAGTTGAGCTAAATTGATACAAGATATTTTAAAACTGAAATATAACTTTACACAAGGGGGGCATTTGCTTAACACAATCAGTTTTAAGATCAGCTTAATCAAATTGAAACAGTTTTTCCATGTAGAAAGTGGTGACATTTGCAAAAGCACCCAACTGATAAGAAAACCCCTAATTCCATTTTTAAAAACAATGTAGGATGTGAGCCATTGACTCTCAATAGGATTTCGGCCTCTTAATTCCTTTTGAAAATGTTTGTTCCAAGTCTCACCCAGTTAGACTGCTAAGGATCACATTTTAAAAAGGATTTTGGTGCCTAAGATGCAAACAGGCACCTAGTACAACTTTCAGACGTGCCAGATTTCTAGAAGACTATGGCACCTAGGCAATTTTGAAAATTCAACCAGATGCCTATATATGCCCCTAGGCATTTAATTTGAAAAAGCTGGCCCTAAATCACTGCAGAAACTGGGATTCAGAAAACAGACAGATGAACAAATTATAGCAAATTAAGAGGAGGTAGGGACTTACTATACATCACCTGCTCTATGGTAACTGCTTATGTGTGTACTCCTCCCTATGATAAATGAAAACTAATCCATGGCAGCTCAGAACTGTTTCACACAATGATAAACTGCCTTGGCTTAGTTTCTACTTCCTACAGATGCACAGTAAATCCCTGTCCCCCTTTAAATCACTGTAATTTGTCCATATCCTTAAATTTCACAGACACTTAGGACAGGAGTCTTAGGCACCTGAAGATGCAGATAGGCAACCTGCTTGCTTAAGCACTTTTGAAAATCCAATTAGATGCCTCGCTGCATCTTTGGATGACTAAATACCTTTGAAAATTTGACCTTTGCCACTTACATTTTCACTGTACATCTAAATCCTAGGTCAGTAAGATCCCAACCAATAAAAAAGAGCAATATGAATCTTCCCTTTTTATTTCTTCATGTAAATTTTTCCAGGAGAAATGGGAAAAAATTCTGGAAGAAATAATCTAGAGGAATTCTGCACAAAATACCTACCATGTGCAGCTTGTTGGATCTGATTTAGTTTTACTGTTCATGTATCGTATTTTATGGGCACATTTCACACATTTTTCATGGGAGACTTTCTCCACAGTAGTGTCACAATTTTGTAGCTTTTTCCCAATGATGAAAACACTGTCAGAAGCACTGCAGGAAAAAAAAAACCCTTGAAAAGCCCCAAATTTATCAGTTTTTACTTTGTGTGCAAAACTTTCTGCACAGCTCCTGCAGAAATGTCAAAAATGAAAAGAACAGCAGAGACACGGTGAAGGCATTATTATCTATCTAGGATAGTCTCCTTTTCACTCTCTCTCTCAAAAGAAATTTAATTGTAATTCTTTATTTTAAGGCCATTTAAAATATAAAATTATCAAGCATTTTTTGGCTCTCCCAGGAAATTAAAAATACTACTCAAGACCAACCTTGCTGGAAGGTGACAAGATAATTGGAAACCCATTGGTTTAGCTGTCCTGAGATGTCAAGGATATACAGAGGTATATTTCTAACATCCTGGTGACATACAAACTTAATAAATGTTAGGGACAAAGCTAATAACCACTTTGCTGTTCTCAACAGCTCTTCAGTTGATGCCAGTGATGCTAACATTTTCTTACTGTCTTCTTCAATTCCATTTAAACCTAGTGCTGTTTGAATATTGCAGAGTAAAAGCTTTAGTGTTCACTTGGTTGAATTATGTTGCTTTTTGTTTAATAGCTTTTACCCAGTTTTTCAGATTCTTTTTAGTGCCAGTGGGGTCCTAGAGGACGTGGCATTTATCCTCTGGGACACAAATGCCTTAACTAGTATATTTTCTTACTGTAGGTTGAAGAATTTGAATTTGTCTTGAAGGTGCGCTCTTCAAAACTATTTAATGCTGGCTAATTTTTATTTCACGTTGATGGCAATAAGACTCCTATCAGAACTGAAAACAGTTTTTCCAACACTGAGAGTTTCTGAAAGTCCTATGCTTTGCTCAACAGCAGGGTTTGTGGCAGGACCAAGCCAACAAATGATGAACCCCTCTCACCCTAGCTAAAGGACTGTGCCTCAGAATCAAAAAGGTGCCTAACTACCATTGATTTCAGTAGGGGCTAGGTGCTTAAATGTCTTTAAAGATTTGGCCCTATGTTTCAGAGCTGGAATCAGAAGCTGCCTCAGACTTCTTATGTTGAGCAGTCACTTAAAAAGAGATTAAGAGCCAGAACCTCCTATGCACTTTATCACAAATAAAGGGGGTTTGGTTTCGTTGTTCTTCCTCAGTGGCTATGAAACCAAATTTCCTCACTATGTGAGTCTGCATCACCCTTTTGAGGCAATTTGATCTTCACCCATAAGGCTAGATTTGGGTTATCAGCTCCAAAATACCGTAATACTTCCAAATATCTAGGAGCTAGGCACTATGCTGCTCTCTTAGTACAGCTTTTTCCTGCTTCAGATGAATCCATTTCTGGGAAATACTGCATGATGTGGTTCCTCCTGAAAAGACATTTCAGTTCCAAAAGCACTGACTGGTTTATGAGAATTAATTATAAGCCTGATCAGATCCAATCCACCAAACCAGAACTTCTCTCACCTGGGGTTTTAGCATACGATGGTCAACGGAAAAGGTGGACATCCCCTTGCCAGAGTCATTTAGAACTGGACTGGACAAAGTACTGAGACCAGCATTGGCAGGGGATGATTTGCTAGGATACTTCTGCTGTTTTCCCTTTCTAGCCCCATGTTCCCATGAATCAATTTGCAGAACAACTGAGTTTTGCTCTGTATGTTTAGAAGCACTGGGATTATTAAACTCTCTGTACTGCCCATAAAACACCCACAGCTGGACATTCCCTGAATAAGCAACACATTTGCCTGAGGTCTCCTTTGCAAAACCTCATCAACTGCTACTGAAAAATTTCAGATTTTTGAAGCTGTTAAGTCAGATATTCTGCCAGTAAGTATTTCCTGCTTAGCAGCAATGGCTAGAGGCAGGAAGAGCGCTTTTTTGTGAATATCTCCCACTTGTCTATTTAAAAATAAAGTTTGAAAATGATTCAAAACTAGTATATGGTTGGAGGGGATGACAAGTGTTTATAGATAAGCAGAAACCATTGCTCTCTGGCTGAGTCAGGAAGTCAACTGAACTAAAAAGCAAATTCCTGGTGATAGGCATGTTCAGTAAGCAGAAAGGGAGATGGAAAAGGAAGTCGCTTTTTGAATCAGAAAAGGACCACTTTGCTCAGACAGAAAAGCCTCCCTTGTAGATGAATAAACTATGGGTGAAGTCTCAACCTCTGTCCATTGGCCAAAATTAACCCAAATGAGACAGGCAGCCAGTAGTCTAGAAGTTCTGGAATCCAGGGATAATTTAGGAGCATCAGAGGTTAGAAGTTGGATTTCTGAGGATCATGTTTCTGAGTCAAGGAGCCTGGGTCACTGAAAGCTCTGAAATAAGCTCAGAGCTCCCTCCTAAAATCTGAAAGGTAGGCATCCATATCCTAAGACCTTTGGCCAGAGTAAGGTCTCAAGTCTTTCTGTGAGGTCATGCACTGAGAATCTGCTAAGCTTTCAGGTTCCAGGGAATACTAGAAGGTCTGAGAGCCCCAGCTTAGTGCCTGGCTCCATGGCAAGGAGGCAGGATACCCTACAGCCCATGTATGCAAGACAGTCCTTGTGGCAGGGCTACTATGGAGCTATGCAGCTGGAAGCCAGGGCTTCATTTCTATCTTGACAACCCTACTAAATCTGTTTGGTTGGAAATTTCCCAGCCAGCTGTGTGCACGGCATCCCAGCTCTCCTCTGCCAAGGACAGTAATTATAGTCAAGATCATACTATGACTGGCAGAGCCTAAATTTTACTGCAGGTCCCTGGACTGGGCCAAAGATAATCATATCTGAAGCAAACACAGTAGAAAATGCTGCAGGCTTCATTCCTTTCATTTAAATCGCTCTTCCTATAATCTTCGTTATATGATTTTTTATTTGTGGCAGAAATTGTTTGACAACATAGTACAGGACACCAAATCTATGTAGATTGTTAGATACTTGAGCACTTTGTCAGTAAGATGTTAATTGAGTAGACAGATTTTGGTCCTAAAAGCTAATAAAAAAGGGAGATCACATTTACTCTTCTGCTGGCAAGCCTATATGGTCTCTGAGCTGCTCCAAGGAGCACCACTATAAAGCATGTCTCGCCACACACTCCTGCTCCAAACACACCAACACAGCTGCCTTTGAATGGCCCTGAGCATGTGCCTCTGTGCTGCTCCCGGTGTTCTGTCTTGGGCAGGCTTCTTGGCACACGGTGGGTACTACTCTAAGGGAGCTACACTGATTCATTTCCAGGGTGTGGTGCATGGGGAGTAGTGGGAAATCCTTCACGGCAGTGGTCCCAAGGGCAGCACAGGAGCTGGTGTAGATACCTGAGGACTAAGATCCACAGTAAATGATTTATTCTGTAGTAAGGGGTGGCAAGAGGGTTACATTCTTTTTAACTTCTTTCAGTTACTGAAACAAATTTCTGAACAATGGTTGTGACTCTCATATCTATGTTGCAGATAACAAATGACAGGTGAGATTTTGCTAGAAATGGGATATATTTATGCAATGATATCTAGACTGCAACAGCAAGACACTATGAACAGCACAATACAACGGCAGCAGCTGTAGAGCACAATATAATCTCTGCTTCAAAACTGTGCTCCAAAATCTCAGGTTTCATTTTCTTTTTAAAAAAGTAATTTAGACCTCATGGTTGTGTAGACAGACTTGGAAATGCAAGTCAGTTGGAACTGATGCAATGTTGCTTTCCTGCATCTGCAAGGGGCTGAAACATTAGCTCTGAGAGGGCTGAAATACACCATTAATCTCAGTGAGCTGTTAGCTCTGAAACCCAAAGAGAAGCTTTTGTATTTAAAGGCTCAGCTGCTC
>NW_005841941.1:1843564-1846995 GCF_000455745.1 Alligator sinensis
GTCACTGTGGATTGTGCTCAACACACTCAAGGGCATCAGGTGCTGGTAGAATGATGGTAATATGAAGCTACCAAATGCACATGCATAATGAAAAAAAAAATCAATGGAGCTCCACTAACTTACTTTAACTGAGAATCTGGCCCACAATACATAAAGTTGACCCATACTAAAACTTTCTCAGCTGTACTGGGAAACCAGCAGACTTCCCAGAATAGTTCAGCATTGACATCTGCCATCACTTGGTCTTATCAGTAGATAGTGGCATAACTAGGGAAGGGCAACTGAGGCACCAACTGGTGGGAGGGGTGAAAAAAACCTGGGAGTCACTGGGCCCCCAGGTGCCTTGGGTGCTTGACCACATCATTAGGCTGCTATCAATAGATCCAGTTTCATATTTTAGGGCAAATTGGAAGAAGCAGCACGTTAATCTTTTGAAGAAGTGACGTTTATTAGGAAGAAACCTGGGCCAGCCCAAGGGATTTCTGGGGCAATAGCTACTGAACAAGGTAAGAACCAGGAGAGACAGCACATGTGACCGTGCATCTCACAAGACTGAAGACCTCTGTCAGTGGCATCTCTCATGTACTGTTGGTCCCATTCCTGATGGCTTAGGCTTTCTAAAAATTAGAATGGCCTGTGAAAACAATAAAATAGTATATGTTGCATAGGTAAGGGTTGATATATACTTGGATAAAAATCTGGCTCATAGGCAAAGAACACTGACAGGCTCTTTCTTGAGATATTGGTAAGTAAGAGTCACAGTGGATGGGCACTAGCATAAGTATACAATTTAGGGTACATTTTGGTTATGGCCCTGCTATCTTTTCAGTCTCACAGAGGGACACATGGTCTCTAAAGAAGACAATAAAGGACACTGACATTTGGTACAAATTAACGAGGCATATTTAGTCAAAGAAAGGTATCACTTGGTGAAAACATCTCCAAGAGGTTGCTATTAAGCAGAAAGCGTGTCTTGACTTACTCCTGACAGTTTCTTGAGGAAAAAGTATAAGCTGCTTGCCAGCAAGAATGAACTTCTTTGCTGTGGCCAAGTGGGTGTGGTTCACTATGTGAAAAGGAGTTCAACATGTATAGAAAGGGGGGAAAAAACTTTAAAGAAACCTGTCCTTTCCAGGGAAATGGCTTTGTAAAATAATTGCATAGTGTCTGTTTATTAAACAAATATTTCACTAAGAAATTCCTCATTGCAATGAAGTGTCTTGTTTCCAAGGATATCCTGGAGCACAGAGAGAGAAGACAGTAATTTTTCATTCCCATAATTACAGAAATTGTATTAGAAGATTAACATTAAGCAATATTTACATAGGGTAATAAGGTTATAGGATGGTGCTCCTAAATGAATTAAAGGCCATCTTGTTTATCCTATTTTACAACAGGCCACTTTACTTCAGTATCCTACACTTCTCAGGGGAATGTAATACATGACCTAGAGCCTGATCCAAAGACTACCACTGACTGCAAGGGGCTTTGTTGAATTAGGTCCCTAAATTTACCATTCCTTGACCTTTACTAAAGGAGCTAGAGGCCTCCTTCCACCATGTGTATTTCTCTCTACATTTCAGCTGATCTGAGGCCTGGGCCCAGCTAGTTTTGTTTCTTCCCGGGGGTTACTAGGAATAATGGCCAGAAATTGTTAGAGAGAAGGTTCAGGCTGGACGTCAGGAGACAATACTTTACAGTCAGGGCTGCCAGGCTCTGGAACAGGCTCCCAAATGAGGTGGTACTCTCTCCTACCTCGGGGGTCTTCAAGAGGAGTCTGGACAGATATTTGGCTGGGGTGATATGACTCCACACTCATTCCTGCCCGGGGTAGGGGATCAGACCTGATGATCTGTTTAGGTCCCTTCCGACCCTAAGCACTACAAAACTATATACTGTGAGCAGTCACAGGTTAGGGGTAATACCCTTTCTAATGTGCACAACTCTGACTTGACAGCAGAGGGCTGGTGAGCAGAGCTGCCAAGTTTGCTCCATGGCTGCCTGGTTCTCCAGCAGCTTCCCACTCTGCCTTCCTCCTTGCAGCTCCCCACTGCCACCTCCATGCTGAGGGCTTCTCCACCTCACATACAGGGTTTATATAATTGGGAGAGAAGTGAGTGGGGCTTACTTTCTCAGCAGCATGTCTGAGCACTCTGCTTCTCAGGTGGAGACACCAATTTCATACAAGCTAAAGATGAAATTATCTCCATTCTTACTGGGGAAAGGGGAAATAAACCACCTGGCCCTGCTAAACTTAGCAGTCTATCTACTCATGGGCAACTGGTCCCTCCCAAGTCTGGGGGGGGTGGGGGGGGGCACCAGATCACCAATCAGGGGGGAGGGGGGTGTCCCCCTGCAGCTGGTCACCAACCAGGGGAGGTACACTTCCGGTTTCACAGCTAGCACTTCTACCTAGCCCTGCTAAACTTGCATTTCTGGTCACAAGAGAAGGGAAGGGGAGAAGCTTCCCAGGTGTAAACTACTGGGCCATCTGAAGATGGGTATGGCTGGAGCACTTTGGCTCCTCACACACAGCTCGGTGCAAATTTACTCCTTCTTAGTATACAGGAGAGCAGAGGAGGAACTGGGAAATCTGAGCCTCAGTTCATTCTTTGGCCATCACTCCTGGTGTCAAACAGCTATGCACAGTCCCGCATTCAGGGCCAACAGCCAAGTTGCAACCTAGCCTGAGGAGAAATCACATGAACATCACAGTATTGCGCTCAGTGTAATTTTCTGCCAATTCAAATATTTCCTGATAAACTCTTTTTTTAAGCAAAAATTGACACAAACCAGTGGCCCTGGTGAAGCCCAACACTCCTTGTTCACACAAAATAAATGAGTAGGTACAGTAATTGGGCAACTGCATAAAACCAAAACTATTGGATCTGAACTGACAGAAACCACTTCCAGATTCACCTAACTCCCTTTGATGCAATATTACATTTTAAACCAAAATCAAATCTAACCACTCCCATCTCCTCTGTAGTCATTTTCAAAGTTCAGAGACTTAACTGTAGAAGGCTGCAGACATATTTATTATCCTTTTGCAGTGCCATCTGGCATTTGTGTATTAGAGAAAGATTATATATATGTCAAACAAGGAGAAAAATATCTTTTCCTGTAACAGTTGTAGAAGCAAAAAAAAAAAATTTTTTTAAATCCTGCAGACCATATGGAAGGTTTTTGCTGAAGTGATCCATCTTGAACAATTATGAAGTGTCACAGCCAATATGTAAAAAGATTTGTTAAGATCTTGTACTTGCTATGGGCTCTGAAGGACAAACGGGAAAGGGATTAAGTGATATCACCTGAGGAACTGACATGCAGCTTATTAAAATTACCTTCCCCATTGAAAGTTAGCTTACAAAGATGTGAACAAAACTGGACAGCTTGCAGCATGCTAACTGAATCAGAGCCATGGTCTCTCT
>NW_005841941.1:1847026-1855900 GCF_000455745.1 Alligator sinensis
TTTACCATCACACGCCTTGAAGAAGCAATAGGTGTGAACCCGTGTTGGATCTGAGCCAGTTTTTGAATACTTGCTCTTTGCTTCTGAGCAAAGGGTAGTGGAAAATTTCTGGCTTCTCCTCACAGCCCTACCCAATTAAGAAGATTTAGCAGTTTTCATAATGAACAACTAACATGAGCAGGCAATGATATGAGAAGAAGGAATTGAGAGCCTGGAGACATCAGGCATGGTGGCTGGGGGACACTAAGCACTAGCTTGAGTGCATTTGCTTGTCTGGAGAGTCATGCTGAAGTCTGAGATCACATCTGCTAAAAAGTTTGTTGCTCTCACATTACCATGTCGTGCCCTCTTTGGTGGTACCTTTCATTTAAACATCTCATAGTACCTTGTAGACAATTATCTAAGCCTCATAAAATCCTTGCCAGGGTAACTACAGTATTGTCCCTTTTCCATAGATGGGTTAGAAGTACAGTTTTAGCCAGAGGCTTCAGATGGAAAAATTGAAGAACAGCAAGGTGACGTAATTTGCTCATGGTCCCCCAGCAGGTCAATGACAGAGCTGAGACTGCAACCTATGACACCCAATTCTTTATTTCCCTGCCTTAGGGCTCTCTTCCTCCCAATTTCAATTTGTCCTCATTACAAATACCTTACCCTTGCACCCTAGTCTCATAGATTATGATGAAACAAACAGCTGTGTCAGAGTCTTAGAGTAACTTTGGATGGGTATTTATATGGCCATCATAGCTATGGCACCTGGGCATCTCACAATTATTAACAGGTTTTAGCACTTACATCCAGCTTGGGAGACAACAAGGCACCACTCTCACCTAACACTCTCAAGCAAAATCTTGGCCCAGTTGAAGTCGGTGACCAAATGCCCACTCACTTTTATTGGGCAGGATTTTACTCTCTACTGTTTTAAAGGTAAAACCAAAAAGCAAAACACAAAAATGCAGTTTTAATGCAAGGGCAAACTCAGATATATTTGTGCACAGACAAGTCTACCCAACAGCACCATTTTCTTGGCAAAGTCAGGGGCAGAATCTGAACCCTTTTTAGTCAAAAGTCAAAATTCACCCTCTCCCATCTCTCAAAAATTGTAGGAGCATTGCCTCCTACTTCTTCTTTAAGTAATTCTGTTTTTCCTTTGACCATCTTTTGTTGGTTTTAAATAAGCTAAGCATTTGGTAAAGCAAGAACCTGAAGTTTCCATGTGAGTCAATTTATTCCAGTATTTATTTACCTTTCAGCCCAACAAGCTTTCCATTCTGGGTCTTGCCAGCATCAAACTATGATATTTCCTTCCCTCACAACCCCAACCTCCTGATCTGATTCAAACCAGTCTGGGCAGCAGTAGCTGTACAATGCTCTGATGTGGTCTGACTTGCCGCAACCAGTTCTGCCCCCCTACACACACCAAAGTTTATGTTCCGAATGTCATAAAAATATTTTTCGCCAGGAAATCTAGCTAAGATTGACATCTCATGGCAGCTGCTGGGCCCCTGGGATGAGTATCATGAGATAAGACACTGAATGCCATAGACTATCCACCAATCACAGGAGTGAAAAACTTGGAGAAATGGGACTGACTCACAACCCTTCTTCTGATCCGTCTGATCACTCCTTCCACTCCCACCCGCAGAGCCCCCAAATTTAGAAAACATTGAAAAACGAGATATTGCTTGGTTCCCTGCCCATGGAGAAGGAATAGAGCCGTGCATCTGTCATCGGCCTTCCTCATGCCAGCTATTTCCATTACAAATGCCTGCAATGGCATTTCTGTAGTGGGCCATCTGCCATTCACAACAGCCAACAGGCCTGAGTCACCGGTAATGTTTCATTAAAGCCTGAGTGTATCACCCAAGAGTTTGGGGGGTGGGAAGTGGTGGAGGGAAGCCAAGGGGTAGAGGTTGGCTGGAGATCAGTAGGATTCTGCAGTCATTTAGAGTGCTGGTAGATTTTAAGCCAAAGAGTAAGAGCCCTGGAGGCTTACAGTGCTTTAGAGTCCTTACTCAAATAACATGGTCCTTTTGTACCAGGTTGTGGCCTGGCAAGGGGACTGCAATAGTGAGCATACAAAGCCAGTGTCAATATGAAATGTATCACTACAGGCAAAGAGATGGAAATGGGCTAGAGACTGATCTGCAGTTCTGGCAGACAAGACCAGGGATGCATTGATGCAGTTGAGCTGGAACATTTCCTTTGCTATACCTTGTGCTGTATCTACATAGATGATTGAACAATTGGTTTTCAGAGCCACTGGTATGCCAGACGTCACTCTTGCCTGACTCTCATATTTCCATCTGCAGGTACCTATCAGCACTAAGGTGGTTGTGTTGGGGAGAGGAAAATATTCAGCCTAAGATGATACCTTCAGCAGGGTACCCTTTATATACCTTTTTCTGGCCTTAAAATTCCCTATGGGGTGAAGTCTTAGAGTACTTCAAAATGATAAAAGAAATTCACATGCTAATGCACTATCTGACCTTGGACTGATGATAAGGACAAGATGATCAGGGATCCTGCTTTTCTCTGAGAAAAAAAATCCCCAATTTTCAGGTTAAAAAAAAAAAACCCAAAATTCACATTTTCCTGCGAGTAAAATGAAACTCCACTAAAACATATATTTTCATAATGGAAAATGTGGATTTTGGGTTACTTTTTTAACCCCAAAATTGAGGGGTTTTTGTTAAATCAGAGAAAACCACAGGATCCCTGAAGATGATGCAGCCAACTAGAAGTAGACTGGATTTGAGGAAAAGACACCTAATTCTTTTAATTGCATTATCATCTCTATGTATAATCAAGTAACAAACTGCTTAGATGTGGGAGATGCAGTTGATGTCATATACTTGGATTTTAAAAAGGCCTTCAATATGGTCTCCCATGACGCTCTTATAAAAAAACTGGGGGATTGTGAGAGTCCATGGTCAGGTGCGTTGGGAACTGGCTAAGGGGTTTGTACCAGGGAACTCTAGTCCTGTTACCAGAAGCAGGGATGCCCCTTTACATCCAGAACTTTTCGGGTGAAGCCGTCCAGTTGAGCAGGGTTTCAGGATCAAGCTCTGCTGGCTAGTCAGGTGACCGGAAGGGAAAGGCCAGAACCACATAAACCTCAGGTGGAGAAGGCCGGGGGGTGTCAGAGAGGGGAGCTCCTGATGACTACAGAGAAGTTGTGGCAGCCTCCTCAGGAGAAACGTGATGAGCTGCGAGACAGAAGCCCAATTGCATGTAAGCAGGCAGTTTGCCTCTCCTACCTTTATTTTTTTTATATGGTCATATGGGGCTATTGTTCACATTTAATGTTAAGGCTGGTGGTTTGTGGCTGAGGCTGTAGGAGAGGAGGAGGCCTCATTAGCACCATGGAGCACCATGATAGAAGGCTCAAGAAGCCCCATGAACTAGGGATGCAGCACTAGGGCCACAAGCTCAGAGTCGCTTGAAGGGAAGCTAGGAGACTTGAAGCCAGGGCCTAGTGGGTAGACTTAGGTGAACAGCCCTAACTACAGAAAGGGGGGCAAAGCCAGAGGGAGCTGGGGCTCAAATAGCCTGGCACCACAGGGATGTAGAATAGAAGGGGCAGTAGGCCTGGTGTTGTGGAAAGTATGAAATGGAGGGCTGTGAGCCTGAGTGGGTTAAAGAGCTAGAGCCTCAGAGTCAAGACCTGCTTAGTGGGTTTTGACTGACAGGCCTATCTAGAGAGAGAGGGGAAGGGGTAAGTCCACAGCAGCTGAGACCCCAACATAAAGAGAAAATTATAAAACATCTGGGAGGCATGTGGCATGTCAAGGTAAGGTCAGAGCATGCATTTTGCCCTTAAGGCAACAGCTCATTATCCTCCAGGCCTTAGAGCTCATTATCCTCCAGGCCATCTGGGGACTTTTGGGTCAGCCTCCCTCCTTAAGAAGCAAGTGACATCAAGTCATGGCCGGAAAGCAAAGGTGGGGAAGATAGTACCCAGAGGAGGAGGAAAATATAGCAGGACTTCAAGGGTGCCTCTACAGTTTAAATTAATCTGCAAAGACTGAATTGACTCAGCCTTGGGGCTTTTTGGCTGTCTGTACTCAGCCAGGGTGACCAGAATCTGAAATAGACATCCCAAGGAGGTAATGCAGTCCCCAACCTTGGAAGTCTTCAAGAGGAGACTGGACAGACACCGTGCTGGGATCATTTGATCTCAGCAGTATTCCTGCCCAGAAAAGGCGGGTGGACTCGATGATCTTTCAGGGTCCCTTCAAGCCCTAAGATTCTATAATTCTATCTCCCTTTAAAAATACCTTGCAAATATTTAATACTGGTGAAGGCAAAGTTTTCTTGACACTAGTTTGGGCCACACTGAGCACATCTACACATGCATTTGATGTGGGATCAGTTTACTCATGAGTAAACTAGTCAGGAAAAAATGCTCCTGGGCAGGTGTCTACCCATGCAGGGAAAGCATATTTGCTGCTAATGGCAGCAAACTACTCCAGCTTCCTGGGGCCCTGCAATGGGCCCCTGCCACCACCAGGGGGAGCTCTAGGCTCCCCCTAGGGTGCTAGCGCAGGAGCTGGTAGGGAGCACCAGGCCAGGAGACAGTTGTTTTCTGGCCTGGGCTGGGACATTACACCCTGCCCCCATGGCCTCTGCCCTGACACAATGTCCCTCTGCCCTGGCAGCAGGGAACTTCTGGCCCTGGTTCTCAGATCAGGGACAGGAGGCTAGGACCTACCCCACCCCTGCAGCTCTTTCCAAGCCCCATGTCTCGATCACCAGACCAGGGCACAGGACTGGGACCTGCCCCTGATCAGGACAGCTCCCAGCCTCTGACCTGCATATGGGGCAGAGGATGGGGAGCCTGTTCTCCACTAAGCTCCATGAGCATGCAGCTGGGTGGGCAACAGGATGGGAAACTTGTTCCCTGCTCAGCTCCGCAAGTGCAGAGCTGGGTAGGGAATAGTCTGCCCAGCCCCCGCCAACAGGGAGCTCTCAGCACCAGCTCTGCACCGCAGGGCCAGCACTGGGAGACACTTATCTCCCAGCACCATCTTCGTGGTCATGGGGCCAGTGCTGGGAGGCCCTCATCTCCCAGTGCCAGCTCCATGGGTGCAGGGCCAGTGCTGGGAGACCTTTATTTCTCAGATCCAACTCTATGGTCATGGAACTGGCTCTGGGAGATAAGGATCTCCCAGCTCCTGCTCCATGATTGTTATCCTGGAGTGGGGAGCTTGGAGGTCCCTGCTGCTGGAGTAGGGGGACATAGTCACTGCTCCAACAGCAGGCAGTTCCCAGGGACAGGGAGTCATCTCCTGCACCCAGTGGACGGATGACTGGGAGAAGATTTGCTTCAGGTCAGGGATCTACATGAGCACTACTGTTCCATTACTGATCAAAAGTAAATTTGCTACTTGCCTTTGCTTGTGATTAGTGAAGTTTACTGCGCAGTAAGCATGTGCACATGTAAACACACATACTTACTTCAGAATAAACTATGTTAGTGTTCAGTTACGTGTCTCAGATAGATGTGCCCACACAGTCCTCAGCATCTTATTTTCATGGTACTTGCATCCCGTCTTTCTACGGTCCATAAGCTCTCATCCAGCTCTGGCACTGCATTAGAGTCCTGACTAGAAGCCTACCATATTAGTCCTGTCCAGGCAATGTGGGCACTGATGATGTGGCCAGGAGAAGCCCAGATCATCTGATGAAGGACTACCATGCTCTGGGGGGCAAGCAATGTGGACACATAGACCACACGACTGGGCAGTGAACATCAAGGTCTATAGGCTGTACAGGAGGGATAGAACAGGGAGGAAAGGCGGGGGTGTGGAGCTCTGTGTCAAAGAACAATTCACATCCTCAACGAGCAGCACTGGGTCAGAGGAAGGGCAGACTGAAGTGCTCTGGGTCAGAATACAAGGGGATTGAAGGGAAAGGGACTTAACAGTGGGGGTCTACTAAAGACCACCCAACCAGGGAGAAGAGCTAGACCAGGAATTCTCAGGTCAGCTCGTGGAGGCAGTTAAGTCAAACGATGTGGTCATCATGGGTTACCTAAACTATTCGGACATTTGCTGGGAAGAGCAGTCAGCCAGGTCTGACTACTCACGTAGGTTCCTAGCTGTGTTACAGGACCTCCATCTAACCCAGGAGGTGCACAGTCCCACCAGGGGAAATGCCTTGTTAGATCTGGTCCTGGCCACAAGCGACGACCTGGTGAGGCGACTGCGGGGGCTCGATCACCTGGGCAATAGCTATCATCACCTATTGGAATTCACCATCCAGTGCAGGGTGGCAAAGGTTTGCAGCAAGACAGCAGCCCTGACTTCAGGAGGGCAGATTTCATTGAGCTAAGGAGATTAGTTGGGGAGGCACTGAGGTCCCGGAGGGGTGGGGAGTTGGGAGTCCAAGAACAGTAGTTGTTCTGGAAGGAGACGATCCTCCAAGCCTAAAAGGTGGCAATCCCAACATGGATCAAAGGGGGCAAGAGTGCTCAAAAGCCCCCATGGCTTACGAAAAGCATCCAGGAATGTCTCAAAGCTAAGAAGGAGGCATATACCCAATGGAAGGGAGGGGCCATCATCAGGGAGGACTATGCCTCTATTGCTCGGGATTGTTTGGGGACTGTTAGGAAGGATAAGGCAGAGATGGAACTGGGACTAGCAACCCGGATCAAGGATAACAAGAAATCATTTTTTTAAATACATAGGGGATAAAAAGAAGGTTCTGGGTAACGTGGGGCCTCTGCAGGACATGCTTGGAAATCCAATATGAACATGGGCTGCCAATGTGGGGACAGTCAGGAAGGCTAACCGTACCTTGTCATATATCCACAGATGTATCACAAGCAGGTCCAAGGAGGTAATCCTCCCACTCTATATGACATTGGTCAGGCCACAGCTGGAGTACTGCGTCCAGTTCTGGGCACCGTACTTCAGGAGAGATGTGGACAGCATCGAGAGGGTCCAGAGGAGGGCCACTCGCATGGTCAGGGGGCAGCAGGGCAGGCCCTATGAGGAGAGGCTATGAGACCTGAACCTGTTCAGCCTCCACAAGAGAAGACTGAGGAGGGATCTGGTGGCTGTCTACAAACTGGCCAGGGGAGACCAGCAGGCAATGGGGGTGTCCCTGTTCCCCCGAGCACTACTGGGAGTAACAAGGAATAACAGCCATATGTTGACAGAGAGTAGATTCAGGCTAGATATCAGGAGGCGCTACTTCACAGTCAGGGCGGCTAGGATCTGGAACCAACTTCCAAGGGAAGTGGTGCTGGCTCCTACCCTGGGGGTCTTTAAGAGGAGGCTAGATAGACACCTAGCCAGGGTCGTTTGACCCCGGCATTCTTTCCTGCCCATGGCAGGGGTCGGACTTGATGATCTGCTCAGGTCCCTTCTGACCCTACCAGCTATGAAAATATGAAACTAACCCTGGTGGGGGTGGAGAAGCATCATCCCAAGTTATATTTTACTGTACTGTAAACATGAACAACGCGTGCCCCCCCTTGGCTGGGGTGGCACGGCAGTGACAGGAGTGAAACGGCGGTAAATGGGAGCTTTCGCAGACACTGCTGATGCTGTCGGTGGGGGGGGGCGGGGGAATGACGAGCGCCAACCCCCTGCAGATGCTGCCGGCGGTGGTGAGCAGCTACCGCCCGCAGCCGCCGCCAAAAGTGTTGGTGGTGCCTTTTTGTAGGGGGTGCACTGCCACACTCAGGGGGGTGTGCATGCACCTGCGTGCACCCGCTGTGTGTCATCCCTGACATGACTGTAAAATAACATTTAAGTTCATCAGCTCCCATCAGGGCTGAAACAGACAGGTGTGCTACCAACTTTGCAAACAGCATAGACTGCATTTCCTTCCAAAACAGTTGTTAGACTACCCACTTAGAAGACATCATGTGGAAATAGCTTCAGATATTTTATCAATAAAGGCCCCCTCGCTAGCTCTTGCCTATATCTCAATGCCCCAATATTCTGTCACTCAAAATGCATTTTCATATGACTCTGAACATTGCTGCATTTATAGGCCTGATGAAATAACCTAAACTCTCATCATAATGGACTTCATTTTGACCTTTTTCTAAAGGGGGTAAGAAAGGATACTAAAGGATCACTACTTCATCTTTTCTGAATAGCTGCACTCATTTTAATGTTACTTAGAATGGATTAATGCTTGTATTTTATGGTGGGTACTAGATGTTCATAGAGGCCTGAGCAGTACTGGTTAGAGCTTGTTGCTTGTAAACAGCTGAATCCCTCAATAGCAGGTGGCCTCTGACTTAGTGTTTACACTTCTCTGCATTCAATGTTTGACTCCACTGGAACCTCAGAAAGCTTAAACCTCAGCCCAAATTTCTTTTCTGAGCATGGCTCTCTAAAGAAATTACCCTCCATGTCTTTTTTGTCCCGTTTTTGCCTTGGAGAGCCATTTCATGCTCCATTCTGCTCAAGACAATAAGAAAGGCAAGGCTTTCTTACAGTGATATCTTTTATTGGACCAACTATGTAGTTGGAATAAAGTTAGATAAGCTTTTGAATGACCTGAAGAAGAATGCCTTGCATTCAAAAGCATGTCTAACTTCATCCCAACTACATAGATAAAAAACAGAGACGACCCTAAGATGCCTCTCATACAATTTTTGGACTACCATGGCTACAACATGGAACACTGAGGCAAAGAACTCAACTAATGGCCACAAGCTAGCAGAGAGCAGATTTAGATTGGACATTAGGAAGAACTTCTTCACAGTTAGAGTGGCCAGGGTCTGGAACGGGCTCCCAAGGGAGGTGGTGCTCTCCCCTATCCTGGGGGTCTTCAAGAGGAGGTTAGATGAGTATCTAGCTGGGGTCATCTAGACCCAGCACTCTCTCCTGCTTATGCAGGGGGTCGGAC
>NW_005841941.1:1855910-1859157 GCF_000455745.1 Alligator sinensis
TTCCTGCTTATGCAGGGGGTCGGACTCGATGATCTATTGAGGTCCCTTCCGACCCTAACATCTATGAACCTATGAACATCACTCTGACATTCAGCCCAGTTGCTGTAGGCCCCAACGACTAATGATTACCCTATCCCCAGACACCCCAGTATCTTAGTATATCTTTTTCACATTTTACACATCCTGGTTTACAGTGTACATTTTAAGGCACACAATATTTGAAGCAAACAAATGCACAGGCTTTGCAAAGGCTGCAAAACCAGTCACAGTTTACTTCAGCTGTCAGAGTTGGTGTCCTCTAAAGATATCAAAATGCCAAAATCTCCTCCTAATCCTCCAAATTATTTAAGTTTCTGCCTTCCCACTGCAGCCAGCTTCCTCCTCAAATGGTCCTGCAGTTAAAAAAGGGGATCTCTCTGCTCTGAAAACTTCCCCTTCTGTTCCTCTCTACCTTCCAAGTTTCCTGTATCTCTGAGAGACCCTGCATTGACTGTCTCAGGCTCATTGGTTTATAAGACAATTTTGACACGTGGCCTTCATTTTGTTTTTGGGAAAATTTCAATCCATCAAGCCCCCTATAGAGAGCTTGCAGTAAAGCTGGCTTCATCTATGATGCAGTTATTCTTTCATTCCCCACTTAATAAGATCTATTTGGGTGCTGATATTCTTTAACAAAAGACCTATTCATGAACAGGCACAGTCTTGTCTTCTTAGCATAAGTAGCATGAGACACAATATAATACAAGACAATAATAAGACATAATGATACAGATGGCCCATGAAACCAAACTGGAATTCATAAATTGTACATTGAAGGTATTTGGGAATCTGCCTGTCTATAAACATGTAGGGTGAGTGGGAAAACTGAAACACAGAGACTTGACTAACATCAGTGGATCAGCAGGAACAGACCTCAGGCAGATCGAGCAGAAACTTGGAATTTTTATTCCACAGAAATCATGACATTTCAAAAATTGTTTTTGTTCTGAAAATGTGATTTTTTTTTAAGACTGAGTTTGGGTCAGCTGAAATATTCAGTTTTGATCTAATGGAAATGTTTCATTCCAGTTTCAGCTTCTTTAATTATTTATAAGAATTTAAGCAATAAAGTAAAATTTTAAAGAACATCCTTTTGAAATTATTTGATTCTGAAAAGTTTGAAATGGAACATTTTGAGTTTATCAAAGACATTTTTGCTTTTTCTAAATGACATTTTTGTTGCAATTGTTAAGTTCATGCATAAAATTTATTTCAACAAAACATTTTCCAACAGAAAAAAACACATTCAATTGAGGCATTATTGACCTGTTCTTGACTCCTAGTTCAGTGCCCTTTTCACTAAGCTATGTTGTTGGCACATAAATGCTTCTTCCTCTACAATTTATTCTGCCAATTCACACTCAACTCCTGTCAGCATTAATGCACATCAAGAAGAGATTATACCTATTTTTTCTCACCCCAAATAGGCTTTTAATGTTTGAAAATAAATTACAGTAATATGTATCAGCAGGTGTTACCTCTTAAAATGTTGTTTTGTTTGTAGCCTGTCACAAGACAACATTCTCGTACCCTCATAGGTAAGCAGATGGTGCTTATTCATTTACATTGCAAATATTCTTCTAATATGTGTATTGAAAACACATTTCTATTGAAGCAAATCTTCCTGAGTTTACCTGACTCCCAGAATACATTACAACACAAGCTTCTAATCTGAGATCAGAAACAGATGCTAGGAGAGCACAGTTCTGTTGGATTCACTTAGACTGAAAAAAATATGATTTTCATAGACCCCAAATAGAGGCTATTAATGTAAATTGTGTTGTGGTACAACAAAGGGTACATCACATTCTTGATGACATGCCCTACTCACCTGCTCGCATGTGCACGCACCAAACCTGGGAATGCAGCAGTAAGCTTCTCCAGGACTGGTCCCCAGGTGCTCAGACAGAAGTTGTATTTGTCATGCGATTGGCTCCTTGAAAGCACTCTACAGCCATGCCCTAACAGAAGCGCACAGCTGCAGAGCATTTTAAAAGTCCTCGATTGCACAACAAATTAACCCTCATTATATGAGGATTCAAATGAAGGCACTCCAAAGCAGAGTGTCTTCATTAACTTGTGTCTGATTGGGCAGCTGGGCTGATTCAGCCTAGTGTCTGACCCCAGTGGTGTCTGCCTGATGTGAGGGGGGAGAAGAGGGGGAAGGCAGCTTGTGCTGGGCTTTACCCAGCTTGCACTAGAGGGGGGTCGGAGCCCCCTAAGGCACGACGTGCTAGGAAATCTGGTCGTTGCACCAGATGACAAAGCTAACCTATTTAACAATTTCTTTGCCTCAATTTTTCTGAGCAGGGACCGGGTCACCCCCCCCACCAGGACTCGCGTAGGCCCCAGGGGAGGCACACCCAGGCCTAGGATCAGTGAGGACCTAGTCAGGGAACTTCTGGAGGAATTGGACATATTTAAATCAGCTGGTCCTGATGATCTCCACCCCAGAGCGCTGAGGAAATTAGCAGAGGTCATTGCGGGACCACTGGCACGGCTGTATGAGCACTCATGGTGCTCTGGTGAGGTGCCAGAGGACTGGAAAAGGGCCAATGTGGTTCCCATTTTCAAAAAAAGGGAGGAAGGAGGACCCAGGAAACTATAGGACAGTTAGTCTTACCTCAATCCTGGGTAAGCTTTTTGAGAGAATTATCCTGGCGCATGTCCACGAGGGGCCAGAAGGGGAGATTATGCTTAAGTGCAACCAACATGGGTTCATTAGAGGCAGGTCCTGTCAGACCAATCTGGTGGCCCTCTATGACCAGGTTACAAAATCCTTAGATGCAGGTGTAGCAGTGGATGTAGTCTTTCTGGACTTTAGGAAGACCTTTGACACTGTCTCTCACCCCATTCTCTTTAAAAAACTAGGGGACTGTGGCGTTGACACCTACATAGTCAAATGGGTCACTAACTGGCTGGAGGGCTGCACCCAAAGAGTGGTGGTGGATGGGTCCTATTCAACCTGGAAGGATGTGGGCAGTGGGGTTCCACAGGGCTCAGTCCTTGGGCCTGCACTGTTCAACATCTTCATCGGCGACTTGGACGAGGGGGTAAAAAGCACCCTGTTCAAATTCGCAGACGACGCTAAGATATAGGGAGAAGTGGGCGTACTAGAGGGGAGGAATAGGCTGCAATCAGACCTAGACAGGTTACAGGGGTGGGCGGATGAGAACAGGATGGGTTTCAACACTGACAAGTGCAAGGT
>NW_005841941.1:1859196-1886353 GCF_000455745.1 Alligator sinensis
GCACCTTGTCATGCATCCACAGATGCATCTCAAGCAGGTCCAAGGAGATGATCCTCCCCCTCTATATGACATTGGTCAGGCCACAGTTGGAGTACTGCATCCAGTTCTGGGCACCGCACTTCAGGAAGGATGTGGACAACATGGAGCGGGTCCAGAGGAGGGCTACTCGCGTGGTCAGGAAGCAGTAGGGCAGGCCCTATGAGGAAAGGCTACGAGACCTGAACCTGTTCAGCCTCCACAAGAAAAGGCTGAGGGGGGATCTAGTGGCCGTTTACAAACTAGTTAGCAGGCCATGGGGGAGTCCCTGTTCCCCCAAGCACTACCAGGAGTGACTAGAAATAACGGTCACAAGCTGGCAGAGGATAGATTCAGACTAGACATCAGGAGGTGCTACTTCACTGTCAGGGCAGCTAGAATCTGGAACCAACTTCCAAGAGAAGTGGTGCTTGCTCCTACCCTGGGGGTCTTTAAGAGAAGGCTGGATGAACACCTCACCAGGGTCGTTTGACCCCAGTACTCTTTCCTGCCATGGCAGAGGGTCGGACTTGATGATCTGCTCAGGTCCCTTCCGACCCTACCAACTATGAAACTATGAAGGCTGGAGGCTCCAGTCCACCCACACCCAGTGCAGGGGAGAAGAGCGTTATCTGCAGCTCCTTTCTGGATTGGTACCAAATTGGATCTCGATCTTTGACCCTACTGACCCAAAAACTAATGTCTGTTGGGTTGGGATGGTTGGTTTAACTCATGGTGCTTTCTTTGAAGTGCCATGAATTAGACTAGGGACCTGCACATTTGTCAGCACATCACATGGCCAGTCCTGAAACTGGTGAGGGTGCACTTGGGACTGTCCCTCCTAGGACAGTGTGAGGATGCAGTGTAGACACAGTAAATATAATAGTTTTAGATCAGTGCACCCAGGTGTATATCCATGTTCAGAGGCTACACTTGCTACATATGGAGTTATTCCAGAATAGCTACTCAGAGAGAGAATGAAGCTAAAACAGACTGAGGTACCTTATTCAGGAATCACACTTCAGATTCAATTCTTATTTTAGACTTAAACCAAATAATTTTCAAGTGTAGACGGACCTCAGTCAGTAATACCTTAATGTGACAGGGTCTTGATGTGCTTGCCTGCCACTTCAAGTGCTCAAACAGCCTGCTGAGCCACTAGTGGGCTAACTGCGGAGTGAGCTGACCCAGGGACTGGCAGGTGAGGCTAAGCCTGATCAAAGGAATCATTTGAGTGAAGGGAGTGTCCTGGTTGGAGGAGGGCTGGGCATATACTAGGTATAAGCCCAGATCCTGAGAGCAGGGTGGACAGTAACTACTTGGGAGCTGGTGTAAGAATATCACCAAGCTAGAAGACTGATGCTCCTGAATGCCAGCAAGGAGAATGACATCCGGAGGTTTGGGTGAGAACTAAGGGGATGGAGCAGGTTCCTGGGGACCCAGTGTGGGATCCAGAGCCCTGAGAAGGGGGCTGAGACTCGGTGGGCCTGTTAAGGGGCAAAGAGAGTCCTGAGAGACGGTCTGAGTGATTGGGCCCTGTTGAGAGGCCAGACAAACCCGAAGAGAGAGGGGCTGAGTGCACAGGGGCCTAGTGAGAGACCTGGCAAGTCCTGGGAGAGGGACTGAGAGTTGGTGGGCTTACTGAGGGGCTAGGTGAGCCTGGAGAGGGGCCAAGTGTTTGAGAGACCTGGTGGAAGACTTCAAACCTGCAAAGAGAGAGAAAGTAATCTATGGAGGAGCCAGAGTGGGTGGACCCACAGAGATGACAGGGTTGACAGCCAGAAGATTGGCCCTGGGAATCTTGACTTGCCTGTGCAGGGCCCAGGGCCCAGGAGAGGCTGAAGGGTGAAACAGACCACAGCAGAAAGTGCCAGAGCCAGGCAGGCCTGGAGTTCTCAACTGGCCTTGAGGTGGGGCCAGGGCCTAGGAGAGGCAAGGGTTCCTGGGGGGCCCACAGTTGAGAGAAGAAGGGGTCAAGGGGTGTGCAGCCCAGGATGATGATGGTTGGTGTGTCTGAGAGTGGCCTGGGGCCAGAGATAGAGGACTCAGTTGCGAGATGGAGCCAGGGCCATGGGCCTCAGTGGTTAGCAGCCCAGGAAGGGCATTGGACATCTAGGGGGAAGCCCAGAGAGTGGCAAGCAAGATCAGGTAGGCTTGAAGGCCAGTTGTGGGAAGGACCTAAAACTGCACTCTACTGGAGTTGGTTGGTGTGGTGGGGTTGCCTGTGGCAGGCTAGCCTCCATGAAATGCCAAGCAATGTTTTTTATATTAACCATGTGGAGTAACTCAGATTCAAAACCAGTCAGTCTGCGGTAGACATGGTGTATACAAAACCAGTCTAAACATTTATAGTTTGGCAAACATCTAAACAACTGAAAATATGGACTTATAATGGGAAGTGTTAAGCAACCTTGACAACAGACTGTGCTAGAAGCCTTCTCCATAATGTGAAAGTACTTACATATGTGTAACAAAGGCCTGTCCCGGGGTGGCCATGACACCCCACTGGGCCCTTGCTTTACCCTGATCCCCATCTGTTTTTCTGCCATACCTTGATGTACTTATACCTTTAAAAAAGGGAGGCTGCCCCAGGGATTCCTGAGCGACCTCTAATTTGCTCCTGTCCTACTCCCAGATCTGAGTCTGTTCTGGCCTTGAGCCAACCCTGGCTCCCATCTCCACACCAGCCCAGGTACCTAGTCCCTCCTGGGCACTGAACCCTCCTGGTTCCCTCTAGGAACCAGACCTCTGGTTTCATCTTTCACCTTCACCCAGGTTACACCCTGCTTCCAAGATCTGGCCCTGCTCCTGGGCCTCTGGCCCTGTTCCCAAGCCTCTTGGGACCTCCTCCTCCCCTTAATGCCTCCAAAAACCGCAGATGTTACCACAGGCTGTAATCTCCTAGGTATTATTCAGGAGCTATCCTTTACAACATAAAGAAACTTACTAGTATTTATTTTAAAAAGAAGATATAAGTTTCAGCCTTTTTCTGGAACCAAATATACTTCCTTCTCTTGTATATGAGTGTTAACAAAAACTAGTCCATAGGTTCCATTGGCCACGGTTTTGTCCCAAACTCTTTGGGATCACTGACAGCCCATCTGCACAGGCTTTCTGTTATCCAGCCACAGATGCTGCCTTATGCCTTGTGCTCTCTATATTCTCTCTCAGTTGAATTCTTGCTCAGCTCTCTGTATCCTCCACCTCTCCTAAGCTGAATATGAGCCAACAGTATGCTCTTGCTAAAAAAATAAAAAAATAAAGCGAATGGCATACTGGGTTATATTAAAAGGCGCTTATCTTGAAAATAGAGAAATGATTCTTGAACTCTACTAGGCACTGGTGAGGCCTCACCTGAAGTACTGTATTCAGTTTTGGGCCACACACACTAAGAATGATGTGGACAGATTAGAAAGAAACCAATAGAGATTGATGAAAATTATTAGAGGCCTGGGAAATACGACGTATGAGGAAAGAGGGAAAGAACAAGGGTTATTTAGTCTGGAGAAGAAAGGTCTGAGATGGGATTTGATAACAATATTCAAATACCTGAAGGGCAAATACGTAGGCAAATATAAAGAGGATGGAGATAGCCTTTTTTCCGGCTAGAGGAGAACCAGGAGGAGAATCTGTATCTCTTGACTGCCAGACAATTATAAGCCTAGGATATGGACCTGGAACACCCTGTGCATAAAGTGAGGCTAGGATATGATTCAGTGTATTTGACCAGTCAGACAAAGTCAAGCCTCAAAACCCATCCTATACACTGTACCTTACAACTGGATGAAACAAACTCTTATACATGAAGCTTAGACATTATTATTCTAGCACTGGCTGGGCTGTCTGATATTATCAGCAAGTGTAGAGCTATCAGAATTTAAGCAGTACTAGTGGGGTTATACTATAACAGTGAGTGGCAAGGAATGTGCCACTGCACCAAGCAGCTTTCTCTGACCATAACTTGATCTAATTGATGGAAATTAAAAATCAGGGTCTTTTCACAAAATTGAGAAATAAACTTTGACCAGATTCCAAAACATTTGGAGCAAAATGTAATAATGTAGAGGAGAGAAAATTACTTTGCTGTTAAGAAAACACAATTAAAAAGCTGCATTATGAACTGAAATGATTCTAAGATGCTATGTAACCTGAGTACTGAGGTCTATGTTGACAGAGGCCAAAGAAAATACAGTTTAATGAGGTCAGTTTGAAATTTCTCCTTGCCTCATGTAGCCCAGGTGGTATGTGGCTGGTACCCGCTCTTCAACTAAAGGGATACTAGCAGGTGTGATGTAAGCTGTGGGAGTGTGACTGCTTGGCTTCTGGCCAGCTCCCCTCCATCATCATAGACCTTGACCCTCTTTGGTCTTCCAGTTAGTGTACAGCCTCTAACCTCAGCAGGAGCCCTCCAGGCAGCCCCCAAGGGAACACTCAATGGCAAAACACAGGTTAGACAATAGGTCAATAGATACAACCTGGCAGGGATGGCACAAGAGTCTAAACATACGTAAATGAGATTACATTAGCAATATTCAATACATTAAGATAACCAATAGAATAAAAGCAAGTATTGAGTAGAGGATGTGCTAGCAGACCCACTAGCAAGCTAGATAAAGCAGCTCATTGTCCTCTCATAATACAACATTAAGTATACAAGTTTACAGTAAGGGTCCCAGCAATATTAGGAACAAGAACAACACCAGTGGTACAGCAGTTAACCCCAACAAAAAGGAATGATACCAGAAGAAAACAGCAAGTTACCATAAGAAACGCTATCTCTCTCCTCTAGGCTACACTGGCTAGCATGAACAGTAACCACAAAGCCACCCCTGATGAATGGGGGCCCTTAACTCCTGTGCCTTAAAGGGGGTTGTCCCCCTCCCTTGGTTGTGGGGCTTCCCTTTGATCTCCAAAAGGAAGGGCCCTTCCTCCCCTATGGAAATCCTCGCCTCCTCCCTTCCTCAGGACTGCAATCCCCTTTTTGGGTAACTCATGTCTCCCCACCAGTTCTGGTGGACTTGGCTTGTCTCTCTCCTTCTGTGGGTTGGCTGTGCAGCTCCCTCCCCATTGCCAGGCTGATCGCTCCATCCTGCTGTCAATTTCTGCAGGAAGGCCCCAAGCTGCTTTGTGCAGCTACCTGCCAGTCAGCCCTCTCAAGCCCCATTCACTGCTCTGTGCACCGAGGGCTCCTGCCTCATAAAGGGATGGGGACCCATGCTGCCTCGTGCAGCCGTGGGATCCCTTCAGCTCTACCATACCGCTCTGTGTACTGAGGGCTCCTGCCTCGTGCAGGGATGGGAACCCATGCTGCCTCGTGCAGCCGTGGGGTCCCTTCAGCTCTACCATGCCCTGTGCAACGCTCTGTGTACCGAGGGCTCCTGCCTCACGCAGGGATGGGGACCTGTGGTGCCTCATGCAGCCGCGGCATCCCTTCAGCTGTATTAGCTCTGTGCATCGATGCCATGGCTCTCTTCACAGTGGGACTGGGAGCAGCCGCTCACTGTCTTCTGCTCAGGAGAGGTATCTTTGGGTCATTTTGGGGGCAACTGCTCCACCCCACTGGTCAGCTCCACCAGCTCTTCTCAAACATGTCTTTGTTGTCCCTCATCAAAGCTGCCCACGTGCTGGGCATGTGGGCTTTTATCCCTTCTGCAGACTGCTTCCAGATTGAAAATGGACCAGTGGGAAAGCCTGAGGGGTTAGTTCCCCCTCAGTTCCTCTTTTTCACCTTGCCTCTGGGTTAGGGCAGGACAAGCCTTCGTCCTGCCTTCTCCTGATTGGTGGGGAAGGGACATGCCCCCACCAACTGGCCTGAGCCCAAGCTGGGCTGTCACCTGTCAGCCTACCACACTCATACGAAAGTTTGGAACAATCAATGCCAATACCAATTCCTTTATGTTAGTTTCTTTCATTGTATGTAGCAATGGCAGACAGCAATAAAGACAGCTGAGTGTTAGGTCTGGTTCTTGAGATTCTAAACTGGGAGGATTTCACTTGGCATTGCTGGGCACAAAGAAACCCCAAGATAATAAATTAGTGCAGTGGTTCTCCATCTTTTAAACTGAAGGCACCCCCTATTAGACACAAGGAACCTCTCAAAAATAGAGCAATTATTCTGTTACAAAGAACTGAAAAAAACCACAATAGATCAGAAATTTTTCGACACTATGGATTTCTGTTTGAAATTTCTGGGTTTATGTTGTGAATCATGTGACAGTGCTTGCACATCTAATGGTGCTAATGCTGTGTGGCCAACCAGAGCACACTTAAAAGATCTCACCACATCCTGGTTGACAATTGTTGGGCCAGACTTGGAATTAAAGTTTCTTAAAGGCCTTAAGACTACAACACCTAACTTATAGATATCAAGTTAGAGTGGAAGCCCAAGCCAAAGGTTAGGTCTCTAGGGCTACCTATACATGCATGAATTAGGTGCCTAAAAATAATGATCCAAAATATTTACACATTGAGTATTCACGCAGCTTCCTAGAGCTCACAGTGGGGAAACAATAAGCACAGAAGTATGCCTTGACTCCTTTCAACCACACTGGAGCTTAGGCAGTTGAGCCAAGCTTGAAAGACCTCAGTCCACTCAGGATTTAAAGCTCAGAATCCGTTTATGGTGGTAACTACTAAGATGTACTCTGTGTAAGATCTGGGTAGGGCCCTTTCCAAAACACTGCTGCAATAGAAGGATATGGTGAAGGTGATGCTAATACCTGACATTTCTATAAATATCCTAGTACAGTGGTTTTCAACCTTTTATTCATTTGCAAATACTAAATGACTAAATTTGATCAAAAGCAAGTACTAAATGACTACACAGTACCAAATGTGCAGTCAGGGACACATGTAGACACATCCACTGGGTGTTAAATGTGCCTTGATCACACTTACTGGATCAAGCCTTCACAATATCCCAGTGGAGATTTTGTAGGAGATAGGCTTCTAGCTGCTCAGATTGGGAAAGTTTTGGATATGGACAGAATCAGAACTATAGGAAACTTTCTGGTAAAAAAGGGAGGTTCTTGTACAACCACAGAGTAGGGGCTTTTCACAGTTTTTAGTGTTTGCAATTTTGGATTTAGATGCTTTAATGTTCAATTAAATCCTGTGTTAAGAACCTAAGTCTGTCTTTTGGATTTCACCCTTAGTGTCTAGACCAGAACAACCACTTGCTGAAACAAGCCATGAATGTGCCAATATTAATAAATAAAGGCAGGACCAACAAACTCACAAAGCTTTTCCCTGGAAAGCTAGGGTGCCAGTTGCTTGATTTTTACACACAGCCAAGCAAGTTGGGCAGAGTATTTTTAGGAGCTGGGGGAAGAGATTATGCACTTAGCACTAGTTCACTGACACAATGGCAGAGTGGCTCTTGTGCACTGCAGTCTAGCACAACAATAAGGCAAAGGCTGCCCAGTCAGGTACATGCTGCTATGCTACCTGGACACTGATCTGAAACCTGAAGAAGGCACCAATGAAGCAATTCATCATAAAACAAGATGTCTTTCTAACTGCAGTCCTGAAAAGTGAAACCTAAGAGACATCCTTTGCAATTGTGGACTGGAATGGATATCACTGGAGCCTGGGCAGAGGGTCATGACCTTCTATGGGGTGGGTTCTTATTTTGGGGGACCTCACCTCCTCTGGGGTCACAATTCAGATATCAGATTGCAACAACTAAGACTTATTTTCTGGTTCTGTGCCCTTCCAATGATGACACAATTGCAATTATTTCCCGGGGTGGGGGGAGGAAAGGACTTTGGTAGTATGGCCACTGAACTATGATCCTTGAACTTCCAAGGTGACTGGGTGACTTTCCCAGGTCCAGCGTGAACTGAGGAGGGGCAAGATAGCATGGGAAGCTTCCACTGCTAATGCATTTTTAGTTCCAAAAACTGGCAACGTCAGTCTCCAGGGCTGACAACAGCCCACCTTCCATGACCACTAAAAGTCCAGCTGGAGAGTTTGCCTTGTGTTGGTCAAATTGGCACTACTTGACACAATAACTGATTGTAGTGATTCTTCTTTCATATGACAAAAATGGTGTCCATATCTTTATCTTTGTGAACTTTGGCATTTTTGTTGGCACTTTATCTTTGGCATTTTTGTTGACTTGCGAGGTCTTAGCTGTCAGAGACGTTACCAGGAATCACTACATGGAAGTGGCTCTCGTTGATCCCCACTGTAGTGATGATGGTGGTGGACACTATATAGCTCAGGTATTTTAGTGCCCGGCTTCAACTGATTTTTCTTGGAGGTTCTGGGCCTCAGTGATGTCATTATGCAGCCATTTGCAGCAGCATAAACCAAATATAAAGTCATCATAAAAAGTTAGCTGGTGAAATGGCAGCATCTTACCCGCTTTCTGCCTTCTCTTTATATAGGCATAAATAACTGTTCAAGGTGCAAAGCAGAAGAGAATCATGCCCATAGATTTTAGAGGCAGCAAAACTCAGGGATGCACAAACAGAACATATGTCCTAAAGTAAACAGATTGCATGGAAGTCTTCTAACATGCTGAGGGGATGTCAGTGCAAAAATCACTGTTTATGAGCTGCAGATCTGATCTCAGGGAGATGAACATGTGGTGGGAAATGAGTTACCAGCTCTGTTTGTTTCCATTGTTGCAAAGTGGTGTTTGCATTTGCAGCTCAGCTGGTGACTCCACTAAAGCATATGCCGATTGAACATGCTACAAGCAGAGATGCATGGGCACAGAGAGACTAGCTTCTGTAATGAAGGTAAGATATTCACTCTGCCAGGCTACAAGAAAATGAAGTCTTACTCAAGAATTCCAGTAACGATGGGTGCTAATCGGAAGTTATCAAAGCACATGCACTCAGGCTTACAGGCCCCCTGCTCCACTCCAATTTTTGGAAAATCAATATGATGTTCCAAAAATTGCTGAGTAGCTTTCTAGAAGAGGCGAGAGCAAATCTGGAGGAAAAGGAAACCCACTGCCCACCGGAGGATCTAGGATTTTGAAAAGGGGGGTACAGATAGTGTGGTGCATCATCATATATAGCACAGCAAACATTTTTCTCTAAGTAAAAAGAAACTAAAAGCTTTACTAAAATGCTAAGAGCTGAGGGCTATATTATTCAGTTCAAGATCAAAGCAAAACCCGATATTACATTGTTGGAATGTGAATTAATTTGCGATATCATATATAATGTATAACAACACAACAAACTAAGCAAAATATTCCAAATGTGTTGTTTCTTCAATCCTGTTATCACTGGAATTAAATGTACATCTCTATCAGATACATACAACAAACCTGAGCCTTCTTGAGCATCTTGACAGTGCATCCAGTGTTTCACTGAAAGCTACAGGTCAGTTGCATCATACGCGCATTTAACTTGCGCGAATTCAACTATACGTGGGGGGGGGGGGGCGGGGCTTGAGCTTGCACATGGCGCTGTCGCTTACCTGGAGGCCCATTATGGTGGTGACGGCCACTGCCTCCAAAACCTCCCGCTGTCGCCATGGAGCTGTGCCCGGAGCTGTGTGGCCGGCGGCCGGGCGGCAGCGTGGTGGTGGCCGAGTGGCACGCAGCCATCCCCACCACCACCCTGCGCTGCACCACTGCCGCCGGCCACACAGCTCTAAGCACGGCGCCGCGTGCAAACTCAAGCCCCGCCCCACTCCCACCCCGTGTATAGTCACCGATTTTTGCCTTACGTGCTGACTTCAGCACCTAACCCCCACGTAAGATGCGACTGACCTGTATTTCCACACCTAAGTTGATGTTCACTTGAGTTAATGTTTCCACACCTAACTTAATGTTTTAGCTCGAGTTAAAAACAGTCTACAGGGCTGTGAAATAGGAACTGCATTAGGAAGAGCATCTAACAGACAGTAGAACTGCAGAAAAGAGGATACTTTAATTAGTAGACCATTAAGGAGGAGAGAGGATTGCTAACACCTTAACACCTGTGGAATGAAGAGTTGAGAAGGCATCAGCTAGATTATAATGAATGATTTTCTCACTGCTGTCTGAATAGAAATGCTGCAGCTACCACCAGGCAACTGGTTTTAAATTTCACATGGAACAGGAATCAAAAGTGAGTGGGGTGAGATGCAACTCAGTGGCTCAGGTCAGAAGCTGGGGGGGGGGGGGGGGGGGAAATGGGCCCCCCCCCCACTACCCCAACCCTTCTCTGCTGAATCAGACAGCATAGCCCAGCCCAGGGCTGCAAAGCATGCTGGGGGGCTTTGATTGAACTTGAACCAGGAAGGGGTCTCGGGCAGAAGTGTCATAAACCAGTTTGACCTAAGTCAGTTAAGTCTGATACTACATTCAACCAGGTTTATCTTAAACTAGTGTCAGTCATTTTGAAACTGGTTCATGTGCACTGAGCTTCTGTTCTGTTACAGGTTTAAACCAGTTTCTGAACACTTAAACCCATTTATGTGTCATTTCTGTTCCTAGCCTAGAAGTGATGGCTGCAGCAAATATTCAGTGGGTGTATCTAAACATGCAATTCATTTGCATATCACACTGGAGTTTATTGCTCCCAGGTGCACCATTTGAATGTGCTCCTGGGACTGCAGCACACTGAGCCAGGTCAGAGCATCCCCACCTGGTGGGGGAGGGGGGATCAGCCTGCCAGCCCGGGGCTGCTCCAAACTGGTTCAATGTGCTGTGGAAGGCTGGGCTGGGACCCAAGTGCTCCAGCGTGGGGCTAGCCAGCAGGCAGCCCCTGCACTGAAGCACCCTCATGCCCCAGTCAGCCATGTCAGCGTCTACATGTGCATTGTTGCGCATGAAAAAACTCCACAGCAGGATAGTACTTATAAAATTTACAAGTATTATCCTAATGTGGAGTTTATTAGTTTCACGCAGCCTAATAGAGCTGCATGTGTATACGCCAAAATGTTTACTGTGGAGCTAATTAGGCAACTCTGCAGTAAACATCTTGTGTAGACAAGACATGCTCAGTGGGGATGGTACTAGCCTAAGCTGCAGGAGACTTGAGTTGAAGTCACAGGCTACCTGTGCTTGCTTGCTGTTCCTCCTTACATCTCTCAAGTGCAAATAATAACACTGCCCTAGCTCTGATAGCCACTGTGAAGCTAAAGGCATTAAAACCTGTGAACTTTTCTGATAACATGCTAGTGGGGGAGGAGGGGCATCCTAGAGATGTGTGAACACAAACCAGCATGAATTACAAAAGGGGATGGATACAACTATTCCAAAAATAGGGTGAACTGGATGACTTCCAAATAAACAAATCTGATCTGCATAAAACACAGGCAGCTGCATGTTGGAAACTAGAACAGAGGATGGGCACATTTCAGAAACCCAAATAAACAAGCAGATAAATAAATAGTATGTAGACAGAGGACTGACTGAACAGGCAGTGGAAGTTACACATCTTGTTGAGAGATGTGAAGACCCTTGTCATGACAATCGCTGTGAGGCTAATGAGAGTGCTAGGCTTATGAACAGCCAACAGGAAATCATTTAATAAACCTTAAAGCCCAGCTCTCCATATACTTAAATAGTCCCCATGAGCTTTTAATAACCACTATCAATTTGACTCTACACTATCCATGTGAAGTAGAGCAGGGCTTTCATCCCCCTTTTACAGATATGGAACTGAGATACAGAAAGACTAAGGGCCAGTTCCTTCTTTACCTTCAAGGTGGCTAACTGCAATTTGATTCCATCTTGCTCCAGTCCCAGAAAAACCAGTAATGTGTCCACTTGTGTAATGTCGCTTCATTTTAATCTTAAAACTAGGTCACAAAAAGCAGTAAGAAGGGGAAGGACCCCCTAAATTTATGTTGAGAGTTTTCAGGGACTCAAGCAGGATTTAATATTATCACACTAATATGCCATGGATTGCTGGCAGATGTTATGATGATCATGCAGTTGGGATCTGAGGACCCTGAGTCTGATTTAGGTGCCACTAAGATCCCTGGAAGATGTTACATTTCTTGTGTGGAGTGGGGGGAGAGGCTCTGCTGCCTCTGTGAAGCAGGGCCAGAGGTGGGGGCGGGGAAGCCAACGGTGCTGGAGGTGGTTGTGGAGCGCGGTGCTGGTGGAGGGGGATGGAAGGGATGGCAGGGCAAGCTTCCCCACACCCTGCTCCAGGGAGGCAGCAGCGGCACAAGGTGGTGGGTGGCAGTGCTCTGTCCCTGTCACTCCTCCCCACCCCCGTCATTCTTGATGGGCAGTTTGCTAGTATATACCATAATGCAGGTATCCCTCATTACAGTAAAGCTGAAGGTGTATTAACTGAGATGCCTGGACTACAAGAGATGTAGGCTATTTCATCTGAAGAGTATAGAAACAAGTACTAAGGGAGCAAAGACAATGTGGAAAGCCCAGGATAAGGTGGTTTAAGATGCTGCAGAAATACACAAGGAAGATCAGTGTAAACTCAGAGAATGCGCTCAACAAGATCAAAGGACTAGAAGGGCCATCAGGGCCACTGAATCAAGTCCTTGGCCTGTAGCAGGCAATCATTTGTTGAAAGAATCTTAAAAACTGTCCACTTCTACTCCTCTTAAAATTGCAGCCACAAAGCCTGTCTTGAAAACAAAACCAAAGACACCCCATAATGTGCCACAGGAAGAAAGCAGAGTGCACAGGGCACACTTGAAGATGAAGAACAAGAGATGATAATCATAATAAAGTGAAGAAGTTGCACTTATTGCATCCATAATCTGACATAACTAACTGCAACCACACCAGGAAGTTCCCAATGTAACTATCAGCCCGAACTCAGAAGTTGTCCTTCTCTAGCTAAATGAAATAGCTAAACCAGTACAAAAACCACATGTGGACAAGACAAAACTGCATAAGGAATCCTGATGTCCTGTTCTTGTTCGAGTGGGTGGGAATTTTACGTCTGAATTCTGCGGGGGACGCTGAGATTCAAAGCATCGCACACATCATACATATGCAGCATATGCTCTCACATGGATTATCGGACATTTACTCAGATAAGCATTTGTTTCAGGTCTCCCTTGCATTGACTTCAGTAGCGTTACTCCTGATTTACCTGGGTGTCAATTGGTGCATCTACACACGCAATTAATATGAAGCAATGAACTCCAGCACATATGGCACTGGAGTTTATTGCTCCTGGATGCCGTGTTTACACATGCACCCAAGACTGCATCGCATTGAGCCAAGTTGAAGCAGCCCCAGCTGGTAGGGAGTCCAGGGGATCAGCCTGACAACTTGAGGCTGCTCCCACCAGGCTCAATATGCTGTGGAGGGGCTGGCTGGAGCATGAAGGTGCTCCAGTGTGGGGCTAGTAGGCAGGCAGCCCCCACACTGAAGCACCCTTGTGCCCCAGTCAGCCCCATCAGCATCCACACATGCATTGCTGCACAGTAAAAAATCCCACTGTAGAATAGTACTTGTATTTACCTAATAGGATAGTACTTAGGACAGTAACTAATAGGGCTGCACGTGTAGATGTGGAGACTTTACTGTGGGGCTAATTAGGCAGCTCCACAGTAAACATCTCATGTAGATGGGCTCACTGTGACCAGAATCAGCCCTACCCTGTATACAATCTATTTATCCTTCTTTGTGGGTTCAGGCTTAAAATCTGACTAGCTACTTTAGTGCTGCCCCCTGTCTACATTTGTCGTTGTAGTCAGCATCAATACAGCTAAACCAGCTGCTAACAGATTGGCTAAAAGAGCTCCCTTTGCAAGTCCTGAAAGCGGCACTTGTATGGGCAGAGAAGGACATGGTTATAACCACAGAAGCATACCAATACCTGTGAATCAGGCCTCACATTATATGGGGACAATTCAGATTTTCAACTCATGCAATCCCTGACTGCCCTTTGCAAAATGAGGTGCCACTCTCCCACATCTCTCTCCATCCTTTACTGTCATTTGCTGTTCTGCTCTCTCCACCTTTTTTCCCTTTGCACCCAAGGAAGCAGAGAACACTCTGAATTAGCAAGCATTTCATAGCCCGCTCTTCATTTTCTCTTGATTACTGTGCACCAGATTTACGTCAGAGAGGTGGCAAGGGGCATGCAAATGGAGACACTTTCATAATCAACCTGCCCTTGGGGCTCTTGTTAAATGTTTAGGTGGTATGGCGCAAGTAATGCCACTGGATGCCGATTAAGAGTAGTCCTGAGGGAACCGTTACTATTTTGCCATCACAGAGTCTCTGCCAACACAGGAACAGATTAAGCCTTTTGAAAAACTAAAGTTGTGGGGGGGGGGGGGGGGGGGGGACACAAAAACAGGGGGGGGGGGTGATGCAGTCAAGGAACCTGCAAATGTCATTACTGCATGCATTTCTGAATCATATGGTATAGCCTGGGAAGCCACACGCAGGACAAACTTTCATAATTCCAACCATGCCCAGGCACCTGACCCATGGGACAAGCAGTACAACAATTTTTTTAATGGAATTATTTCTGTTTTGTTCTTTCACTAGCCAGGGGGATATTAATTTTAAATCAAGGACTTTCCAAGGTACATTAATCTTCTAAGTTTTTCATAGCAGGTCCTACAATATTTTATATATTTAAGATAAGCATGTACAATACTAACTGATCCATGGTCCTGAGTTGGTCCTTGAAGCAACCAATGGCTTCTGTGCTCTGCACTTTAATGGGAGAGACTCACAGACCAATCCTGATGAGCTCCAGCAAAATGATCATAGTCAGGATGTGGACCCACAGGATATGGGGTTTTTTCCACAAATGGAACAACCCAATGCTCTCTTGCTCTGGGGAATCTGGCATTCCTTGCATGTAAGAACCTGAGTGTCCAAATTAAGCCTCTACTCTGCTTCAGCCTTTCTCTTGGTCTAAACAATAACGGTGTTAGCCAACACCATGCTGAACACCAGTTGTATGCACTAGCCACTGAAGCCTATTCAGCAGCCTGTCAGCTAACACAGCTGTTGACAAGTATATCCATCACTGCAGCATTTCAAAGTATAAGCCCTGCTAAAGCTTGGGATTTGCCTTTTGAGTTGAGCACTGAGGAAGAAGAATGCCATATTTGACTTCCAGAAGTGGGGAAAGAGGGATACATAAAAAAGCCCAACCATACCTTGTGCGAGTTTTGCAATCAGCAGTAGCAAGCGGTTTGACAGTTCAGCTTCTCAGTAGAAGAGTTTATGCTGCGAAGCCATCACCCACAGCTTCTGCTGTCTATCACTGTCAGGGTTTTTTTCCACCTGAGTTGTCAAGATTGTGACTACGTGTCCAACTAGGGTGATTGGTCTTTCTGTTCCTTCTGCTTAAGCATCTAATAAAAAATAAATTCTAATAAAAAAAGAGAAAACTTTAAAAGCCTCCACTCTCTTTTCTTCTTTGGCGCTGTTTCTAATGCTAACTTTTCAAGGCAAAAAAATTATCCCAAGATGGATTCTCACTTGTTTAGGAAGTTCATTTATAAGAAGTGCTAGCATGATGAAGCAGTTAAATTCTGAACTAATCCTGTGGTTCAAATACCCTGGACTTTAGGAATGGTTTGGGCTGCTTTTGGCTCATCTCTTATTTTCATGTCCCCCCTCGACCCCTCAAAAAAAATCAACCTGCTTAATGAAAAGCAGTTTAGTATCTCCATGGAATCTATTGCAGACAGAACAGAACAGCATGGTTTGCATGCAGACGAGAAGTGCTATGAGTTGCTTTTTAAAACATTTTTTTTTATCGATGTGCTCTTGGTCTCCTGTTTGCTAGTGGGTAATTAAGTCAATTAACAAGCATCTGTTTATTTATTTCCCTTCTTTATGGATGTAAGCAGTTAGGATAGCAGTTTGTAACAAGGGCCTGCTGTAGCTTGCCTGCCATAGAGTATAGTATGCATGAATATTTAGGCGATTGCTGCTTCCATCTACAAGTAGCTGCCTCCTCTACTGCAAAGTAGGTGCCAAACTCAGTAGTGGTGTGAGGGCTGGGCCTGATTCAGGATTTAACTGGAGGGCTGGGAGTTGGTGTTGGAGAGGGAGATATGGTAAGTATGAAAGGGCTGTGTAGGTGTTATTCACAAGAATGCTAGGAGCAAGTGGAACATTACAGCCAAATTTGAGAATTTTGCAGTGAGGTCTCTCAAACTCGTCAGCCAGCCCTTGCAAGCTTCCTGGTAAAACAGGAGGTAATCCCAGCCTGTTGCAAAGGGGTGAAGCTGGGCTCAGATTAGAAGCTTGCAGACAGAGCTGCCCACCCTGCTGATCTGGAGTTTACACAGACCAGCATGGAGCCATTAGGAACTTCAGAAGGCAGGTGTTGGCTCACTGCAGGGCATTTGGGACAAGCTGCTCTTCAAGGCTGCCTGCTCTAGCTCCATCCTGACAGAACACCTAAGCTCTTTAGATCACCTACTCTGGACTCCTGAACAACAGGCCACAGAAATTCATTCAGTTAGCCTCTCTAATAAGCACAATAGCTTGTGTTTGGCTGGGGCATGCCTTCTAGAAAGGTATCTGGTCTTGATTTCAAAGGTATCAAGAAATATAGAATCCATCTTTGCCTGTGTTCCCATGGTTATAGTTTCATAATTTCATAGATGTTAGGGCCTGGAAGGGACCTTACAGAACATTGGGTCCAGCCCCCTTGTAACCTCCCGTGCCACTCACTAGAGTGTTTTGCTCTTACTGGCTTTTTGGGCACTGCTGTCTCTTTTAACGGTTGACAGCTCGCCGTTCAGTCAGATATTTTGGACAGTCCCCAGGGGTTCTCTTCTGCCATGTCTTGTTGGAATAATTTGTTATCGGGAGGATGATTTTAAGTCCTGCCTTTCCTGGGTCCCTTCTTCAATCTTCCCATTTGGCTTTCCGCCTCAGGGCTCTGCCTCCCCTGCACCCCACCTTATACCAACCAGATATTAATTCCAGACTGCAACTAGGACTCGTCATGGTAAAGATTTTCTTGTTGTCCTCTATTAAGTCAGAAAAATCCAATTTGGATGGCATACCATCTGGCTTTAGGCTGTACATCAACTGGCCTGCACTTTTACCAGCCCCGGCTTACCTTGCTCTCCAGTGTGCTTCTGTCTCCCTCTGGTTTGGGTCCACGGCACCCCACGGATCCTTTTCTCTCTTTTTTCTCAGATTCAACATCGTCCCACTCCTGGCTGGCCGTATCCTGGATCCAGTGCTCCGTCTCTGGTAAGTAGCTAGGCCCTCCTGGGCTTAATTTATCTCTGCCTGGCCCCTGTTGGGGCTGCCACCACGTGCCCTCTGTGAGGCTGCAAACAGCTCCAGGCCGCTCTGGGCCCTCTAGAGGACTCCCATCGAGTTCTCCCTGATCCTCATCTGGTGAGGTTTTTATGTCCCCCTGCAGGAGGCCAGCTGGTGAATCAGTGTCAGCATGCCGCCATAAAGTGGGTCCATGCCAGTGCAGGTGCCAGCCCTGGCCTCCCCCGCCCATTGTGGGGTTTTTTCTTCTTTCTTCGGCACGGCATTTTTTTTCTCCACAGCTCTGTTCCAGCTGCACTTCTGGTCCTCAGCAGCGTCCAGCCAGCTCTGCACCTCTCCTCCCTCGAGTAAGTTTCTCTTCCTGGCAGTGTCCCCGCCACACCCTTACACTTGGGTAGGAAAGACTGCTGGGGTCAGATGACCCCAGCAAGGTGAGCGTAAAGATGCTTTTTGAAGACTGGCAGGGTGGGAGACTGTACCACCTCTGGGGGGAGCCTGTTCCAAACCCTCGGCACTCCACTTGTAAAGAAGTCTTTCCTTATGTCCAGGCTGAAGCAATCCTCAATCAGCTTGTGCCCAATATTTTTTGTTCTCCCTTGGGGAGGCCTTAGTGAACAGATGCTCCCCCAGGCCCTGTTGTATGCCCTTGATATACTTATAGGCTTCCACCAAGTCCCCTCTAAGTCTTCTCTCTTCCAGGCTGAACAGTTCCAAGTCTTTCAGGCTCTCCTCGTATGACCTGCCCTCTAGGCCTCTAAACATGCATGTGGCCCTCCTTTGGACTCTCTTGAGCTTCTCCACATCCTTCCTGAAGTGTGGCACCCACAACTGGATGCAGTACTCCAGCTGTGGTTTCACCAAGGCCAAGCAGAGCAGGAGGATGACACGCTTAGCCTTGCTTGAGATGCCTCGGTAGATGCATGCCAGTGTTTGATTAGCTCTGCCAGCTATGGCATCACATTGGTGGCTAATCATTGGGGGTTAATCATCCTCACAGTTAAAATGTATGCCTCATTTCTAATAGGAATTTATCTGTTGCTAACTTCGAACCATTGGTTCTTTCCTTCACAGATTACAGAACTCTTTAGCGCCTTTTATTTTTTAGAGCTATGTGAAGCTTCGGTCCCTGATTCGATTTGGCGGAGATTCGACCCAATTCAGTAGCTGAATCTCCGAATCCGAATTGAATCAGAAGACAAGTAACCCAAAATTTAATCTCTCTGAATTGAATCGGAACCCTCTGAATCGATTTGAAGAGATTCAGAAAGATTCAGTGATTTGGACATAGACATAGCTTTAAATGTTTTTTCTTCATACCTCTAGGTAGCAGGTGGTTTGTGAACGCTGCGATGTGGGGTGCATGGAGTGTCCCACAGGAGTGCGGGGGGCTCCCCAATGCACTCAGTAGCAGACCCGGAAGTGGACCAGAAGCACTTCTGGTCCACTTCCAGGTCCACTGGGGAGCGTGCGGGAGGCCCCCCTAAGCCCCCTTGGCTCAGCACCTGGTGCCTCCTGGGTCTGGGGGGCTACCCAGGGTCCCACCATGGCCAATCACCAAGCTGGAGCAGGGGAGGGGCCTGTGCGCTTCCCAGCGGACCTGGAAGTGGACTGGAAGTACTTCCGGTCCACTTCGGGGTTCGCCAACGAGCACACGGAGGGCCCCCTGAACTCCTGTGGGACGTTCCATGTGCCTCAGCATTGCAGCATTCACAAGCCATATGGGTACCTCAAGGTATATAGAAAAAACTTTTAAAGCTGTGTCTATGTCCAAATTGCTGGTTCTCTGAATCAGCATTGAATCTTCAGGTTTGGATTTGGCCAAATCAAATCAGGGATGGTGATCTGAATCAACGAATCGAATCACTGTCCCTGATTCGGGCTGAATCTGAATCTGAATCAAATAGGGCCCGCTTTGCACACCCCCACTATTTTTCCCTGTGAAGATACTTGTATACTGTAATCATTATAGGGATCCTGTTTTTCTCTGATTAAAAAAAAATCCCCAATTTTCAGGTTAAAAAAGTAACTCCAGATCCACATTTTTCCATGATTAAAATGAAATGCCACTAATACATAGTTAGATATATAGTGGTGTTTAATTCTGGTAACAGAAAAATGTGGATTTTGGGTTACTTGTTTTAACCTGAAAATAGGGGATTTTTTTAAATCAGAGAAAACCAGGATTCCTGGACTAACCAAGCACCCTCTTGATTTTCCTTTTAAAAAAAGAGATCAAACTCTAAGAGAGATCAAACTGTAACTCTTTCACTTTATGGCCTGTTCTTCAACCCTTGTGTTTTTGGCTCCTATCTACTCCCTCTTCAAACATACTTTTTAAGATGGGAACACAGCAAATGTGTCCAGTGTTCCAGACCAATCTAAAAAACTCTACAAACAGAGGTAAAAATACCTCGCTTTCATTGCTCCCCTATTTGTAGGGGATACAGATCATTGTATCATGTACAGTGCTCCAACTTCTGCTGTGTCACTTAAGCTATTGATGTGTGAATGAGACCCAGACTTTGATTCTATACTGATTCTACATAATAGAAATGGCTCTGACATCCCTAAAATGGCTTTATTCCCAGGGGTAGCATGTCATGTTTCTTAGAATCAGTGGCTGCCATTCTGAAAGCCTCTGGCTAGAAGTCAGTGCTTTACGATTCAGCACCCCGTTATTTTTCAGGCTAATAGTCCCCAGTATTGTAACCTGATGGATGCATAGACTTTACCTAATACTCTGGGGCCTAGAGCACCTCCAAGTGACATGCAAGCCAAGGATTCTGTCAGTAAGTTCTCGTGCACTCTAGCTGAAGCTTCTGCTCATTTCACTGCAGGGATGGCTGAGGCCCAGTCCACCACTATGCCCCTAAAATTGATTTGTGACTGCCCTAGATAGATACCCTTCTAAATCGGGTTGCCCTCCGAAATGTGCTGTGGTCAGAAGGGCATGGGACACTTTCTTCTTTATGTTCCCTTCTGAAAAGAGACCCTTTCAGCCAATGCTGGGGGGGTGACCTTTCCATTTGGAGGGAATAACTTATGGAGATGCCTTCAAACAGTTATGTTATTGCAGAGAACAGAACTGAGGAACCCTAGGGCAAGCAAAAAGGGATTAGTAATATCCTGGAAGAGTATTCTTCACAGAGAGTGGTTTTCAGTGGTACACCTGCCTCTGCCTTTTCTCTTTCAGCTGCTGCAGTTTTACTGCAATGTCTGCAGAATTACTGTTTTATTCCTTTTTTAAAAACAACCAGGTAATTAATTGAACCCCAAACCCTGACATGTTTTCTTTATACGAATGGTCAAAGCAGGAAAAGAAGCTGAAGTATGAAGCAACTGCCAGAGTAGATCAGACCTATGGTTCTTGTAGGTCTGTATTCCTTTTCTGACATTAGCCAGCAGCTTTAGGGGAAATGTGCAGTAAGTTCTGCAACAGGCAGTTGTGGGATTACCTGCCCACACTACTTAGGGGTTGGGGTGTGCTCTGAAGAAGGGGAGTTTAACAGCCCTTTCAAAATTCCTGGAGTTGAGTAATTTAATTAGTTAGACTCGACAATTACAGCCAATTTTAGTATTACCCGATTTCAGAGTCTACAGGATGAAGCAGTCCAGTTGATGTTTACTGCTGAACTTCAAATGAAATTTCATTTGAATTTGCAACCACTAATGTAACAAGGAAAAGACAATGGGGATTGTTGCATGCAAAAAACATTCCAGTAACATGGGAAGTATTTGCCCGGCAGAGCTCTTTGATACAGTCAACGCTTCTGGTTGCAGAATTCTGAAGATGCACTGAAGAGGAGCCCAGGAGATGTCTCTCAATGGAGTTAGGTCAGACACCAACTGGGTGCATCTACACGTGCAATTAATGCACATGAATAAAGTCTGGAACTTATTGCTCCAGAGTATTTTGCTCCTGGGCATGATGTTTGAATGTGCACGCAGGAGCAATTCACTCCAGAACAATCAGCTCCAGAGTTTACTCATATGCAGCACATGGAGCCCAGTAGAATCAGCCCTGCCTGACAGGGAGTCCTGAGGATCAGACTGCCAGCCCAGAGCTGCTCTGACCAGGCTCAGTGTGCTGTGGAGGGGTTGACTGGGGCACGAGGGGGCTTCAGTGAAAGGCTAGCCGGCAGGCAGGCCATGTACTGAAGCACCCTTGTGCCCCAGCCAGCTGGGTCAGCATCTACACGTGCACTGGTGCACACAAAAAATACAAGTCCTACCCTGCTGCAAAGTTTATTAGTTTTGTGTGCCCTAATAGGGGTGCACATGCAGATGCTGAGATGTTAACTGCATAGTTAATTAATCAATTGTGCAGTAAGCATCTTATGTAAATATTCCCAGTCCTGAACCAACTGCATGAGAATCTACATGCAGAGATCTACAACAGGTGTTGTCACTGAACATAGCTATTGCCTGACAACATACATGGCTTAACAGGATGCTTGATATTTTCATCTGTGTCTAAACCAGACTAATTGCACCCCGGCACATTCCATAGCTCAAGGGAAGAGAGGAAATATGGAGTTCCCATTGGTCCACTTGCAATTGGTTTGTGAAACATCATTTCTTCCTGCTCAGCTAGCATTCAGTATTTTATAAGTTAGACATTAGGAAGAACTTTCTATCTGTGAGCTGGGTCAGCTCAGAAACAACCCTACAAAAGTTGTGGAACTTCAGTCACTGGAAGTCCTTTAATGCAAGTTAGACGTTTGTCTGGGATGGCTTAGAGATGATCCTGCCTTGAACAACGGGGCTGACTACGTGACCTCTTGACGCCCCTATTTTTCTGTGATTTCTGCTTCCACCACAGTTTACACATGTAAGAGTTGGGTGGAATTTGTGTCTGAAATATTTCCAGGCCCAAACCTAATCTATTGTTGTAACAGTATCCTATTTCTGGAGTCCCTTCAGGCAAACATGAAAAAAGTAGTGAGAGTAAGACTGGGTGCATAATTTCTGGGCAGATATTCTTATTCTTGCAGGACTAGGATAAGGCCGAGAAAAAGGATCCAATAATAATAACAATAAGAAGAAGAAGATGGAAGTTTGTGGTACTGGATAGTGTATTGGCTGCAGCCCAGAACTGCTCAATAGACTCAATTTCCATATGACAATCGAGGGAAAGCACAGAAAAAATTCACTACAAATCACTCAAGCTTTGTTTGATAAATAAAATATACCTTCAGAGGTAGCACAATGCTGAAATGACAGCAAGAGCTAAAGCTTCATTTCTACTGTGTGGTCTTAGTCAGAGAGGACCAAAAACTTGAGTGGTTTAGCCACTGAGCTGCAACTTCAAGTCCTGAAATTAGTTTCTTCCCCAGCCAGCAAATCCATGGTCATTTAGTGTCTCACATTAGTTTCTTCTCCAGCCAGCAAATCCATGGTCATTTAGTGTCTAAACTGGGCAATCATTGCCAGCTTTCATTTTAACACTGGCTACGTTTAGCCAGAATAGCTTGTCTGTTGATTGGTGGGAGCAGATGGTCTCTTTAAAATAAAAGAAATGCTGCCAAGCCCTGACGCTTTTATTAGCTGCTTCAGTGCTGGCAGACTGAAAAGCAGTGTCTGTCCATAATCTATTCTCTGTAGGTTCTGGTACTTTGTTTATCATCATGCCATCCCAGCAAGCATCCTCTTCTTGCAATGCATCAGGGGTGTGCCTATGCAGGAAACGAGGAATTGTGATGGGAGGAGAGATGAGGATTTCCAGAAGAATGCGGGCATACGGTGTTTAGAATTCAGTTTCTTGATTCTTTCACAGACCGTGATCTTGGGCAAGTCGCTTGATCTCCCTGTACTCAGTTCCCTCTCTATAAAGTAAGGATGATCCTGCCCTATCTCACTGGACTGTTATGATGATGATAATCTAATACTGGATTCTGGAGGCTAATTAAAAACCTCACCAGATTTAGTTTGCCTAGCGCTAAGCTAGTTATCATTTCAAAACAACTCCAGGGACAGTCACTGTAGTACTGAACAAATGCACCCACAAACTGGGATTGCTAGCAAAAGCACGATGAGGTGTGATAGCATTTTATCCCTTCCTAGTGTTCCCAGATTCCACTGAACCCATCTCTGGATTGATAATCATTTAAGGTTTGAGCTAGTAGGACAAAGTCAACTCCTGGTGGAAGCTTCTCTGACTTTTTATGGAGAGTCTACGCTCTTTGGGGCAGAGAATGCCTCTTATTAAGCGTGTATATCAGGGGTGGGCAAAATGTGGCCCACGGGCCAGATGCAGTCCACCAAGCCATTCTGTCTGGCCCGCTTTATCTGCCCCTGGCTGCCTGTCATGTGGCCTTCGATGGCTTGCCAAAACTCAGTAAGCGGCCCTCCGCCCAAAATAATTGCCCACCCCTGGTCTATATTGTGTCTAGCGCAATGGGGCCTTGATCCTATTTAGGGCTTCTGCTGCCTGCTAGTATAATACAAACAGTAAGTGATGTCACTCTCTGAACGTAGGATTTCTGGGCGTAATACGGGAACCACTGGGTGAGGGGTCCTGGCTTATGTTACCTGAGAGGTCAGACTAGAGCAGCAGTTCCCAACCTCGGGTCATGACCCAATTGAGGGTCGCGGGGCCAATGCCAGCAGCACTGCATACAAAAGACGAGCCGCGCTGTGTGTCGGGAGCTCCCCCGCCCTCGCCCCTGGGTCACCACTGCCACCGCCGCACTTCACTTCCAGCAGCAGGTCGCAGCAAAAGAAGTTGGGAACCACTGGACTAGAGGATCATAATGAACTTCAAATCCACAAGCACAAAAAGGTGTTATTAAACATCACAAGGAAAAAGCAAGCCACAGGATACTTTTCAGCTTCAGGGCAGCCTATGTTTTTATTTCAAGGCTTATTTCTAGTTGGGAAACCAAGAGACACAAAAAAATAAAGTGGGGGGGCCCTTCTACCCCTTATGTTTAAGCTTCAAGATCTCATTCCCAGTCCCCTGCCATTCCCATTTCATCAGGAAAAGGAAAATTTGCTTTCATGTTTTCCCCCACCTCTTTCCCATTACCAAAGGCAACCTAATCCCCCCATTTAATGGAAGTTGCAGAGGGACACACCCTTGTCCCCGGCAGGAGAGAAGCGCCTGCAAGAAAGAACGGATCAGCCCTCAGTACCTTGAACAAGAATCTGGCAAGTATCTCTGACAGCAGTCCTGAAAAAACCTGACCGATACTCATTAGGGCTTTCTGGAGGGTAGGCACAATCCAGATGCTTCCTAATCTATCACCCTCCTGTGAGCTCTCCCCGTGGGACAGTTGAGATTTTAAAGAGCTCATCTTGATGATGTTTATGGTGCTGAGAGGATGAAAACGGTGAAGAGAATTTCTCTCCAATTTGCTATGCCTTTTTTTTCATTCCCCTTCAGCTCTTTCCCCTGTTATAATGACCTCTACGCTCAAAATCATTAATACACTGGGACACTGATGCGATCAGATCTGACAAGAGAAGGCCTGGTATTGATTTTTGCTTCATATTTCAGGGGGGGAAAGAAGTTCTCATTTCTGTCTTAAATTAGTGTGGTGAGATCAGAGGCTGCATCAACTTCACACCGTGTGGGCCATCCAGCTAATGAGATCTCATCAAAGGCTTTTTAAAAGCTTTCCTTTTGCTGTTCTCCCCCCACACCCCAGCACCATGCTTGTAAGGCTCTGAGGAGGCCCTAGGGGTTTCCCTTATTAAAAAGAGCCAGTGGCAAGAAGTACAGCCTGACACCTATAGGACTACAGTGACAGGAGCGGCTGGTGCCTTTCCAGGTTGCTTGCAGCCATTCTGCCCTGCTCCCTGCTTGGCAGACAAGATTAGCCTAAGCTCTGTGAGGCTTTTTGTGCTATGTCCGTGCAGTGACTAGTGCAACGGGACCCCAGTCTTTGATTGCAATGCAAATAAATGACAACATTAAGGCTGTTCCTTAGGCCGGGTTTGCCCATTCCCCAGTGATTCTCACTGACTCTCTTCTGAGGGTCTCTATCTGTAAAAGCCAGTTTTTGGGGGGTGGCAGTCTCACTACCACATAGGAAAATGGGGGAGTGGGGATGACAAAGGGGTCCACATTGCAAGAAACAGTTCATCCCCTTTCCCACTTCCAGCCCATTTGTAGCACCATTAATTATTGAAGTCAAGAGGAAAAAAATTTGCTCCCAGCTGAAATGTTTTGTTCCATTAGATCAAACAGGTTACAGATTAACGATGGATCCCTAAGACTTGAACAGGATTTCCCCTGCTGGTCTGAGAGGTTAGTGCCAATGTGCTCCTTAGATTGCTAATTAACCCCAAGCTTATGTGGTATATGTACTCAGTGTCCCTGGCAGCAGCGCCTTCAAGCACACCAGGCTGCCCCCAGCAGGCTGCCCCCTGAACTGGAAACAGTGTACCTACATCTGATTGGTACTTCAGGCAGGTTAATTAGCACCACTAAGTGACAGGGCCAATTAGTCCCTACTCAGGTTAATTAGCCCACCCAAAGCACTATTTAGGCACAGATGCATTGCTTCTGGTTCAGGAATCTGCCCATGCAGAGCAGCATGGCACATTTCCTTTCAGTGGGCTTCTAACCCTATGATGGCATAGAAATCAGGTCACTTGACTCGCAGGAGCCAATGGGACCCTGATATACAGGCTGCTGTTAGCTTCCCAGTCCAAACTTGGGTGGATGGTCTATGGGGTCAGCAACTTTCAAGGTCTGAACACAAGCCTTGTGATACTGGAGGATTATTAAGAAGCCCCAGCTGATGAAACCAAGAAACCATATGAGTGCACAGGATTTGGTGCAAATGGTGAGTGTTAAACTGAGCTGCTTAGCCATAGGGACCACAATGCAACAGGGCAGTGGTTCCCAACTTTTTTTTTACTGTGGCCCAGCAGGAGTGGGAAAGGGCGGGCAGAACCAGCTGCCTCCCTCCCCGGGCTCCCACGCTGCCTGGCTTTAATCCCGGAAGCTCAGATGTGACCCCAGAAGCCACTCAGCTGGGTGGACGGACAGGGCTCCAAGTGGGGGGCTCATGCCACAGCCCCTCAGCCAACCGGTGGTTGGGAACCTCTGCAATAGGGTTTGACATCCATGTAGGAGGGAAGACAAGAAAACCTAACACAGTAGCCTTTAAGTTTAAAAAGGGAGGCTACACCAAAATGAGGAAGCTAGTTAGATGGAAGTTAAAAGGGGCCTCTAAAGAGGTGAGGAACTTGCAGGCAGCACGGAAACTGCTTAACAACCCCATCTTGAAGGCACAAAGCAAATGCATACCACAAATCAAAAAAAAAAAAAAAAAAAAAAGCAGCAGACTAAAAAAAAAAAAGCCAGCGTGATTTAATGGCAGAGCTGCAGAAGCAATAAGAAGAAAAAAGGCTTCTTTCAAAAAGTGGAATCAAATCCTAATGAGAAAAATGAAAAGAGTATAAACACTGGTAAGGCAAATATAAAACTGAAATAAGACAAACTAAGAGAGAATTTGAGGAGAAACTTGCTAGAGACACAAAGGGTAACAATAAAAAATACTGCAAGTATATTAGAAGCTGGAAACCTGCCAGGGAGTCATAGATTTCATAGATTTCCTAGACATTAGGGCTGGAAGTGACCTTGGAAGATCATCGAGTCCATCCCACTGCCCAAAGGGCAGGAAGTCAGCTGGGGTCACAGGATCCCAGCAAGATAAGCATCCAGTTTGCTCTTGAAGGTGTTCAATGTAGGCGCTTGAACCACCTCCGGTGGCAGGCTGTTCCAGACCTTGGTGGCTCGGACAGTAAAGAAATTCTTCCTTATGTCCAGCCTGCAACGGTCTTGTAGTAGTTTATGACCATTCGACCTAGTCGTCATCCCTTGGGGTGCTCTGGTGAACAAACGTTCCCCCAGATACTGGTGGTCACCCCTGATAAACTTATAGGTGGCCATCAGATCACCCCTGAGCCTGCGCTTTTCCAGGATAAAGTGCCCCAGGGCTCTCACCCTGTCATCGTAGGGTCTGCTTCCCTGACCTCTGA